>NW_005841848.1:800195-874106 GCF_000455745.1 Alligator sinensis | reverse complement strand
CTTCAGCAATCATGTAGATACAGATGAAGAAATATGGACTTAAGTGATTAGGTAACATGACTTGGGAGCTGTGAATGACTTCGACCTCTATTTGCTGGAACTGTGCATCAAGTTTGACTTGGCAATGGCAAACAGCTTTCTCCCCCCCAACACCAGCACATATGTTAGGGTACTTAGAAATGTCTGACATGCAAAAGATAGCTTGCCATAGACAGGAGTGCTCAACCTCCAGCCCGCAGGCCAAATGTGGCCCATGGAGCTGTTGCATGTGGCTTGTGGAGCTCCTCACAGGTCCAGAAATTTTGGCAGTGGAGTAGTGACCATTAATATAGTCACCCTCTCCCTTCCCAAACTTCTACATGGCCAGTCAGAGCCAAACTACTTCCTGTTCCCCCATGGGATTGGGCTATTGTCCTCCACCCTGCTTCTGGATTGGGCTGGGCCACACCCCCTTCCTTCCCATGGGGCTGAGCCATACTTGTTTCTCTTCCTGCAAGGCTGGGTTGGGGTTGGGCCATGCCCCCTTCCCTATCTGTGGGGCCTGGGTTGGGACAGGCTACATCTCCTTCCCCCCCTGTGGAGCAAAGTTCAAGCTTCTTTCCCTTACAGGGCTTCCCTCCACCCACTGTCCTCCTCTTCTGGCCTTTCCTCCACTCCTTGCCCTCCTCCGTGTGGCTAGATAGTACCTGCCATGCCTGTCCAAGTCACTGGATCAGGACCACTGGATGGATCCAACCCACAGACGGACTAGACACTATCAGTCCAACCTGCCATGGAAAAAGGGTTAACACCATTGCCATAGATTGTCAGAGTGAAGCAGCACTAGCCAAGTGATTTTGGGATACTTTTGTTTGTAGAAACAATGACTGCTGGACTGACCACAGTTTTATCTATAGCAGACTGCAGTTCCACCTCAACAGTTGTAAAGGGTCCTAATAAATTCACTGTGGTCACTTAAGGGATAATGCCATCACTGCTAAACTCAACTTTCTTTTAAGCTCAAAGTGAAAGTGAGCTACACTAATCAAGATCAATGCTAGAGAGCCTTCAGGGATGGCAATCTGGCAATGACAAACATCCTTTTTTTCAAGGCCAGGACATATGTAGATGTACCTGGTAATGCCTGAGATCCAAAAAAGTTGCATGCCATAGACTCCTGAGTGAAGCAGTGTATTCAGTACTACCAGAGAAGTGAATCATTAAGTCACCAAGCAGAGGTATTGCACCTGTTTTAATAAAAAGAAAATGGAAATATGGAGTATTCTGGAAAGCAAACAGCACTTTAGAGCTGTCCATGTGAATGAAACACCAGCATTTAGAGCATGGTATTGAGCTTGCAGTAATCATTGCCAGAAAGAGTTAAGAACAGATGGTATTAAAACGTGCAGAGGAGACTGAGATGCATTAAGTTCAGCATGACTCCAAATGCCTTTGGAGCTCTGAAATTGCTTGTGGATAAAAGGATACCTGCTCTGCATCTTCTGAATTGCACTGTCATGTCTTGTGGAGCTGGGTGCCATATTGGCAAAATGAGGAGCATTTCAAGGGAAAGTTCCATGCGACTTAACCATAGGCATAGTCAGATTTAGTCAAAGCACTTGACTCTGTTTCTTGAAACATGTCATAGGACCTGTTTTCAAAATCTGGGCTCTCGGGAAATGCTCTCCAGGGATGAAAGGGGGCATCTCTGTTAGTGGTTTACAAGCCTCTCTTTTGATATCAACTGGTGTTGGATAGGGCAACATACCAGTTTATGTCCTCTTCATTGTTTATTTCACATTTGTTCTCTGATGCATCAGTGCCTTGCCTCAGTAAAGATTATTTAACAGGCCATTTCCCCTCAGCAGATTACATTTCAAATCTGGTACTTAAATAACAGCAGTGATTGTAAGATTTGTGTGCTGATGATGATGGCTTTGTGGTTAAAGTTGGGCTACATTGCAGCAAAAAGTTACCACTCTAGATGGGAACCTTCTTGGCTTGGATCCTCCAGATCATTTGTGAGAAGGTTGAGGGTCACACACAATATTCACACTTCCAGTACCCACCATTAAAAGAAACATTAATCTTCCTCTATTTGGGAAGCATGGCATCTGCAGATGGATCTCTTGATGCAGACATAGGGAGGAGGATTGCAAGAGCTTCCTGGGGTGTAGATGCCTAGAAGTCTCATGTATGGGAAAGAAACGTGCTCTTGGTATCACCAAAAATCTCCATCCATTAAGCAGTAGTGTTCCTTTTCCTCCTCCATAGTGGTGAAACTTGGTTTACACTGTCAGCTCACATCAAAGCAGAGAGAGCTTCCATCAGCAAGGTCTGAAGCTAATCTTGGGATTTTGCTGTTGGCTTTAAAATATCCAACAACAAGGTACTACGAAAGCCAGATCACCATAGATGGAAATCATAATCTGTATATGGCAAGGCTATGCTGGCTAGGCCATGTGTACCTCATACCTGAGGAATGGCCTTCAAAGCCTTTGCAGTTTGGGGATCTGAGTGAAAGTATGTGGCCTGGTGTAGACCATGGCTGAGGTAGCAGGACTGAAATGAGATCAATGTGTTTGACCTTAGATGCTAGTACTGCCAGTTTACAACTTATACACTGTTCAGATATGCAGAGCCGGCAATCTATCAGAGCTTCTAGAGGCAGCTGCTGAGATGGACATTGATATCTGCATCTACCTTGTGATGTAAAACTAGTTAGTTTTAGTTAAATTAAGAGCAGTATGACATCTTACTGGGCAGTCTTTATACTGTTGCATCAACATTTGCTCACAAGTGAAATTACCATCCAATGGCATTTCAAAAGATTGTTGATTGTTTTGTAAATAAATTATGATAAATATTGTCTTTTTAAATGGTAATGGCTGTATATCCTTTATGATGGTAACTTACTGCCTTCATTGGTTAATAGGGGTGCAACAATAGAGATTTTTGGGGCTGATTCTGATAGGCAATTTTTAAGGAGGCATATTGACAGATACCGATTCAATTTCTGATACGCAACTCGTAAGTCTGGTGTGGTGGAAGGAGAGGGAAGGGGTGTGTGTGTGGGGGGGTGCAGATCAAGGTTCCTGAGGTGAGGGAGGGAATAGGGCTGGGGCTGGGGCAGGGGAAGAAGCTGACCAGCTGGGGTGGGGAGTGGTGCAGGACAGAGCCGCAAGTGGCTTGTCCAGGAGGCAGGCATGTGCCTCCCAGATCTGCACAGGGTGGGGTGCAACTGCGGGCTGGGGCCAGAGTGGGCATGGGACGGAGGTGTGGCTCATTGGGGGGGCACAGGAAGGGAGGGGGAGGAGAGCTCCTGTCGCTGCACACAGCTCATCCAGTGCTTATCTGGCTGCCCCTGTTGCTCGTATGGGAGGGCATGAGGGGGGGCGTGTGCCCCTGGATCTGCCCGGCTGGGAAGAGCCCAACCCCAGCCCGCCCTGCCCCGCTGCGTGCAGCGGTAGGAGCCGCTCACCCATCTTCCCGCACCGCCCCAACAAGCCACACCTCCATCCCGTGCCCACCTCAGCCCCAGCCCCAACCCCAACCCCATACCCTCCTTCACCGCAGGGGCCTTGATCTTCTCCCCCACGTCCCTTCCCCCTCCCTGCTCCCTTCTTGCCCCTCCCCTTCCCCTTTCACCACAGCAGACTTACCAGCTGCACACAGCTCTCCACACTACTGGCTCTGCTCCTCACTGCCTACGTGCTGCACTGTGGCTGCACTCACACTCGGGCATTTATCAGACTAATTTACAGCTGCATCGGGCTGATTTCCGATACAGACAATTTGCGTAACTGATCTGATATCAGACCGATGTATCAGTGCATCTGTAGCAGTTGGGTTATTTTTTTTGTCTTGGTTTAGTTTCTGTAGTTCTTCATTGTGGGCTGCTAAGATAGCTTGTTTTTAATGAGGATGAATGGATGTAATAAAATGAGTGAGAGTATTTTATGGGGGGGTTATTGAGGGTTGTGTATGTGTACGGCATGAGAACATGATGTAAAACAAGCTTATTATGAATAAAAACTGTCCAGTTATAAAATTACACCATATTCTCTAGCTTTTATTCATAATTAACATGTATCTGTCTATTAGCATTGTTAATTTGAACTGCTGAATTTACCTTCAGAATCTGCTTGCCCTGTTACATAGACTTAACAGGGATATGTTGAATGTTGCTGCCATTAAATTCTTGGAAAACTTCTTTAATTTTGTTTCTTCTTTTTTGGATTCCAAAGCACATCTTTTCTTTTTTCTTTTAAACTCTATGGCTGCTTGTACGTATGATGGGGGTTTAGTTCCCCTAAATTGAAACGGTGGGTTTTTAATTGGTGGGTTTTTAATTGTGATGGTTATAAAAAACACTGTTTCAATTTAGGGTCTTGCATCACTGTTACAGTGAGGGGCCTGTTCCTTTTATTGTTTTCCCAGTAGAGCCTACCTGCATCTGGAGGGCAAGCTGCCAGTGGGCCCTGAGCTGTGGGGGGCCCTGGTCCTTCCCTTCACAGCAGTGGTACCCCCTGAGGTCACCTGCATGGGCTGCTAGCAGGCCAGGTGCTGGTTTCGAGCTGGGGCAGTACCGGGCCTGCTAGCAGCCCATCTGGGCAGCCCCAAGGGGTGCTGCTACTGTGGAGGGAAGGAGCCAGGTCCCCCACAGCTCAGACGCCGCTGGCAGCTTACCAGCCAGCCACAAGCAGGCTCTGCCAGAATGAAAGAAAGGATTGGACTACTTTTTTTTTCTATTCCCTGGTGGAGCTTGCTCAGGGCTGGGAGGCGAGCTGCTGGTGGGCTGAGTGGCCCCTGAGTTATGGGGGGTCCTGGTCTTTCCCTCCATGGCAACAGTGCCCCTGGGGTTGCTTAGAACTAGCACCCAGCCCACCAGCAGTCTGCCTGGGTGGCCCTGGGGGGCACAGCTACTGCAGAAGGGAAGACTAGTGCACCCCACAGCTCAGGGCCTGCTCAGCTCGCCAGCAGCTCACCTCGCCTCAGCCACGGGCAGGCTCCATCAGGAAAAAAAAAAAGGACTAGGCACTATTCCTGGCACCTGGGGCCATCTGGGCTGGCTTGCCTCTGGGGCAGTGCGGGAAGGCGGCAGGAGGGTGGCTGGGTATGCTGGTGGCTGGAGAATTCAGCAAGGATGGTACACAGGGTGCTGGAAGCCTGCCAAGCTCAAGCATCCCCAAGCACACTTGGGCTTCCAGCACCCTGTGCACCATCCCAGCCACCTTCTCCAGCCACCAGCACACCCAACCATCCTCCTGCCACCTCCCTGTGCTGACCTAGGGGTGGCTGGAGAAGGTGACAAGGATGGTTTGTGGCATGCTGGAAGCCCGGGGATGGATGTATCACTGCAATTTTTTTAGGTAGCAAACTAAAATATATTGGGATGTGTTTTAGTTTGCTATGTAACAAGATCATTTACATTGCAATACGCTGCTGCACATGTACAGTGTGATGAAATTAAATTGCAATGCACTGCCGCACATGTAATATATGACGCAAATAGACTGCTATAAAAGGGCAATTTTGTCACGTGTACAAGTGGCCTACATGTTTATTGATACCACTAAAACAAGAAGTTGTGAATATACCAGATAGAAAACCACATTCGTATTCTTATTTATAGGAATTTTTATTCCACTTAAAAATAAGGATTCTCTATCAAAAGAAACTCGGGCATTGTCCTTATCCCTTGTTCCAAAAGAAAATCAGTGAATGGACTATCCTCAAAGGAGGGGGTTGCTCCCATGTTAATAATTCCTAGATAAGTACTTCCTTTGATTAATATACATTTTGACATAATACTCATCAGTAGCTGGATCTTGGAAGACAGTCATAATCTGTCCCTTCAAGATATCATTTTGAAGCATTTTTGACCAGATTCTCTTATGGTCTAAAGAAGGGTAACTGAAGTTACTTGGCTGTCCTTTTGTTTGAAGTTGATTAGATGTTTTTATAGGTCTGTCTCAGTTTGGCTTAGTTTTATAGGTTTTTTTTTTTCCCCCTCCAATAATTTAAAAATGTTTGGATGACATCATCTTTGCTGTCACACAAGCCTCGGTTGGGGAATGGGTGAGAGAAACTAAAATAGCAGTTCAGCCAACCTCCCTCTGAAATGTGTGTGCTTGAGTAGTGTGTATCTGTACATATGTATATCTGACTTTAAACTTCAGTTTTTGTGAATGGAATTTTTTAGTGTAAATGGATATATTTATGCCTTTACTGTGGCCTACTTTCCTTTGTCTTTGGGTGGGATTTCAAGAGATTATTAGAGAGCTAATACTGTAGAGAAAACAAACATAATTAACCTGGAGGATCTTCCATTCAAGTGAAAGCACCCTGTGGCAATGAGCTAGCTTGAAACCTAGGAATAGATCATCTAAAAAAGAACTTCCAAGACACTGTGGAAAATCACTTGATTGGCTTGCAACCAGGGGGGCTAGACAATTATGAAAGACTCTATTACTAGCTTTTTGAGAGGGCCAGAAGGCAAGGCTGTGTGGAAGCAGAGGAGCAGTCTAGCAGCCCAAGAAGATGTTGAAAAGGGCTCAAAGTGGTGAGGATACTCAGGCAGATTCTGTGCATACAGATTTCTGTTTTTTCCCCATTGATCTCTATCGCTCTTGTGCTTTATCTATGAGTAAAATCCTATTCATTGAGAGATTGTTTTTCAAACTGTTTCCCTTGCTGTCGCAAAGTTGCCGAAGGGAGAAATGATCATTTGAAGCATCTATAGCAGTGGTCTCCAACCTTTTTAAGTAGGAGATCACTGTTGGCATTTAAAAGCAACCCTAGATCTACCATGTGCTGCCGCCCCCCACCCCCCCACTCAGCAGGTAAGTCTGTGGGGAGGGAAGGGGGTGGGCAAATTGAGGCAGAGGGAGAAAAAATTATTTGGGGGCGTGCCTCCCCAGCAGGTAAGTCCCATCCAGCCAGGGCCCCACTCAACTTACCTCTACTCCTGCCTGTGCGGCACTATCCCTCACCGCCAGGGCCTTGATCTAGCCCCTGTCCCTTCCCTCCCCCATGGACTGACTTGCTGGGCTGGGGCATGTGCGTGCATGGATGTAGGCACTCAGCCCCACCACTACAGCCTCAGATTGACTCCAAGAGGCTCTGAGATCTACTGGTGGATTGAGATACATTGGTTTGTGACCACTGATCTATGGCTTTGAAAGTTTGGAAACCTACAAGAACTACTGGTTTCAAGGTCTAGGCATCTGAACTGTGAAGTCTCATTTTGCAGGAAAGGGTACTGATAGGAGTATATCTTTATACCCTAAAATAGGTGACTGCAGACCTAGAGCTAGCGAAAGTGTTTTGACTTTGCTAAATCAGCAAGCCAAGAGCTCCTGCGATCCACTACTTAGATCGTAGTAAACAAGTCTGTTGTTGTCCACTGAGAGAGTTTATTCAAGGTTGTAACACAGTTAATAGAACAGCAGAAAATGAATTTTTCTCTGTAGTTGAATAGAAGGTGCTGTATCAGTGGATACCTTGTCCATCATAAAGGCCACATATACCATATTTACTTGCATTCTGCATGCATCTTTCCCCGCCTCTCCCGTCACCAAAAAACAAACAAACCAGCCCTCCAAAATTGGATTGCAAATTTTAAGCAAGGAAGCTGAATGCTATGGAGGCATAGGAATACTGTAGTGGCTTCTCGGGTGTGTTCCTTGCTAGACTTCCCCTGCATGCAGAAGGGGCAGGGTCTGCTTGATCAGCCCCTCGCTCTTGCAAACTCTGCAGCTCAAGCTTTAACCCTATCACAGCTATTTCTTAATTAGCAGCAGTCTTCAGCTGAGCATTGGTGTAACAGGATTAAAGCCTTAGCTGCCTGGAGAGTCTTATTCAGGGGCATGTGATAATGCAAGCAATTTTTTTCATGTCCTAAAGACATTACTGTCTCTTTCATGTAACTACTGAAGTCAGCAAAGCAGCCTGACTCTAAATTTTAAGATTTCCTGAGGTTGTTTCCATCTGGGTAGTGGGTGAAAGATATTTTGTCAGTTGCCTTATTTTTACAAAGGTTGAACGAGTTCCAGATACTATGTATATATTATATTCCTAAAACTATATGCATACTATGCATGTCCTTGCCTCAAAATGTGATTTCTGTAGGATAAGGAAGACAAAAAACATGAGGAGAAAACTTCTTATTGTTGACTCTTGCTTCTCTTTTTCCTCATCCTACTTAACTACTTTCTTCCTCACTTTTGTATGGATAATAAAATTCTGGTTGGGAGAAGTGGTTAGATCTTACTCTGATTTTTGGGCTGGGTATTGGCAGTCTTGATTGGGCTGGGAGACTGGTAGTCATGCTTATTTTCTCCTTTCTGAAAAATGAAACAGTGTTAGCCTACTGTAATGTGACTTGGCTACAAGATGGGGAAAGTGAAAGAGAACATGATAAATTATGGCTAATTTTTTGGAGGGGGATGGGGAAGCATATAGAGACACTTTTTTACAATGTAGGGTGTGAAGAGCCTTCACACAAGAGTCCTTATTTTATAGATTTTGGTATAATGCTGCTTTTCATTATACACAGCACTAAGCCATGAAGCATACATTTGTAATACATTGTAGTAAGTGGGGATTGTGTGTCGTTTTGTTTTGGTTTTTTAACTGTCATACTTCAAGTCCCTTTTTCCATATTGGTAAGGTGGCTATTTGAGACATTTAAGAGCATTATCAGATTACAAAATCTTCTTAAACACTGTAACTACCTTAGCTGTCATACTGAATAAATCTTTTTGTAGTAAAATATCATAAATTGCTCTTCTGTTTTAACCTATAGTAACAAATAAAAATGTGTAGGTTCTTAGTTAACATAATTTTGGTTAAAATCTGGTCTGGTTATAGTATTATAACTATTTGTAATTTAAACTGCAGCTCTTAACACTTAATAATGAAGCAATATATCAAGGAGTTTTTGACAAAAACAGAAAAATGTTAATTCTTCACCCTTGGATCTGCAAATCCAGACTGATGGAATTTCATCTATTCATCTTTTAGTGACAGGCAGTAACATCCATAGAATATAACTAACTTTTGATCCCTTTTCTCTCTACCTCCTTCCCCAGTTTTAGTCTGACAGAGAAGCAGTTTTAGGTGATCTCCTTGCTCATGGGAGAGAACTATACTATTATCAGGTCTCTTTAGTGATGATGACTACTGAAGTTGAGGAATTAATAATGCTTTTATTCTCAAGGTACATTTTTTATTTTCATTTTTGCTAGATATGATGAAAATGATTTCTGAGGTGTTCATTGAGGTTAGAATCGAGGTCACCAGCCTTCCCTCAGAAGTTTGGTAACGCCATTTTTCAGTGTGAGTAGCTGATAAAGTCTTGAATGTATCTGAAGATGTACGATTTTAATTTATACAGGCAGATACAGGGATTCCCCAGCTTCCTATCAGAAGAAGTGAAGATTTATTTTTCAGTTTCATTAACTGGGAACTCTAAGCAGACTATTCTGTGTGTTTCTTAATTGATGTTACAGCAGTAAGACTTAAGACAATGAACTAATTAAGGTATGCATTTCCTTTATTTTGCTAGGCTTCTCCATCTTGCATATATCAGTGTAAATTCATCCAAAATTTATGAAGGAAAAAGAAGCCATCAGCTTTTGAAGCTGAGAAGCTGGTATGACTTTGGAGGAATTTGGCTTAAGCCCTAAAACTAAATTCTCCATCTTCTACATTGTTGTGAAGTGAGTAGCTGCCAATTGCTAAAGAGTATCAGGTTTGTAATGCTCTGTACTTCCAGCTCTACCCAGGTATAAAACATTGAGAAAACATAAATAGTGATTGTAATAAAAAAATAACATGGCCTGTAGAAGATAACCCAAAGGTGTTATCAGTCATAATTGGACTTTTTTTTTTTTACCATTTCCGCATTTGTGAATATCATGTCAACTGGACAACGGAGGTCGGACACCTCCCACCACCCTTAATATGTCAATAGTGTAGTGTTATTTCTCTTAGTCCAAGTCCCTTCCAGTCTTATGCTTCATAAACACTCATGGATATATATGCACACAGGTGCATGCACAGAGCCAAAATGTTTATCAGCTAGATTAAGGCTATTGTTGAGCTGGAGTCTGGATGGCTTTCATAAAGGGTACCTTTAATCTAATGTCAGTCAGAGATGTTATTGGAGATAACTGTTTATCAGTTGCCATTTTCTTTTCAAATTAAATGATTAAATAATCACTTTGCTTGGTGATAGCTAAAACAATGATTGTCACAGGACAAAGATGCAGAATAGGTATTCTGTCATTTTCTGTTTCAAAAGATATATGTTGCATACTTCTTCAAATATAGTAAGGCGTTATCCTATAGTAGGGCTTAGTAACATACTTACTTGAATATAAGATAACCCCCCCCCCCACCCAACTTAAATTCTATATATGGAAAATTTAGAAATTTATTATAATTTTTCAAACAAGGTTCTTTGGGTAAATCTGATATCTTTTATTAGACCAACTCAAAAAGCCGGATAAAAAAATCTTCTTTGCATTTTTTCCAATTATTTGAGTTGGTTTAATAAAAGATATCAGATTTACCCAATAAACCTTGCCCCTTTCCCCTTCACCCGCAGCCCTGTTCCTGGGAGGCGGTGGTGCAGGGTGGCTCTCTGTTCCCACCTGCCCGTGTGTACCCCCTAGGGCCTTCTCAAGTACTCCCAGGGGTACGTGTAACCCCGGTTGACAACCCCTGCCATAGTTCAACACTGTTCAGCAAGTGTGTATACGCCGATACTTTGCCTCCCCAACCCCTGCCTCCCCAATCCCCCAGGATCAGTCTGCTAGTTAGCCCCTCTCTTATGACTAGAACTGGGAGTTCTTGTCACAAGAACACAAGATCCTCCAAAAAATTATATGCACATGAGGCACAGGGCAACCTGGTTTGGCTACACCTCATGGAGGTTGGGGCCACGTTAATTGCATTTTGTAATTATAATCAATTGCAAAAGATTGAGAGAGGGCAACAAAAAGATTTAAGGTGAACTGTTTGGGGGTCCATTTGGTGATGTTTGCCAGACATTTAAGGCTGGTAAAGAAACAGGAGTCATTGGAAATGGGAAAGAAATGCTCAGGTGTGGGAGTAAAGGGGAATGATGCATTTCCTCATATGCAAATGTAAGACGAGGAACTTTTTTCCCCTCTTCTGATTGGGGGAATATCCCATTCTATATGGGACTTTGCCTACTTCTATTAAACAGAACAACTTAGAGTAGCAATTTCTACTCCTGAAGGTGTTTGCAGAATAAAGCCCTGAGTCTGTTACATTTTCCAAATAGTGTCTTTTAGTTTTTTCGTATGTTTATAATCATACTTTGTCTAGTTAGAATATACTGTGACTAGTGTTTGTAAGTGAGATTGCCTAGTACAAATTCTGCATTACCTCACTAGGTACTTCTCCACATCTTGATGCATTGACCTTTCTTTTAAGCTTTTGCTCGTGGTCGATCAGCCAATATTCTGTCCACATGGCACTGTTTTAACCAGCATGGTCTTAGACAGGTGATTTCATCTTTGTAGCTAGGTTTCTCATACTTAAAACAAGGTCAATGGCTGAACAGTGAGAACACATTGAAAGGTTGTGTAATAACTATGTAATGTTTGACCCTTTACAGATATCCCATGCAGATTGCCAAGTATTGTTAATATAAGAGGTGGTGTAGCCATAGTTTTTGTTCAAAGTATGACATTCTGAGAAGTATCTAATGACTGCTTCAGGTTAATGATGGTGTCCATTTGTTATAATTATCAATAGTATTAAGCCAAAGCTGGAGGATGAGGTAATCAAACATTTTAACTTTAATGTTAATGCCATCCTGAGTGACAGCTAGTCCTGTGTTCTGTGAAGACATTAAGTAGATTGTGGACACTGATATTACTTGATATATAGCAATTGGGGTTGCACAACTCATTCATCTCACTTTCAAAAACATGCAATATTTTTTCTTTAACTTGACTAAATATAAGTTCATTTTTCAACTTTTAATTCCCAGTGAATGCTATTTGTATGATGATGAAAATCTGTGGCAAGGGTAATAGAGTACACTGGTCCAATAAGGGAAAAGAGAATTGGTGGTGGATGGGGTCCACACAGTCCTGTTTCAAGTAGTCTCAATCAAGCAAGGATTTGGCAATAGTAAGGATAGGCTTGGGAAAAAAAAATGGTCCCAGGGAAAGTCATGGGGAAACATGATTATTTCAATAAGAATCTGGGACGTGTTTAGTGTGGGGCATGGCTTCCCTCTTCCAATTGATCAGTCAACCAGTCAAAGCAAGACCCAGAAGAAGAGAACAGTGCAAAGGTCTGCAGCTTTTAGTGTGAAACGTGTCAAAAAATAGAGATGTGTTTGCCAACATAGCTTAGCCGCAGACTAGAAACAAGTCCCCATTAGGAAAGGGAAGAGAGATAGTGGTGTGCTCCCTCCCTTCCGCACCTTTTCCCTTCCCGCGAGATAGTGCTGGTAAAAAGGACCTCTGCCACAAGATGTTCTTTTGTCAATTTTTTGCATCCAGTGCAGATGAAGCTGGACCTGAGACATTTAAAAGGTCTGCTGACAAAGATAACGGCTTTGGCATAAAAATGGTAAAGTTATAAATACCTGAAACCTTACTATAATGTATGCACATAAAAGCCATTAAGGATGTTCATTTGGGCTGAACTGAATATGTGTGCAATTTTAAGTGTGATGCAACATCAATAGCTTTTTAATGTAGGCACTAATTATCATAAAGAGTTAAATTAATTTTGTACTTTCATAAATGGCCATTGTATTCTAATGCATATATTATTTGCATTCTCCATTAATTGATTGAGATGCTTGTTGTTGTATTTTCACTAGTCTGTCAACTGAACTCTTGACTTAGAGATGCAAAAGAAATTTGTGCACTCTATGGGTATGATCATTCGGGTCAATAAAAAAAAGATCTGAATCTGAGACTTATGCCATGAGACACAAACAAAGTTGTCTTGCTATTCATCATGCTTCTTGCTGTTAAAGCCATCTCATATTCTATTACTTAACTTCTAAAACAATTTAGGGTTTTGGCCTGTCACCCACTTTGGATTACCAATAGTCTCTTGTTTCCTACCTTTTGTTGCTGGGGAAATTCACAAATGAGCCCTCCTCCCAGTTGAAGGTAGTACTCATGAAAAGATCTAAATATTATTAGAGATCTAGCTATCTGATTTGTGCACAAAAAAGTGCCTTGAGAAACAGAGGAGATCTCTAAAAACTATACCCTGAACATTAGTTTAAACCTTGTGTCCTTTTGAAAAAATTGAGATGGTTTAGGTGCTTATGTTTCTCTAGGGACTTTGAGTGCTATAAGGTTTTAAGATAGGCTAAGTATTCTAGGAACTTAAAGAGCTTATGGTGTTGTAAATTTTTAAGATGATTTAAAAGGTTATGTCCTCTTTAGTATTTGAGTTGGATTAAGTACTTATATTTCCATAAAGACTCTTTCATTTACCCCTAAAAAAGAACCTAGGAAATTAAATGCAAAAAACTGTGCTAATACAATGTATAGGTTGTATTTAAGAAGTGCAAGAGTCTATATTCCAGTAACATTAACTTGGCCCTGATGCATATGGAGGTGGACAAGGCAATGGAAAAGTGCCTTGGAAGCATTGTAGCAATGTCACTGGGAACTGGACACAGGGGCAGCAGTGACTTCTGGTCACTGCCAGCATTATTCATGCTGAAGCTGGTAGCAGGCATTTTTATTTTCCCCTCCCTTCCTCCTGCTTCCCTGCCATGTCCCCCACACCAGTTGGCACCTAGGGCAGTTACCCATCTCTAATTATGCCACTAGTGCCTGGAAGAGAGGTTGGAACAGAACCTGCAGAAGGCAGGTTTGTGTCCTTTGACAGAGCATTTGAAAATGTCTTTTGTCTTCTGATTAACTTTATTCAATGGTTGTAGTTGTACCTGTTCTACCCAGAGATGTCTTATCCATCTACCAGTGCTGACTGTCTCTCACACCAAGTGAGGTGGTCTGTATCTTGATTTATGGAAATAGTTAAGCACTATTTGGGTGCTTAATAGTAGATGTAAAAACATAAGTTTAGACACCAAGGGTTGGAAATTTGGGCCCTAAAAGCCTCCATTGACCACTCATAATACTGAAAGTTTTTCTGTTAATTATTTCTTCCAGGTAAAGGGACTAGGTTATATGATAACTCAATTGTATCTGGAAAACTGGAGCTCCCCTATATTAAACTATCAAGAGTTAATGAATCTTAAATTTAGGAGCTTATGAAAAAGAAGCTCATTGAACTTTAATTTCATTTTCTAATCTAGATAAGTTTTCTGTCAGAAATAGGGGACCTAATTCTGTGCTCAGTTTGTCATTCATTTAGTTAGAAGCTTTTTTGCTCATGATTTTGTCTGCGTGAGCTTCTCTTTGTCCTCTGAGATGTCTTTACTTTTATGGATGTAAAGAAAAATCCATTCATAGGTCCTATTTTTCTGAAGTTTTAACACTTTCCATTTTACTGTACTTTTAGAAGTATTGCTAATATGTACGAGGGATGCACTGATAAAGATTTTCTTGGCCGATAATGATAGCCAATTATTAAGCAATGGTTTCGGCTGATGCTGGTCTGATAACTGATTTACTTTAAAATGCAAGGCATTTTAAAATACTGACATAAACCTTTTTTCCTTGGCGCTCTCCAGCAGTCTACCGTGTCACATGTATCAGTGTCCCAGCACTTAAAAATGGCAGTGGGGGTGCTTGAACTAAAGCTCATTAAATGAAGAGAGATTAAATGAGATTTAGTTCAAGCACCTCTACCACCATTTTTAAGAGCGAGGACACTTCTAAGCAGAGCAGAGCCCAGCGGGGTGAGGGTGGATGCAGGCTGCCTGCTGTGGGCTTGGGCTCTCCAGTCTGCTGCCTTGGCCCCAGAAGCCCTGCTCTGGCTGCGCGCCCCCTGCCCACCTGGCAGCGGGTTGCACAACTTGCCACCCCCATTGCTGCTGGGCAGGCAGGGGGTGCACAGCTGGCATGATGCTCCTGAGGAAAAGGCAGCAGAGTGGAGAGCCCCAAGCTTACAGTGAGCAGCCTGCTTCTACAAATCTGGGGAGGTACCCCCCCTGCCCCGGGGCTGGGGCAGGGGTGCCCCCAGCCCCTGCCCCACTTCCTCCCTCACTGTGGGGGCCTCGATCTACCCCCCCATGCCCCTCCCTCCCCCACATACCTTTCCCTCCATAGACTTACCTGAGGGGAGCTGCTCTCCATGCTGCCTGACTGTATTCCTGTCCACGTGCGTATGTGCAGCCACGTACATGTATGCGATGCCCCTTGCGTCTTGCTCCTGACAGCCTCGAGCAGGATCCTCTGTAGACTAGAATGGTGCCTGCCTGCAACAGGAAACCTGCCATTTCCTGAGGGAAAGCAGGCATCCAGGGGCCCCATCCCCACAGGAGAGGGGAAACCCAGGTGTCCAGGGCCCTGGCCAGAAGGCATAATTGTTCGTAAACATTATCGGCTATAACGGCCAAAAAAAGCTAATAGCCAATAGTGTCATTTCCCCTCTTATTAGTGCCAATCTAATAGGCAACCGGTGCACCTTTGATATATACCTTTTTTTACTTTGCATTATATTAATGAAACAAAATAAGACTCCACACACTTTTGAGAGGTTGTTTAGGACATCCATGATAGTTAGAAAAAAATGGCCACAATAAATTCGTATAACTGGAATTAAGAATTTGCCTTTGATTATGGAATCTCATGCTTTCCTTATGTATAAAGAACATATCATACTCTTAATGAGAGTATTGGTGAGACATGTATGTATGTATGTATATGTCTGTTGCTGAAATTCGAATTAAGGTCTTCCATTAGACTGCAAGTTAGAGGACTGTATTGTGATATTTTATTTTGTTTTGTTTTTTTCCCCCTATGTCACAAATTGAAGGGAGTTTATTTCTAAAAGTGTAGAACAGCATTTCTCAATCTTTTCAGAGTCTAGACACCCCATTCACAACTTTTTTTCAGAATGTAGCAACACCTCTAGGTGAGAACAACTGTGCTCAACTTACCTTAGTGCTTCTCAGCTGGGTGATACTGCCTCCTGCTAAAACTGTCCAGTATTTCTGCTGTACAGCCAGCTCAGGAAGGTCTGTGGCATATGCACACACTCCTTCATTAGGGGCCTCTGATAACCCTAAAGCAGGCAGGAGAGCAGGTTTGTACTCCAGCCCTTCCACGTCCAACCCCCATATTGTGTTGAAAGAGACCAAGTGTACTGAGTTCTAGCCTACAGTTCTAGTGGGAGGAACATTTTTTTTTTGGGGTGGGGGGGAGCTCAATGTGAGCATGAGTTGATGTAAATAGTTGCTATAAGTTTAATAACTAGGAAAATTGGATGCCCTTTTCACCCCAGGAAAAGATGTCAGTCTGGACCTACCAGAAGGGCCTGTGGAGGCCCTTATTTTTTCCCCGTGATCTTATGTTTAATAGTAATCTTACTGGGTGAGTGTTATTCTTGGTAGGTAATAGTGTAGTTTTATAACTGTTTTGTTGCAAGGATGGATGGCTGTGCCAGATGTAACCCAGATACACACAAGGATGTGCCCCGTCCTCAATTGGATGGGGTAGGTGGGCAGGCAACAGTGCTGTGAGAGGTATGCTGTGACTCGGGTACAGATTTCTCTATTCTCTATAGAACTACACCACACAATTTTCTTAACTATATACATAATTTATTTAACATATAAAGAATTATATACAACTATATATATATTCCAAAACAATATATAATATTAGAAAAAATTAACCAGTATACGCTCTTATACATACACATACTTATAACTATATTTGGGAATGGGGTTGCATGGGGTATGCTTTGAGAGCAGTCACCCCAGGACCCCAAGATCCTTAAGGTAAGCCCCTAGGTCCACAGGGCGATCCAGCAGGTAAGTACCAGATTCCCAATATAATGCTCAACAAATTAAACAACAAGAAAAATAGACTCCAATAGATAATAATAACTTTAAAATTGTTTACCACCTAAAATATAACATAACTCACAGAGTACAACCAGTTTACAAAATATTAGGTGCAGCTCCCCATTTTGTAGGGCACACTCTCACCCAGTTCTCTGAAAGGAGGTGGGCAGGGGGGGTCCCTTTTCTCCGACCCCTCCCCTGTGAAGCCCCTATTCCCTGAATTCACAGTTTTCCTGAGCAGGGATGTGGTAGGCTTGTTTTCCCTGCTGTGTGGGCCCAGCTGCTGCTCTGGCATGCCACAGGGGTTTGTTTCTTCATAGGCCAGGGTCTGGCCCTGGGCACCTCCAATGCCCCACCTTCTGTTGAGGTGGGGGGTGGGGCTCAGCCTGCCTTTTCTGGGCCCAAGCCCAGTGGCCCTGTAGGAGGAAAGGGACCGGTGATGCTCCAAGAGTGCCTTACGGTAGGTGCCCCTTGACGAGGCCCAAGCAGTCTGTCACCACTCCTAGGGCCAAGACTTTGTGCATCGGGGTGTGCACCTTGTGGGGCCCAAGCAGACTCTCCCTGCTCCTAGGGCTGAGGCTCTGGTGGTGGCTTCTCCAGCAGCATCTTCAGGAGCCTAGGGCTATCGCCCGCTAGGGCAGCTCTCCCCAGCTTTTCTTGGCTCCTCTCTTCTTCTCATCCCTCACTGGTCTGATCTCCCGGCCAAACGTGTTGTTCTTTTATAGCCGTCCAGGGCTGGACCCTGGATCATAAAAGGTCCAATCAGAGTGAGGGCAGTGAAAACCTTGCCAGGACTCCTCCTCTTTGGAGCTCTGCCCCTGGATCATAAACACGCCAATCAGGAGAAGGGGGGCACACTCTCCTGATAGGTGGAAGAAATTCCACCAATGGCTCGGTGTCCTGCTTGTGCTGGCAAGCTGTGCGCAAGCCATGCTGTGGCTGGCGCACCCGCTACACAGAGAAAGAGTGAGACTCTGAGAGAGCTGGGGAGTAGAGAAAGGGTAGTCCCAGGACAAACACAGAGTCTCAAGGAGGACAGAAAGGAAGAGAAAGGAGGACAGTGGAGCATGAAGCAGGACAGAGGGAAGTGCCATGGTACCGTAAAGAGTCTTTCAAGCAGTCTGCTGTGCTGTTTGGGGTTTTGGCACACTTACTTCTCACTCCCTCCCTTGAAGAAGAAAGCACCTCCCTTTCCGGGATCTGATCAAAAAGATGGAGCTATCTGAGGCAGGGGGGCTAAGGAGGTCCAGGGAAATTAAGGACAGAGGAGCCAGGATCTTGAGCTAGAGGCTTGCTCCTCGGATAAGCCATGACAGGGCTGGCATCAGGGATTCCTCTTAAGGAGAGGAAGACCAAAAAAGGCTGCTGCTTGGGGTGTCCAGAGGCAGAGCTTCCCTTAAAAAATGTGCTGACAACAGCATCTCCCAGAAGCAGACACATGAAAAAGTAGAATTGTCCCTTGCACCTCTCTTTCTGGGAGGAGCTTGGCAGTGCCCAATTGGGAAGATCTGCAGCCTGAGCAAGCTCTTCCTAATGCAGGAGTATACAGATGCCATAGCCTGGTGTGTGGGGCAATTCTACCTCCCCATTGCCATTGTGGCACCTTGGGGTGCTGTAGCAGCCTGGTTGAGATCCACTGGTGTAGAGTCTTTCAGAAAAAAGAATGAATACTGTTAAAAGGTACCTGTGTTCTCCAAAGACTGTATCTGTGCATGTACTTGGCTTTCCACTTTCCCCGAATTATTCAGAGTGGCATTTTCAAAAGAGCTCTGCATTGGCTTGATTGTGTTACTATTCACATCAATGGTAAACCTCCTGTTAGTGTAGTCTGTGGCCAAGCACTTTCAGAAAATTGCACTCCAGACACTAGAATGATTGGGGTGGGGAAGGGGTTATATAAGTACTGACTTAAAAAATTGATTCTGTATTACAGTAAAAGCTCTGTTATCTGGCATGAGGGGGAATGGGGAGGTGGGGTGCCAGGTATCTAAAAATTCTGGTTACCTGTGGCTGGCTGTTTTTGGCTGGGGGTGGGGGGTGGCAGTGGCTGGATGTGGAGTGACGGCAGTGCAGGGTGGATGTTTCAGCTGGATGTGGGTGGTGGCGGCAGCCACCATGTACAAGCTTCACGAGTATTCTGGTTAGTAAAATGCCAGCTAACAGGAACTGTACTGTATATATTAGTTATGGCAGAGGCTGAGAGAGAACTGCTGTTTTGCTTAATTGTGGTATTTTATATTTTTCAAGGGGGCCGAAAGGCAGTACTTGTAACTAATTGAGCTATTCATTGTACTTTGATTCAAAGTGTTGAGGCCATATGATGAAATGATTATTTCTTTAAAGCCTGATTTGGTAGAGTTATGAGCGCTCAGCTGTTTAGAAAATTGGGCCCGTGGTGTTTAATAACTTTTAGAGAACCCTACTCTAGATCTGTATTAGGGCTGTCAATTAATTGAAGTTAACAGGGTGATTAACGCATTAATTTGTTTTTGCGTTAATTTTTTTAATGTGCGTTAATCGCTGTTGGTGCTGGGGAAAAAGCAGCCCCTCTCCCGTTAGTGTTGTGTGCCTGCCTGTGTGGTGGTGGGGAAAACGGCCCCTTTCCCCTCACTGATGTGTGGCTGTCTGTGCTGCTGGAAGAAAAGCAGCCCCTTTCCCCTGACTGCTGTTGGGATGAATGGAAGGACACACACACACACACACACACACACACACACACGTCCTGCGAACAGACTCAGCAGCTGGATGCAGGTAAGTGCATGGGGGAAGGGGTTGGAGGGCCAGGTCTTGGGGACTGTCTAGTGTGTGTGCACATGTATGCACATCCAAAAATATTTATAATAAATTGGGATTCCGTTATTGTTTATCTATGCGATTTGACATTGCAGTTAATTACGACTATTTTTTTAAATCTTGCAATTAATTGTGATTTTTTTTTAATTGTTCAATAGCCCTTATTATATTAATTGCTAAATAAATATGATTTCCTTTTGCTTTTGGTTTGAACTTTACCAGAACCTCTAATCCACAGACTTCAAAAGCTGCATCTCTCTTCACACTGTAGTTGACAGCAGATTTTTAGTTGTTTCCCCAAAGATAATACGACATTTGAAAATTCTTATAGATTCCTGATACAAAATAATTCTGTGTTCTCACTTCTAGTAGCTGATGTTAGGGAATAGTAAGTAGTAGTTTTTACTCAGTTTATAGGTAAGGAAACAAAAAGATTTGTTTCTTTTCTTGTTTTGAAAAATAATTAATGTAAAGATATAATTAGAACTTAACAGTTTCAGATGCCTGACCTTGTGTGTATTCCTCCAAACTACACTGACTTCTTTATATATCTCATTAAAACAAAATCGCTTTGACACTACCAAAAAAAATCTTATTTCAGTTCAACTATTTGTCAAATTTGTGGGGACAAGTGTGATTTTATATATATACATTATATTATATATATATATATTATCTGTTTAATTTAAACCATATTAACAATGGCAGTGTAAGTCTTGCAAAGTGGCTCCTACTGATTTTAACATAATACAGGTAATACTTCTGTAGCTTAACTCATTTTAATCACTTCGAAAATATACATGATTTGAGCCTTCAAGAAGCGATAACTGGGTGTAAGAAGTGATGCATTTCTCCAAAGCAGTAGTCTTTGATTGAAACCTCCTGGATATCATATTTTATCAACAATCTGTACAAAGTTTAAAAAAAAAAAAAAAAAAAAGTAATTAAGTCACTCAACGCCTCATCTAAATTGCACTTAGCAATTCAAAGGCATAAACCTTTTTTACAATAACTCTTTTCAAACAAACATTTGTTAATTATTTGAGAATTCAGAATTGTTAATTCTGCTTGATAAAGAGAACTTTAAAGGGTTAAAATACTTCAAAGTTACTACAGTGAAATGTAACTTTACACTTCTAGAAAAAATGAACCTAGGCCATAGTTATATGGAGGATTCCGTATTGGAAGATGGTTACTTTAAGGATTTTGACATCATAGTGGACAAATAACAGTTTCCAGGGCAGTATTGTGGCAAAAGGGTTAATGTGCTGCTTGTATGAACAGGGAGAACCATGAATAGGAAGGAAGTGAATTACCTCTATATATGGCATTGGTCCAGAATACTGCCTATTGTTCCTGTGGTGGTGTTTTAAAAAAAGATTTGAACTGTAGTGCACCAGAAGTCATTAACAAATTGCGACTGGAAAGAAAAATGCCTTTCACTGAGAGATGTGAAGTTCAGTCTGCTTGTTTTATGAAGAAGAGGCTTGAGAAGTTTCTTACTTTCAGCATACCATCATACGTTTCTTACTGGTTCCTAATAAATCCAGTAGGAGTAGGAATACAAAATCTATAACTGGAAGCTGAAACCAGACAATTCAAATTTAGAAGTAATACAGAAACTTTTACAAGTGGTAGTGTTTGAACACTGAAACAAATTACACAGGGAGTGATGGATTTTCTATCTCTTGATTGGATGTCTTTGTGGAACACGTTTTAGCTAAAACACAAATTATGCTTTAGTGATGCATAAGTTACTGGGCTCAGTACAAAGACAATTGGATGAAATTTAAGCTTGTGATGCACAGGAAGTGACACTTGATGATCTAATAGTCCTTTCTGGCATTAAACTATTTGAATCTATGAACTGTTCAACTTCAACTCCTCCTCTTCTACCAGCCAGGCACCACTTGAGGCTGAAGCCTCATTTCATCAAAGTATGAAGTAAAAATTATGCTTTAATTGTACAAAGCAGAATGGTGAGATGTTTCATTCTGAAACTATTCATGGTCCATTATGGAGGAACACCTTTCTAAAAACATTTCATAAGTGTGGTTGCATACCACCTAAGTGGGTTGAGGGAAAATGGAGAAAGAAAAACTTAAGGAAAGAGGACATAATAAAATATTAGCTCAGTACAATTAAGAGCATATATTTCCTAGAGAATTCAGTTCTCTGAGTAACTGTGCTGAGACTATATTCAGTCAATGAAGTGTAAAAAAGCAGTAACTGTATTCTTGCATTAAATGTAAACTCTGACACAGCCTGAAGTTTGGAATTGTCGCTCATATCAAAATTGCAAAAATCTGTTTTCCCCAAAACTTGATAGTTTATGGTGCGAATAAGGTATTTCCCTCCTGGCTGTAATCTAATATTATTCAGAATTCTTCTTAGTGGTTGAAATGGTTTTGTCCTATATGAAACCTAGAACACAACACTATGGGGATAGGATAGAATACGAGAAGAAGCAGAACAGTAGTGAATTCCATTATCAACTGTTCATTAAAGATTAGATAGGATCTTTCCAAAAAGTATTTTACGGCTGAAGTGTAAACCCTTTCTACTTTCCTCTTGTTAGCTTTTTGAAAACAAGCTTGTTAGATTTTTGAAAATTGCTTCTTTTTTTTCTTCTTTTTTTTTACTGGCAAAGAGCTGGAAGCTTTGATGCATCTCACTTGGGACTTAGTCACTAGTTACTGAGTGGCATTTTATGTTTCATTTTTTGTTGTTTGTTTATTTATTGGTTTTCTTCCTTCAAACTCAAACATTCCATGCCAGCACCTTTAAAATAGTGCTCACTGATACTCTATCATGAACTTCTCTTTCTTCCAGTGGTTTAATGAGTGGTCTTTGAAAATATGCTTTTGGCTGAAATTTAGCACGACAAGGCTTTGCCCAAGAGCAAATTCTTTTGTCAGAATTAGTTTAATCAATGCTGTGCAAAGTTTTAGGAAGTGTAAGAGAGGAAGGTGATTACATTAATTCTTCTGCACAGATCCACATGTTTGGAACTCTTTGTGAAGGGAGATAAAACCTAGTATTTCAGGGCTAAGCAAATGCCTAACTATTAAGGATGAGACTGAAACCTTCGTGGAGGTCAAAATATCCTTTGCTATCCTACTGTGCGATTTTCTTGTATTTTCCCCTAAAATATCTGGTGTTGGTGTTTCCTGTCTGAGGAGAATAAGTTCAGGAAGAGTGGTTGCTCCTCAAGGGAGGGATCCTAGATGCACAAGCTAAGTCTATTCCGTCTCAGAGGAAAAGCAGCAAAAGGGCACAGCAGCCCCCTTCACTCAGCAAGGAACTAGCGGACCTCCTGCATCTAAAAAGAAAGACCTACAAAGGATGGAGGACGGGATCTACCTCCAAGGACGAATATTCTGCACTGGTCCAGACCTGCAGGGAGTGAACCAGGAAAGCCAAGGCTGCGACGGAACTCCAACTAGCTACAAGTATCAAGGACAATAAAAAGTCCTTTTTTAGATATGTGGGGAGCTGGAGGAGAAGCAAGGGCCACGTTGGACCCCTGCTAAACCAGATGAGACAACTGACAACCGACACCCAGGAAAAAGCCAATTTACTAAATGGGTACTTTGCATCAGTCTTTCACAAGTCCCATGGGACACTTCTGCCCATCACAGGACAGGGAGGCCTGGGTGAGTGAGATTCCTTGCCCTCCATCAATGCTGACCTCGTGAAGGAACACCTTGAGAAGCTGGACACTTTCAAGTCAGCTAGCCCTGACAATCTACACCCCAGGGTACTCAAGGACCTGGCTAGCATCAGCCCCTGGCACGGATCTTTGAGAACTCCTGGCACTCTGGTGAGGTGCCTGAAGATTGGAAGAAGGCCAATGTGGTGCCTATCTTCAAGAAAGGGAAGAAAGTGGATCTGGCAAACTACAGGCCCATCAGCCTGACGTCTATCCCGGGAAAGGTCTTAGAAAAGATTATCAAAGAGGCCATTCTTAATGGACTGGCTGAGTGCAACATCCTCCGGGCTAGCCAGCACGGGTTTGTTGCGGGTGGGTCTTGCTTGACCAATCTTATTTCCTTTTACGACCAGGTGACCTATCACATGGACAGGCGGCAGGAGATTGATGTCATATATCTTGACTTTAAAAAAGCCTTTGATTCCTACTCCTGCTGGATTTATTAGGAACCAGTAAGAAACGTATGACGGTATGCTGAAAGTAAGAAACTTCTCAAGCCTCTTCTTCATAAAACAAGCAGACTGAACTTTACATCTGTCAGTGAAAGGCATTTTTCTTTCCAGTTGCAATTTTTTTAATGACTTCTGGTGCACTACAGATAAAATCTTTTGTAAAACACCACCACCAGAACAGTAGGCAGTATTCTGGTGTCACTTGGACCAATGCCATATATAGAGGTAATTCACTTCCTTTCCATTCATAGTTCTCCCTGTTCATACAAGCAGCACATTAACCCTTTTGCCACAGCACTGCCCTGGAAACTGTGTTATTTGTCCACTATGATCTCAAAATCCTTAAAGTAGCGACCTTCCAATATGGAATCCTCCATACAACTATGGCCTAGGTTCATTTTTTCCCATGATCACCTCTTGGCAAAACTGGCCAACTGTGGCGTCAGGTCCACCACGGTCCGCTGGCTGGGGATTTGGCTCCATGGTCGGACCCAGAGGGTGGTGGTTAACAGAAGTCAATCATCATGGTGCCCTGTGACATCCCTCAAAGCTCTGTCCTTGGGCCTGTGTTGTTCAACATCTTCATTAATGATGTGTACATTGGAGTCGGAAGTGGACTGGCCAAGTTTCCAGATTATAACAAACTCTGAGGTAAAGCATCCACACCTGAGGACAGGAAGGCGATTCAGGCTGACCTGACAGGCTCAGGAAATGGGCGGATGAGAACTTGGTGGTGTTTAACACTGAAAAATGCAAGGTTCTCCATCTTGGGAAGAAAAACCTGCAGCACGCTTATAAGCTTGGCAGTGCTACGCTGGCTAGCACTACGGATGAAAGGGACTTGGGGATCATGATTAACCACAAGATGAACATGAGCCTTCAATGTGATGCTGCAGCCAGTAAAGCGAGCAAAACACTGGCTTGCATCCATACATGCTTCTCAAGCAAATCCCAGGACGTCATTATCCCATTGTACTTGGCTTGGTGAGGCTGCAGCTGGAGTACTGCATCCAGTTTTGGGCTCCATAATTCAAAAAGGATGTGAAGAAGCTTGAGAGAGTCCAGAAAAGAGCCACGCGCATGATCAGAGGTCAGGAAAACAGACCTTACGACGACAGGCTGAGAGCTATGGGACTCTTCAGCCTAGAAAAGCGCAGGTTCAGGGGTGATCTGATGGCCACCTGTAAGTTTATCGGCTATGTTCACCAGGACCTGAGGGAACATTTGTTCACCAGAGTGCCCCAAGGGATTACAAGGTCAAATGGTTATAAACTCCTGCAAGACCATTTCAGGCTGGACATAAGGAAGAACTTCTTTTCTGTCCGAGCCCCCAAGGTGTGGAATGGCCTGCTGCCAGAGGTGGTTCAAGCACCTACTTTGAACACCTTCAAGAGAAACCTGGATGTTTTTCTTGCTGGGATCCTATGACCTCAGCTGACTTTCTGCCCCTGGGGAAGGAGGCTGGATTTGATGATCTTCCGAGGTCCCTTCCAGCCCTAATGTGTATGAAGTCTATGAAGAATTGTTCAAGATTCATAAAATAAACAATGTCTTCACTTCTGTGGACAGACGGAGTTATGTGAATGGGTGGGGCGGGCAATTATTTTCAGTGGAGGGCTGCTTAATGAGTTTTGTCAAGCCATTGAGGGCTGCATGGGTAGCTGCACCCCTTGACAGGTGGCCCACCCTCTGGTCACCATCTTGGGACCGGAAGTCCCACCCCTTAGCCCTTGACCTTTGCCACCAGAAGTCCCTCCCCATGCCCTTTTCATGGTTAAGTTAATTTTGTACATTTGTGACTTCATTCTTGCTGTGTGGAACACCAGGACTAAGCAAGATAATGAGGTCACTGACAGGAAAAGCATCTGCTCCACTGCAGCATGCCCAGCCTCTTTATCTGGCCACACGTATTTCAGGAAGATGGTGCAGTAGGATACTCTTATTGATTCTGGAGAGGAGCAAATTGCAAGTATGCAGGTGTACAGCTGCTTATGTCACATGCTGAATTGGAGAGCAGTGAGGTATGTGGAAAGAATAGGTATATTTGCAGATGCGGGGACATATTTCAACTTTCCTTCCATGTTCATGGCCATTTCCTTCACCACTGTGAAAACAGTTTTCAGTTCTCACATTGAAATTCGGCTGCTCTGAAGATAAATCATTTCAGTTGCAGCAGTTTCCAAAATTTGGAAAATTTTATTCAAGAGAGAACCTTTAATGCCATCTTTCCAGACCTAAAAATGAAAGTTAAAACCAAACAAAATACAACAAAGGCAGAGTAAGTTGCCTCGTTAACAAAAGGAAATGTTAGCTACCAGTATTCCTTCATTCAAAAATTAGGATTTCATTGAAACTATAGTAATACATAAGACATGCCTATCCTACTGTGCTTGTGCATAGTAATTTTCCATAAATATTGGCTAATCTTTTTGTATATGCATATGTACAATACCTATGTACAGTGAGGTAGGTTAGAAAAAATGTTGAAATGTTCACTGAATTTTCCTGCTTTCATAGATTTGTCAGCCTTGTTTTGTGCCTTATAATTTATACAATTTTTTTCTTTTAAAAAAGAGTACAGGAGGGAGAAATGTTCTTACAAGGACTACTCCCACTCATCCCTTTGATTCTTCCATAGATATATAGTTGTAAGAAAACCAAAGGGAGAGTGGTGCTTTTTCAGTTTTGCTGGGTGTCATTTGGATTCTGTGTCTGCAAGGAAAATAAAGATAGTTTAGATTCTTTCCTGCATTCATAAATATTATTTTTGTATACAGTTGTTTTCAGAACTGTGAAAAAAATGATGCAACACTTCCATAATATTAAATTTGAGAGATAATTACAGTTGGCAGTTTTTGTTTGCAGCAATGCACGAAAGGCTGAAGGCTTTTGTACAGTTCAAAGAGCACATTCCACAGATCTAGCAGTTGTTGGTTGCCTGCAGGGATCATTTGAATTCTGGAGGAAAAAAGGATCAGAGTAATACCCAAACTATTTGGTTGTCTCTCTCTCTCCTCTTAAATATTAGCTCACCTTTATAAAAAAGTTACTCAGAAAAGAAAGGCACTTAAAAAATTCCAAGAATCACCTCAGTATATAAGTACTGTAATTCATTTTAAGTAAGGAAATAGTTTTTTATTTTATAGTTTTTGTTTCTGAGGTTCACTTTCCTTTCCATTTGCTTCCTGCTTAATAATTTGTGCCTTAGTATGAAAAATCAGATCATGAAAGCTTAAGATTGATGTTGACCAAACACTTGGACACATATTGGTAAAAACAAATAGCAACTTATGCAAATCCTTTTCCATGGTGAGAGCCTGCAGTTTTAACCATGATTCATGAGCTCAGTGTTAGCCAAATTGTACAAGATACTCTCTGTAGCCTTTCCGTAGGGAAAAAAAAGTGATCAAAAAAGGCAACCTTTTCAGCTTGTGTGCCAAGACTGGAAAACTTCCTAGCTTCTCTATCACACTTGCAGCTCAGTCACTCCCCATGTTGTGTTGTACTGTCACTGTGCGTGTCTGTCTAATGCCGCTGCTTATCCAGCAAGAGGTGATGTCAATATTTTTATGCTATATAACCTAATATGATTTTTGGAGATATATTTAGTGGTATTTCTTGGAGGGAAAGTATTTACTATATTGCTAGGTGATTATCTTTATTTGTTCTGGCAGTGGGATGTTGCAGGGCTACAAGACCCCAGAGTTTCCAGTCATGTACATACGCAAAGTGTTTGAAGCTAGGAGCCCTGAGTCGGGTAACACACATCTTGGCTTCCAACTTTCTTATACTGAGCTGCCAGATTGCATTATTGAAATCTGTTTACCTCTGTACCTGCACATTTACAAATGCTCATGAAATATGATAAAGCCTGCTTGCTGATTGTGTGGTGCTTCTCTTTCTATAGATGCAGTTTTCTGCTCAATGATCCAAGTTTCTGATGGCAGTTTTGACCATTTGCTTTAAAAAAAAAAAAAAAAATGTTGTCAAAGGCTGGCCTATTTAGGAAAATGTGCCATTACTTATTAAAGCAATATAAATGATATCTGGAGATGTACAGAATCATATGAATAGAATCATAAAAAAGTATGGCTGGGAGGGACCTCACGAGGTCATCTGCTTCAACCTCCTGCTCAAGGCAGGATCATTCCGGACTAAAACATCCCAACCATGTAATTGTCTAAATTTATAAAACTTCCAAGGAGGGGGAGATTCCACAACCTCTCTAGGTGGTCTGTTCCAATGCTCAACTATTCTTACACTGTGAAAGCTCTTCCTAATATCCAAGTTACATTTCCCTTGCTGGAATTTAAAACCATTGTTCCTTCCTTGTCCTGTCCCATGCTGCCATAAAAAACAGTTTATCTCCACTTACTTTATAATCACCCTTCTCAAATCCCTCCCTCCATAGCCCAGCCTTTTTTTTTCTCCAGATTAAAAAATCCTAATTGTTTCAGCTAGGGGTGCACCAATAGAGATTTTGGGGGCCAATGCTGATAGCTGATATTTGAGGAGGCATAGCCGATAGTGATCCAATATCCAATACAGCTGCCTCCAGGTGGTAAGTCTGGTGTTATGGAAGGGGAGGGGGGAGGGAAGGGATGATTAATGCCCTGGTGGACTGCATGGGGCTTTTCTTGTTGGGGGCTGGGCTCAAAGTGGGCTCCAGTGGCACTGGGAGGAGGCTGCAGCCACCCCAAATTTTGCCACAGCTGTGCTCCCAGCCCTACACCACAGCCCTGGCTTTTCCTGGTGCTTGGGTGGAGGAGGGGTGTTCAGCCAGGGCTGTGCCGGGCAGTGGTGCAGGGCTGGAAGTAGAATTGTGTTGAAATTTGGGGTGGCTGCAGCCTCCTCCCAGCACTGCCAGAGCCCGCTCCAAGACCAGCCTCTAGTGAGCAGAGCTCCACACAGTGCCAGCTCCAGCTCCACCCCACAGCTGCCGCCCAACCCACACTGCACATCCAGGGGCACACACTGCTCCCCGCCCTCCCAAAGTGCAAGCAGCAGTGGGAGCTGCCCTCACCCCATGAGTCCCACCCCCACCTTGGGAAGCATCTGCCCCAGCCCCCCACCATCATGGGGGGTGTTGATTTGTGCCCCCATGCCCCTTCCCTCCCCTTCCAACTTACCAGCTGGAGGCAACTCTACAGGCTGCCGGCTCTGCTCCATGCTGCACTGCAGCTGTGTGCAGCATGGGCATTTATCAACCAAATTATTAGCTCCATAGGGCCGATATGGACCATTTTCTTCATATTGGTACCGATCAGATATCGGACCGATGTATCAGTGCACCTCTAGTTTCAGCCTTTACATGTGAGTCATGTTTCTCAGACCTCTAATTTTTTTTGTTGATGTTCGCTGGACTTCTTTCCAGTTTGTCCACATCTTGAAGTGAGGGGCCCACAGTACTCCAAGTGAGGCTTCACCAGGACTGAGTAGAGCAAGAGGATCATTTCCCTTGATTTGCAAGTGACACTCCGGTTAATACAGCCTAGTAAGAGTACACTGTTGGCTCATACTCAGCTTATGGTCCACTGTAACCCCCAGCCCTTTCTCTGCATAGTTGGTTTCCATTACTGAGCATCTGTTGCTTTTAGCAGCCGTTTGATGATAGCCAATGTATTTAATGAGGCTTCCTTGTATCCAGATATAATGGGGAAAAAGCCCCTTGTTTTATGATGGGGGGGGGAAGAGGGGGAGAAGCCCCTTGTCTTATAACTGGATACAAGAAAACCTCGTTAAATTAAAACCTTATCTTGCATTCAAGCAAATGTGGTGATTTGTAACATAGTAGGTGGTGTAGTACCTTTCCTACAGTGTAAGACAAACATTTGCATATACAGTGTAAGACAAACATTTGCATTTGAACAAGAGCTTATCAACATTATTTTGAAAAAAGCATTGCAAATCTAACACATTGGCATCTTCACCTTCTTTCTTCTGATAATTCAAGGTGCATTAGATGTGGTTGGAACTTGGCTGCTGATCAAAGAGAAATCCAGTCATTTTAGGTAGTAAAATTGAGCCTTGGTCCTAACCATCTGGGCATGGTAAGGGTCTCCATGTTACTGCTACCCAGTATAAAATGTTTTGATATGAATGTGATCCATTGTGGAAAGATGTCATGTGGGTTGAAATTGAGAACTGCAGGTGAAAAAACAGTCTGTTTGTTGTTCCTAGCATGAAAGGCACTGTATCCAAACTGAAAGTAGTAAATGGATTTACCCCCATTAAGTAAGAAGGAAAATTGTGTTTTCAAAGCCCAGCTAGAATTAACCAACACCGATTATAACAGATATTTTATTTCTTAGTCGTATGAAATGCATCTCACATGCCTTATTGTCAGATAATTGGGAATAATAAGAATATGAATGAACTCATGTTAAAGCAAATGTAATCATCACTGGGGCACCTTCTAATCTCATCATTTACCTTCTGAAGGAGAGGCAATACCTTATTGAAGTAAATTTTAAAGGAGATCAGAAGAAAACCTGTCCACAGATAAATCCTGTTAGACTTCTCATTTGAGTAGTATAATTTAAATCTATAAATTTAATCACTGGTCTTTTTATGTATGATGAGCAGAATTTGGGTCTGAATGGCAGTTTCACATCACGAAAGCAACAAGGGAGCCCTTATCCAAGCTCTGATCACTTCCTCTCCTGGCAAACACTTTTGTGGCCTGCTTGGTTTAGAGCTTGCTTACCTTCTCCTGGGACAAGCATATAAATAAAATAATAATTCTCTACCTTCTATCTGGTTATTCTTTAACCTCTTAAATCATTTCAGCAATTCCCTTTTAGTCTCTACATACTTGCCTTCAAGGCCTTGTACTGTCTGTTCACCTCTTGGTGTTAGCTTCTTTCCTCCCACACCTCTTTCACTTTGCTGTACCCAAGCTGCATGCTGAATTTTGGCATGGCTTCCATGTGGCCTCCTATTTGGCTTCATATTGCAAACCTCTTTTAGGCCTGCTCTGCCATTTCCAGGATTTGTTTAGTAGCTTGTCAGTTAGTATTCTCCTCTTCAAAATCCGAAATTGGAGCTTTCCGTTAATCAGTAAACCAAATTCTGATTTGTGTCATTGTGCAGAAGACCTTAGAAATAGGAACTGCTTGTCCATAGATGCATTTTGGTTTCCCTTTTTCTGCAGATGAATCTTCTTACTGACCTCTGACTGTTATTTTTTGTGCCCATGTCTCTGAACACTCCAGGTACCCTATGGCAAATATGCTTCTGATGTCTTACCTTCTTAGTCCTCAGTTTCTCATGTTCTGTCTTCCTTTGGCCCTCAGTCTCTGATTATCCCCTGGTTCCTTCCTTTGATCCAAGCTGTAGTGCGGTGGTGCCCAAACGTTTTGGTCTCTGGGCTGGATGACAGGCATAGGTTTGATCTTCTGGTCAGATCCACTCTGTGGACCTGATATGGCATGCACGGGCCTGGGGCCCAATTGGACTTGTGCTGAATTATGCCCCCATCTCTTAAATCATATGGTGACTGTGGCCATGGTCCCTTGGAGCATCAGTCTTGTTGCCTTGCCCCCATGTCTATATGCTTCAGATCTGGCCAAGTTGCCTTGCGCACTCTGGATTTGGTCCATCACCCAACACCTGCCTCTGAATTCTGTCCCACGCATGTGCCTGTTGAGACCCTGCTGTGCCCCACTTCTCTCCCCACGACTCATGCAGGCAAGATCTTGAGTGCAAGGCTGTGTCATCTGGCCTATGGGGCTTGGAAATTTGTTGGTGAGAGAGCTGGTGCTGTTAATTGCTGCTGCTTCCCTCTCCCACCCCAGCCAAATTTCTGGACATTTGGGGAACACAGTAGGGTGGATCATGTGGCTCTGCAGGCTAGGTGTTTAGCACCTCTGTTATAATGGGTATATGCAGCCAAGACCATAGATATTTCACTAGCTTGCTGCCATGTTTTCCCCCTCCCTCTTTTTACCTTAAATTTCACTAAATTCTCAGTGTACATCTGTTGTTTTGAGGTTCCCTTGAGGTCTATGCCTTTTGCTTCCTTTCAATTCAGAGACTGCTGAAAATACAGTCTTTGATTAAATATCATGGCTGGTACATAATTCATATTCTCTGCTCCTTCTGACTTAGCTTTACTTGTCCATCTTCTGGCATTTCCTTGGTGTGTCTTTACTGGTTTCATTTCCCATTTGTCCCTCTCCCTTTTTTGCATCTTTTTGCAGCAATTTCACTCTTATGATTTCTACCACCATTTTTATAATGAAGACTTGCAAATATGCCTTTCCTTATCTTTCAACATAATTTTGTGTTTTAACCTGTATCATCTTCTATTCTCTCTCTTTGCCGCTCAGCACTGCCATAGTTGAACTCTTTCTTCTTAAGCTCTCCCTTGCTTCCTATTCTGTCCAAGTGATGAGTTTAAGATCTTCCTTATCCTGCATACTTAATCTGTTTACTAATCCTGTGTAACACTTTAAAATTCCAGCCATTTCTTTCTGTCTGTATCATTACAAATGTCTTCTATGTCTTTCTCCTACTTTCCTGATTACTTAAATCACTCCTTCCCAGTGAATATATAGCTGGAAATATCTGTCTTTAGGGACTGATATGTTTCTGTCCCAACCCTTTGAATTCTTCATTAATTTACTACTTTCTAGCTCCTGCTTTCATCATTAAGGCCCTTCATAACTCTGCTTATCTCAGCTTTTCCAGTTTTGTCCCTGTAGGCTGCTAATGGGCAGATTCTGGGCAGATCATAGCAGGGTATATTCGATCAAGCTAGTTGAGCTGACCAGTTTTACTTTTGTGCTGGCTTTGGCTTTGGACCCACTGTTCAGAGCCCTTGCCTCTGCTGTAGCCAAACTAGTAGATAATACCTGGAGGCCACCCCAGGCTTGTTAGCGATTCAAAACAAACAAAAGAAGTTAAACAAATAAGCTAACACTTAGCTGTCTTCCAGTGGTTCTTCCAGGCTTCGCCTTCTGGTAGCCTCTTATCCTTCAGAGGCTTTGTGACCAAAACAAAGGACCAAGGAAACAAACAAACAGAGAGGGGAGAGCCCTGCTTCCAGCACTGCATAACCCCTGGTAGCTCCTGGCTCCAGGCAGCCTGCTACCTGGCTAGGTGCAGCCTCTTGGGGCTGCTTTCACTGTCATTTATTCTTACCCCTCTGGCTAACCCTCTCTCACTCCCCACACCTGTGTCAGCTCCCTTGCTGAGGGACTCTCTACCTCCCAGGACCTTGTTCCCCAGCCTCCAGTGAGTTCTCCTAGGTCTGGGGTGGGTGTGCAGAGGTGCTTCTGGGGTGTGGGGCTGTTCAGACTCCCCATAGTCCCTAGTAACAGGGCATAGTCCTGTTACATTCCCCTGTTGTGATGCTGATGATGCTGAACCCAACTGTTCATTTGTCATCATCTCTCACAAACTTATAGGTATCTTCTTCCATGCTAACCTCTTACTCATGGAACATGTACCCAAAGCTAATGGGAGAGTTCTCTAGCCTCTTCCTTGCAAATCCCTTCCCAGCACTCATTTCTATTGTGATACCTACAAGAAATTAGCGAATTGGTAACACATGGGTGAAAGGCTCGTGGAGATAGCTGATACAATCAGTTTAATTTTTCAAGTTAAGTTATTTTTATTCTTCTGCTTTTGCCATTTTATATTATGAACTTTTTTTTAGAGAAGGGACTGCATCTTTATATATAAAATAAAATATGGAAAACAATGTGCTCTCTACTTTTATACAATAGATATTCTTCAGTATTAGCTCAGTGGGGCAGGAGAGTGACTCCTCTATCAGTGAAGCATCTGTCACACTGATGCTATGTAGAAGAGTTTAGAATTAATTCACACAGAAAACTATTACTTACATATATACATAAACACGTGCGCGCACACATGTGTGTGTGTGTATAAGCTTCAGAAGTTAGAAAATAAAATAAGGTCTAATTTAATTGGATAGGTAATTTGTGGAATAATTGAGACAAGACCAGGGCACTAGATAAATGCATGTAGAAATGAGTTTCCAGTCATGCATCTGTTTTAAATGTGCATAGTTTTTGCTCACATAAGCTAATAAATATTTTAGTAAATTTGTATTAGTGATTTATTTATATACATTTTTGTTCTCATTGCACTTATTCACTGTGTTGGTGAAAGGAAACATTCCAAAATGTGTCATTAAAAGACTGTGTTTATAGCACTTTCCTTGAGAAAGTTGGCTTTCGGTTTCACAGAAATCAGTTCTAGATACCTTTAATAAATTTGCAGTTTTCTTACAATTAGAATCAAATCTCCCGAAGACAGCTTGATGGAGGAAATGTGTACTGCATTTTGTTTGACCAATAAATCCATATCATCCTAGGATCATATTATTCTGGAACCTAATAAAGAACTCTAAAAGAATATTTATGCAAGACAACTCTGTTCAAGAAGTATATATCCCTCCTGTTTGTTTATAAATGTCATTATTAAGCAATAAAGAATGCATTGTTATACACAATATTTATTTTATATAACTGATGTACTAAATCACAAGCCATAGCTGAGTACCTCAATCTTTCCAGTTATCCAAGAATGAAACGTCATATTTTATTTTTACAAGTGGATTCTTCCAGCAAGTCTGTACACTGAGCATATATATGTCCTCTATATATGTCTCAGTCAAAATCTATACATGGTTACCTATACTTTATCACAGTCTCTGTTTTCCTATACAATCATATGATTAACTGAACTCATTGGACCTCATTTCGTAAGCATCTTCTTTCTATTCAGTGTTAAAATTTTCAAACTCAAAGTGAATCACTACAAAAAAGCGCTTTTTATCATCAATCAAAATGAAGGATAAAATGTTATTTGAAGTCTTCCTTTAGTAAGGAAGGAAAAAAGAGAGGAAAACTATGAGAATTACACTTCATATAAGTTTCTAAATCTAAGAAAAAATATGAAAACTTATTACTGGCTTTTCATGATGAGGCAAAGTACTCTCTTTCCCTGTTGTCAGATGAGGATAATGGATAAAATGGACCAGAGTAATGTGTTAAATGTTTTGAGTGGTGAGATCAGGAAATGGACATTAAATGTGGAGGGTATTACATTGACTCAGAACAATGAATTTTACTTCAGTAGCAGGTAGATTGACTGAATCAGTAATTAAACTTTATGAAATACTTATATGAACATGGTACAATGAGGGCAAATCAGCCCAACTTCTATAAAGGATTATTGTGCCTTTCCAATCTTCAGGATTTTTAAAGTTGTCAATAGATTAATAGATACAAGTGAAACAGAGAGATCTGGAGTTTCAAGGCTGAGTGGTAAAATAACCCGTCTGGATTACAGATTGGTTAATAAGAGATTAGTCAAGCCGTAGAAATGGGACATTTCCATACTAGTTGACTGTTAGAGTGAATACTGCAAAATAGTATGTGGTCAATCATGACTTGAACTGCCTAAGTGCAATGAGATGATGAAGAAGATGATGATCTTTGTAGATAAGCTCAAGGTGACGTATGCTAGAAAGGAACAATTTAAAGTTCTTTTTCTTATGAAATATAAATGTAAGAAGTTCTCCTTGTTATGAATGGTATGAGTTACTTTGGGGCAGCTTGGCAAAAATAACTATAAAAAGCATTCGTAGTAAAAAAAAAAAATGAAGATGTAAATAGTATTACAAGGCTGAAGATTAATGAAAATATTAGATGTAGTTACATAAAGCAAAGTTATAACTTATGTGCAGTTCTGGTTACCTCATCTGAAAAAGAATATTGCAGAAATGGAAAAGGTCCAGAGTAGGGCTACAGAATGATGGGAAGCATAGAAGTGCTTTCATGTGAAGAGAGATTAAAAAGATTAGTCTTATATAGTCTGAAGAGTGGAGAAATAAGAGCTGACATGGTAAGAGGTATATAAAAATAATGAAAGGTTTAGGGAATGTAAATTGGGAGCTTTTATTTACTCTTTCTAATAAAACTAGATCATAAGGGCCTTCAATTAGATAAAAAGACAATAAATGAGAGCTGGTAAGAGGAAGTATTTTTTCATGCAACATATTTATTTGTAGGAAATTACTGACATAAGAATATTGGTTTAAAAGGGTTAGTCATGATAAAAAAGTAGATTAACTATTTATGTTAATAGCTATAAATGTTATAAGCATTTATAGATAATGCTTTCATGCCATAAATTAAAACTATAAAGCATACAAATAATCATGCTACAAGGGAAAAGCCAATCGCTAAATATCTTGTACTAGAAACTTTCTCTGTGGGCTGGGAATTCTACAAGTATGCTATTTTTTGGTTTTTACCGATCACTCTTATGGATTAACACAATTATTTTGTCAATGGATGCATGTATTAACATCTTATAAAGAATTTAAAATATAAATACATATGCTAATGAAAAATCAGTTATAAATGGTTACAAAACTTCTACCTGTGACTTGAAAAATTTACCTTCTATAACATTAGGATTCATGGCTCACAAGTACAATAGCTATTAATAATTGATTCATTCTTAATTAGTACCTTACCTTAAATATAAAGTGGAACCCTCAGTTCATATACCAAAAAACTAATTTTACTATAAATACATTAAACGCTGCACAAAGGTATATGTAAATAAACATCCCTGGTATCCCATGTCAGAGATGCTTGCTTATACTTAACATCATGTATATTATAGGTTCACTCCCCTTAAAGATTTCCGTATGGGAAAATGATGTAGTTTCTGTTTATTATGTTAGGCTTTTAAAAATCTGCTGACTTTTTTTGTTTTCCTTAATGAGCATATTCTGCTTCATTAGGAAAAATAGCATTCTAAATTTTTGTTTCATTTTTAATTAACTTAAGACTTTTTTTCTACCATTTCTTGATTCATATATCCAAGTATTTTCCTTTACTACTTGCTATTCCTTCCTCATAACTGAATGTCTTTTCTTTATACTGCCTTCTTAAATCCTTTTGCATTGCCTTTTGCCTTTCTTTCTTTAATCTTTTTCCTTCTGTTTAATTTTTAAATCCTTTGCCCTTTATCTTTTTTCAGTCTTTTTAGCTGCTCTCCCCTCCTTTGATTTTCTCTTAAACGTTACTGCTTCTTAACATTGTATTCTTCCATTGATTTTTTTCTTTTTGTTTTTATCCTTTAATTTTTATTTATTTTTTTAGTTTTGTGTGTATGCCATCACAAGAAAAAAGGTGTTACCCCCCCCCCCCCCCCCCCCCCCCGCAACAAGAAAAGAATTAGGTATATTTGAGAGAGAGCGTACTAATTTCTCTGTTTACTGAAAAGAGAAATCCTGTTTACTTGAATGAGCATTAAAACATTACCTGAGACTTTTTTTCAACAATGCATCTTTTTATGCTTGAAAATAACAAAAAAGTCATTTCAATATTTCAAGACAATATGCTGTTTGATTCTTTTTTTTCATCCTCTTCCATCATTACTGCCTCCTTCATATTCATAGAAGCCCACAACATTCTCTTCATACATTTTAATGCCATTTTGCCTCCAAATTTTGGATATATTCTTTGGAAAAATGAATGTTTCTCTTTGTTTTTAGTCTAGTATGAACATTACTATTGGTTACTTTGAAAAACAGATTCAAGCATTCATTGAAAGAAAGTGACATAATCATAGTTTAAAGGCTTAATTAAAATTGAGTTAGGTAGAAAAACTACAAAACGAGTATAAATAGTTAACATCTTTCTCATCAGTTGAAAGAAAAATGATCTTCAGGTATGATGCAAGTGATGATTTTTGGGGAAAAAAATCAAATATTTCTTTGAAATGCATAGTTAAATTTAAATGGCTAACTGCATGAACCATAGGGAAGACAGCCAATATTTAGGAACACAGTTGGAACTGGGAGAAAAATTAAACAAAATTGCAGAAAATATTATTGGGGTTTTATTTACATGTATTTGGGAATCCTTCTATGAGTATTTTTAAATAAGGTTGTAATATATTCAAGTAGTACTTTTCATACTTGCTCACAATTTCCAGCTAAAATTGTCATGTTGTTACTGTATTTTAAAGTGGATTATTGAGGTTGTTACCAAAAAGAATTAGATCTAATTTGTATAGTTGCAGGAGACAGCAAATTGGTGTTCCCAAGAACAGATCAGAGTTCACTGAATTACTCTGAAAGTGTGTAAGAAATTGAGTATTGTAATAGTATTTTAGTGTTTTTAAGTATTTGTTTTTATGTCAGCCTAGGCAGAAACTTTAAAAAACATCTGAGAATGAGAAGATATGTGCCTATGCTTCACTTGCATGTAATAATAATGATATTGTATTAATTTAGTTACTAAATATTAATAATTAGTTATGGAAAATGAAGAGAACATTGGTTAGCAGCATAGCTGATTTAGATTTTTTTTTCACTAGAAAATATTAGTTTATCAAAGCCATGGACATACATCAGTCTAAATAAAACCCTGGGAAGATTTCTCAAATCTAGAAAAGATTTTTATTTTATTTTTTTAACTAGAGACAGACAAACAGAAGAGAGTATAACTTACTGGTTAGGACAGGAATTGGAAGAAGTAGGACCGTGAACCTGGCTTTTACATATCTTATCTAAGTGTCCTAGCTGCTGGATTATAAAGCCAGTCTTTCTCAAGTTCTCGTACTGAAGCAGTTTCACTTTGTATAAGTAACTATTCAACGGACCAAGGAAAATGAGACTATGTTAGGGCATGGCCCTGGGGTGTACAAGACCCAGGTTCAGATTCCTGCTCTGACTCCAGTGAAGCAGTGGCTTCAACTCATATATCCCATATGAATGTCCTAACCATTGAGCCATTGGCTATTCTCTGCCTCTTGTGTTTTTATGAAATAATGTGTAATATCTTGGTCTTGCTTTGATGCATCATGAAACCAAATATTGAAAAGTTTGAAATGTTTGGCAAAATGTTGTAACCTACAGACCCAAGCTTGAATACCTTGGACACAGCATTAATAACTTCCACCCCCTCCTAGAAAATTATAATCATATTAAGACAGTTTTGAGGGATACGTCTGTCCTGGCTTACAGATAGCTGCCCACCCTCAAATTACATCTCTCTAGCAATGGGCTACCTAATCCCTGTACTTACCAAGGCATAAGAATTTGTAATGTACCCAGATGTCCACTGCCAACACACCTTGTCCAAACAACATGAATGATAACTTCTAGGGTTCATTCACCTGCTCCTCTGCAGATGTCATGTCATCACCTGCTTACAGTGCCCTCTGCTGTCTCCATTGGATAGATAGGTTGTTCCCTATGAATGGGGAGATACTCCTCTGACATCAAAATTCCAGAATGACGCAAAAGCCTGTGGTAGATCATTTTAACCTCCATGGACATTCCATCAGTGCCATCAGGGTATCTGTTCTTAATCAACAAAACTTTAGAAATGGACTTGTATGTGAAGTTGTTTAATAGAAAATCATCCACAGACTGGATTGTGTTAAGTATGGTCTCAAGAGAGACTCTGGATTCCTATCCCATTATCTGAACTAGCTTTTAATAACCCCCCACTGTCCCTTAATAGGTTAACTGCTTTGTTTATCCCTTCTGATTTCTTCAGTTTACCTTCCCTCTTTCACCAGTGCTCCCTTCTTCTCTCCCCTTTCCCTATCCTTTGTATTTAAATGACCTTATTCCTTTCATTTTAGTACCCCTGTAAAGATTGGGTGCGTAAACGGAGCTTTTTGGCACATTTAGCTAAAGCTGATTCAATCAGCTATTGCATAAAAGTGCCAAAAGAAGTCCACTAATGCACCTGATCTATACAGACATCAGGGTCTAATTAACACTGCCTCTTCTGGGCATGTGCTGGGCTTAGCACTGGAATGCGCCAAGTTTAAAGTGCTGAGTTTTTTTGTTGTTTTTAACATGTGCAAGCATCCTCTGTCTTAAGTCCATTCATAGCATCTGACAAATGAACGATTGTGCCTCTGGACAAGTTAGTGTATGAAGTGCCACACTGCTCTGCCTTCTGCCTAACTTAAGATAAACACAGTTACTACCTCTCTCTTTTTTTTTACAGATTTTAGAGTATTTTTTATAGAGAATAAGTAATTTTCTTCTTTGCGTCTCTCCCTCCCCAATACACTGGTTAATTGATCTCTAGACTTTGCAAATCTTTAATCTGCTGGATCTTTCTTTTATAAATGATGATCATAATATTATTTACTTTATTTTGGGAAGTGTAGTATCTTCAGATTTTTCTGAAATGTTAAGAACTTGCTGGAAACATTTCTTAGAATATTTGTAATGGATTGAATCAGAAACCTGTATACCTCTTCCTATATACAAGGTGTCTATGTAGTAACTATAGAACATCTGGTTCAGATATCTCATAGGAGCAGAAATTTGAGGATGAGGACACATCTGAACAGGAATATATTTTATCACTTGGAGTCTTACTTCCTTTTCTCCAAATATAGTTATTGTACCAGCCTCACATTAATATTTTGATACTTTGCAGGAGTTACTGCAGAAATGAGTGAAGACAATGCAGATTCCATTTGAAGTTTGTAATTCTCTACCAGATATTGGGGATTTTCCAGAGTTCCTTTCTTAAAGGATTAATAAAATTGACTTTCCTTAAAGGATTAATAAAATTGACTTTCCCATTATTGTTGTGCTTTTTGATTCTACAAAGATGGTGTGACAGACTTCCTTCTACTTCAGAGAAAACCAATCAAAAATGTTCCATGTAATGAGAATGGAATAATTGTCCATGTATAGTTCATATTTAGACTGGAGGTAATCTCCAGTATCTGCGCTCTGGAATTTGGCCTTCAGTGTGTTTGATTGCTGGGGGCAACTCCAGGGTGGCTTCACTAGGTTTTGAGTGTGTAAGTTGGTAGGGTGTGCTTGAGGCTGTCAAGGTTGGTATAACACTGCCACCATGGTATAAACATGTGCATGCTGGATAACAGAATATAGCACCAGTTGAAAAAAGTACCTTTTGATGGACACAGTAAATGATTGCACTGTTTGGGGTGAAAAGTTGTTTTTGAGTTTCCAATTTCATATTTCCAAGTATTGATCATTTACAGTAAAACCCCATTAATTCAAAATGCAAGGGACTAAAATATACTGACTTCAAAATAAACGGTTCAGAATAAATGTACCGATAGAGGTGGGGGAAGCAGCGCAGAAGAAAAAAAGGTTCCTCGATCATTGCTGCTGGTCTACATTGGGAACTCCTTGTGTCATATCCATGAAATCTCTTTAGTCACTGGGATAACTCCTGATGTTTTTCCTCCGCTGGTAAGATCCACCCATGGGTGAGCTATGTCTGTACATACCCATAGCGATCTGCATAAATGCAAATTACTATCATTATATTTATTTCAAACACATTTACAGTATTTAAAACTCAGTAGTTTTTGGTTCTCTATTTTGAATTAACAAGGCTTTCTTGGTCCAAGGGACCAGAAAACAGCTTTGAATTTTAAAGTAGATGCATTTTGTATTATCCATATGGTAAGCCATACAAAAACCTATCCTTTCAGCTGGGTAGTGACAGTAGCTTTGAGATCCATTACTGAACTATCCAGTATCAAATTAATGAGGTTTTACTGTATATGATTATAAATATATTTATATTATAAATATGATTATATTAATTAGAATACATTATCTGATTTTACTGGCAGATTGTCAGGTGCAGCACATGGTAGCTGTAGGTGGAGGCTGGTTGTTGTCAAAGTATTATTGTAAGTACTTTCAGCTCAGTCCATATTACCTGGTGATCTATGGCAACTGGTATTTGAGACACTCTTCATTGTTTCCACATTCAGGCAGCCAGAAGAAATACAGATGCCAGCAAAAAAATTCCTATTGGAAGGCAACAGTTCTTTCAGCAAGAATAAGACTATACTTTCCATACACTGAATCTTTCCTGGGCAGGAGTACATAGGCCTGCAATGAAAAAAAAGTTCAGTAAAACACAATTTCATCAGGGATGGAAGCCAACTCTCCCATTTTCTACTTATTCTGGTCTTTTTTTCCCTGCATTTATCTGCATGGCTTGTGGATGGATATTGAACTTGGATCACATTCAGTAGGAGTTCAATAGATCATTCCAAACAGTGGGGAAAATATCTACAGGAAAAATGTACTTATCTAAATAGAGAAGATTAAATGCCTGTTGACTATGCCAGCACACTCTTGTTGGGATACATTTTTCTTACTGGAAATGTTGAAAGTTTATCACTTCATTAGAGTCCAGTTAGCAGTTGCTAATTCCTTTCCATCCTTCAATAGATATCTTTACTATATACTCTTATCCAGTCAGAGTAAGATTTCTTTAAAAAAAGAAAAAAAAACTTCTGACCAGGCTTGAAGCTGTCACCAAACCCCAGTACAGTATTTACAACTCTGATAAAGTTTTCCTTTGTACTCCTGGACTTGTTTTTGTTTCTCCACCTCTCTGTGAAGGCTGCAGTAACACAATGTAGGAGTTCAGGAAAACGTTGATCCCTGTATTTAACCTGATAAAAGTTTTGCATACGCCATGTTTAGAATTTGTACCATAGACGGTTTGAGAATTTTGTATTCTTCAAGCTAATTTACCTGTGTGTTTTTGCAGTTAAAAGATTAAGATCCTCCTGCCACTATCATATTGCAATTTCATTTCTTCATGATTCATACGTGATTTCAGAAGAGAGAAAAGCTACTTGGAACCATCTCCTAAACTGTTTGCAGAGAGAATAAAAGGTTTCCGGCAACAGGTTTTCTTGAAGTATATGATATGAAGTAACAAGAGATTTCATAATCAGGACATATTAGCCCATGCTTAAGACCTGTACAACTCTAATGTTTTCCTTTAAAAATATTATTGATCTGTGAAGACAGGCCTATATTATTTATCTATAAATACCTTCGCAAAGCATTATGGATTTGTACCGGCAGCAGCTTTGAACAACTCTTTTTTGTTTGAAAGTTGTCCAGCCTGTACTAGACTAGGACTCCAAGCTCCCATCTTTTTAGCTGTCGACGTATGTTTATTTGCAGCACTTAGAATTTCCAGGAACTTGGAAGCACCATGAAGAGGTGGTAAGAAATGTACATACAAGCATTCAAGTGCCCACTCATTTGGAGCACCTTGAATGATGGTGAGAGTCTGTACTGCTGGCATTCTGCAGTGAAGGGCCAGTGTGCAGAGATTCCAGTATGTGAACTGTCTGTAGAGGTTCCTGAAGACAGCCAGGTGTACAGCCAAGAGAAGCTGTCTGTCTGCAATATCACACCTCTGAGGGACTTGTCCCTCTCCCTGGAAATATAGGACCACTGTGCGCCTCTTTAGTTTCCACTGTGGAGAAAGGCTTGTCGATTTCACTTCCAGTCCTTAATGGATCCCTGCTGCCCATGCATCCTGCAACTCCAGATTATTCTATTTTAGACTTGGTTTTGGAAAGCTATGGGGATAATAACCTTGAGTTACAAAAAAATAACATTAGCCATGAGTTCCATTCATTTACAAATGAATGGAGAGGCATACAAAGGCTGTCTATAATAAAGTTGTTTTTTCATTTCCAAAGGGCAAATTTTGACAAACCGAGTGAACTGGTTAGTAAAGTCACGTGGAAAGAATTGTTCAGGGAAATGAATGCAAAGAAGACCTGGGATTTTTTAAAGTCTGTTGTATCAGATCCAGTGTATACTATATGTTTAATGGTACAGAATCAAAACCTTCCACCACTTCTTCAGAGAGCTCTTTCAGCTTCTATGGAGGCTAGTGCACAGCACCATGAATGGCCCTCTGGGCATGACCGGCCATGTGGTCTCTGGTTGTCTAATTATTTTGGTGTAGGCAAGTCCAAGGGCAGGAGAAGCACTGTGGGAGGTGTCCCATGCTATACAGCAGTTGCATATACCAGGATTCATCACCTCATCAACCTGTATGAGGTGGGATGGGGAGAGCTCCAACAGTGGCTCCACTTCAGGAGGGGTTGGCAAAGACCCACTTTATACTAGATGCAGTCTATGAATTACAGCAGCCAGTCTCTGCAGTAAGCACATGGGAATTTCTTGGTTGTGCTATTGCTCTGCTGGGCTCCATTGCCTCTGCTTCAGGTGAGATGCTGAAGAGTTTCCCCTTCACACTCACCATGGTGTTTGCTCTTTGTAGAAGCAAAGAGGCAGCTCTTGGAGGATCCAGACACAAACTGCAGCACCCCCAGTTTCTGACTGGTGTCTTTATTTTCTGTAGTACCTTTGGTCCCTGTAGTATAGTGGGTATTATATTTGCCTTACAAGGTTCCCCAGTTCAAAACTGGGGCAGAAACAGCCCCCTGCTTAGTGCATTTCCTTCAGTTTGGCTTGTGGCTAATGGTGGGAACATACATTTTTGGCATGGCAGGAGGGCCTGGGAGGTGGATTCCTGCCTTTCAGCAGGGAGGACTTTATCTTTTATACAAAGAAAGCAGGAAGGACTTTATCTTGTATACAAAGAAAGACAAGGGTGATCAGTATGACTTCATGCCAGTCTGTGAGCCCAGCCCTGCCTCCCTGGAGCAGTAGAGTTTGGGGTGCCAGATAGTCTGGATCTGTGGGGGGATGATGAACACTGGGGCCCTGGGGGATTGAGGTGCACCATCTGGCATAACTGTGATAGGCATTAAATATAACTCTGGAAATTATTGCACTGTGAAAAATTGCTGTTGTATAGAAATAATATTTCTTGGTGGAACCACCATGTCTTTTCTATGAAAAAAACTGAATGCTATAACTTTGCTTTTTGCAATGATGCAAGGGCACACATTTTGCTAGAAATGTAATGAATGTCCACAGCCTTAGTGTAATGCCTGAGATTTGTCCACCGGGGAGTGTGCATAGATAAGGACAAACACTAGCAAGGAAAGCTACTTATCTGTATAATAACTAGATTCTTCAAAATATCATCATGGTAAGTATGCTAGCATCCTTCCCCTCTACTTCAAATTCCTTTTCTCTGAAAAATGTGCAGTAGAGAAGGGGTAGCACTTGGTCTTACCCTGCTCTTTTATTTCCTCAGTATTATATATGAAGAGTTAAAGGATGTGTGTGGGCCAAACACACAGCTCTCAGAAAGTTTCATGTTGGGCATGTGCAGTCCCACAGAAGAATACATACAAGGAACTCTTGTTACTGTACGGATTTTCTTTGTTATTGTACAGTTTTTCCTTGTTTAAATGCTAGTTTTCAAAGCATTTATGTTACAATTGTGAATGCTTTTCATATTGTGAAGTTGGAGAAGATTTGGAGGTTAAATCTACTCTTAAATGTCCTTCTGTGCCTAATAAGTTAGGAAATTAATTTCATGTTTGGAAGATGGTCTTTTAAATTTATTTAAATTATAAGATTAAAATACTAAGTGTTAATCAAAGCAGCATTTGGTCACTACCATTTTTTATTTTTTCCAATTTGTTAGGAAGTTATGGTGATGTATCTTAGTACTGATCAAAGTTTGTTTGCTCTAGTTCCCATCCGTATAATGTTTCACAATGATAGGGACGTATTAGCAGCATATACCATATAACAAATTATACTTAATTTTCTACAGTAGGAATAACATGTCCTGCTGTCAAAAATCTGATCAATTTGACCAATGTGTGGGTTTTTGTTTTTGTGCAAATGTTGAGGATTGTAAAGCTTACTTGAGGGGAAAAGTGGTTTCTGGCACTTATTATTATTGGGCAATATCTGTTCCTATGAAATTCCACATGAGTTGTGTCTTTAAGTACCAAAAGGAATCCTTTTAGGGCCAGGGAGCATAATGATACTACCCTAAGCCAGATCCAGACATGCAGTCGTGTGCAGTTTGTGGCACTGCAAACCTCTGTGTGGCACCACAAACCGCACATGTTGCACGTTAAACCATCTGCAGCACTGCTAATTGCAGCATTGATGCAAAATTTGCTACCAGGATATCCTGGTAGCAGAAAAACCCTGAAGAAGAAAGTGGTGCAAAGCACGTCAAAGTGGTGGGCATTGAGACAAATGCGGAGATGGGGGAGCAAGACAGCCCAGGGCTGCTAGCTCTCATGTCTCCACATGCTATAGAGCCCCTGCACTGAGGCATCTTGCAGTCCAGCCAGCTTCTTGCCTTGAGATGAGGGAACAAGCAGCTAGTCAGGGAGCAACTAGCCGGGGAACAGCTAGCTGGGACTCGGGGTACCTCAGCATGGGGGTTCCATTTCACACAGAGATGGGGGAGCAGGCTGGCTGCTCCCCATCTCCACAGGCCACTCACTGACTGGCTGGGGCATAGGGTGCCTCAGCATGGGGGTTGTCTACCAGCCAACCCCATGCCAAGGCACCCTGTGACCCAGCCAGTTCTCCAGCATGGAGCAGCAGGACAATGTGTCCCACTGGAAAGCAAAAAGGCAAGTGTATGCACTGTGGCAAAAAGTAGCAACACAGATTTGTGCTGCTGCTACTTGTGCTGCTGCAAATGCACATCCCTGCACATGTGGACATGGCCTTAGAGCAGGGGTGGGTAATGATTTCAGCTGGAGGACCAGTTAATGAATTTTGATGAGCTGTCAAGGGCTTCAAGGGTAGCCCCACCCCTTGACAGGTGCCTCACCCGATCATCACCATCTTGGGGTTGGAAGTCCATCCCTTAACCCTGACCTCTGCCACTGGAAGTCCCTCCCATTGCCCCCCAGAAGTACTCCTTTTGGGAAGGAAGGGTTGCCATCTTGGAACCAGAAAAGAAACCAAATCATATAACTAACAGTCAAAAGCTACTATAACATATTTTAATTTTATAACAAAAAATATTTTTTGTCAGGATCTGTGTTTGCATACTGTATATAAAAATGATTGCATAACAACTTAAAAATAAAGACTTACTCTTGTATATTGGGGGAGTGTGTGTGTGTATGGTGTGGAGAGGGGTTTGTGAGGGGGTATGGCTGTGTGTGTGGGGGGGAATAGGGTATGGTGGGGAAGTGTATATGTTGAGAGTTGTGGAAGCAGGTGGGGTTTGTGGGGTGTGGGGCCCCTCCCACACCCCTCCTCCCCATGGTGCACAGCCCCTGCTGCCAGCAGCAGTAGCAGGCAGCTGGCACTCAGGGGCCCTCACAGGCTCTGCTGCCAAGATACTTGCAGCTCCAGCCAGCCCTGCATATGGTGGCAAGGGGTGCAGCCAGGCTGTCCCGCTTTTATCACACATGGTTCCGCATAGTGTACATGCAGCTCCTGGTAGTTGTGCACCACCAGAGGAAGCCTCACACAATGTAGCTGACTGCCTTCCCTGTTCCCTGCTATGCAGGTCCCAGGACTCTGCCGGAAGTGGAGCACAGGGGTGGGGGCACAGAGGACAGCTGGCTTCACCACATGGGGCTTCCCCTGGTGGTGCATGAGTGCTGGGAGCTCCATGTGTGCCATGGGGAGCACCGTGCAATAGAGGTAAGCTGGCCTGGCTGTGCTCCTTGCCATAAGTGACTTGTGAAGCGGTACCACATGCCCCCCCCACCCCCCGAGATTGGCTGCCTCTGGCTTCTGTGGGCAGTTGCTGCTCATCACACCCTGCCCCTGCCATTGATGCCACTGCCAGCTTCTGGAGATGCTTGATTCTGCGGGTGGTTGCCATTCGCCACCCTGCCACTGATGCTACCACTCACAAATTGTTCCCCACCAGTCTCAGGAGGCACCGGTCATTCTTGCTCCTTGCCACCATATACAGCACTGGCTGGAGCCACTTGAAGCTGGGCATCAGCGCTGCATGGGCTTGGAGTGCTGGCGTCCCGTTGTTGCTGCTGCTGTCATTGCAGCAGGGGCTGTGCATGATGGGAGCAGTGTATGGGGGATTGCCACCCCCCACCCTTTCTCACACCTACACCCATGCTTTGTGCCCCCGCCTCTTCTCTACCTGGTGCCTGGAGTGAATGGGATGCTGAGGAAACTGAGCAGGTTTCCCAATGACTGCAGCAGCAGCCCTGCCCCCCACCCTCTGAAGCTGTGCGCTGGCTGGGCCGGGTCTTTATGCCCACAAGACTGGGAGTGAGGTGCATGGGCTGGGGTACAGTTAGCTGATGGGTGCCCACAGGCTTGGGAAGAAATTGCTTGGTAGGCTGGATTCAGCCCACAAGCCGTATTTTGCCTGCCTCTGCCCTACAGCTTGACAGGGTAATTATTGCTTCTGGTTACAAAAGGAATTTGAGCAGGCCTTTTGTCTCAGCTGCAGTCAACATTGACTTTGTTTATGATGGAACGGATTTTATAAATTTAATCTTCCTGTTCTGAATTTTTCCCTTTAAAATTCAAGGAAACTTGGATTATTAAAAAAAAAACCCCAAGCCCCCCAAAAACCCAACACACACATCTTGGTAACAGGGGACCTGATTGGGAATCTGAATTTTCAATACAATCTTTTTAAAAATGTTTATTTTCAAGATAAGCCTTTATTGGTCCTTGGAGAGTTTCATGCTATGCTATGTAGTATTCTGAGAATATTTTAGACTTTAGACTGGTATTATGTAAGAGAGAAGGGACAAGATAATAGAAACTTAAGAAGATCTTCTTTTGTGTGACATGGACCATAATTTTTATTGGCTTACTCATTGATTTTATTTTGATCTCCATGCAGAAGGTTTGTCTACAGAATTATTCATGGAAAACAGTTTTTCTCTTAATTTATTCTTATCCAACTTGAGGATTGATTATTTTTAACATTGCTTATTTTCGAATGAAAATTTAAAATAATTTTGATTGGTAAATCAGGACAGAACTGTTAAGAATTTCATATTCACTTAGAAATGGCAGGGTGGGTGTGTCACTTCAGCAGTACTCCCGTGATGATTTATTAATGCTCTTTTACTACATCTAAACTCGTCTGTCTTGTTTAATTTGGTAAACATGTAATTCACTTCTCCACATGAATAGAATTTTATCTCGCAGCATAAAATCCTGTCGTTGCTTTCTAGAAAGCTCTTAGAAAATATTAAGTAATCATGAGGGTTATTGTTAATTGCATCAGCTTTAATTTGTCACTTTAAATGTTCTAATTATTTCTTCATGAGTTTATCAGGCAACTCTTAAATAGGACCTCACTGCAAATTAGCCCCTTGGGCCAGGTTGCTTATTTTGACCCAAACTTCATTTGAATATTATGATTAAAAATAACAGAAGAATAAATACATTTTAATAATTCCCTTTAAATGTCTAAGAGTTAGCATCCCAGAGAAATATAAAAAGTAACAGTTGCATCTTGTTAAACTATGATGCACCTGCTATACTTACTTTGGACTAAACACTGATAAATATGTAACATTTTCCTGCTGATTTTAGATTCCTTTTAAGTGTATCAGTGTGTACGATTTGATGAGCCTGCTCATGCATAATATTGAAAACTTGAACATTGTTAAAAGTTGTACTTAAACTTCGCGGAGTTGAAGTTCAGCTTAGGAGAAATAACAGTGGAGAAAAGGGGAAGCAAAGATCCAGAGAGAAGGAAAGTTAGAATGAAAACTAGTGGAGATTATAGGCATAATGGAAAATAATTAAAATAATTATGTCCCTATTTGTGTCTCGGGGCAACTTTGGACTCCTCTCCATCCTGGCATGAATTTGTGTTTTTTTGTGTCTCAGTGGTTATTTGTACACGATAGCTTTGTGCGAAACCTTCTGCAGAGGGCCCACCTTTTCTCAACTGAACAGGATCTAGCATTGTTGTCTGTTAGAAACAACTTGTCAAAACCAACAGGAATGAGTTACTTGAGTTTAAAGGTAACAACAAATAAAAATTAAATGTTCTTAATACCTATAGTGCCTTCACATGAGGCTACCACCTTTGGGATTTTTGAGAGAATGAGTGTGTAACAGGATACCTGAGGGGGTGCCTGTTACTAAAGAGGAGAAGACTCACCTGTACTCAAGCTGCGGCAGGAAAAGTAGGATGATGCATGGAGCTGGGGGCCCAGGTGCTCCCAATGAAGCCCTACTTGGGCCCTAGCTGGGAAAAATGTGGAGGCCAGGCCAGGCAGATTGGGTCCCAGGGGAGAAGCGAGGGGACAAAATGGATAAGGGGGCTGAAAGGAAGCCCCCAGAGAGTGGACTGGCAGTACAACAACAGGGATGCCGCAGAGTGGCAGAGCAGACTCCTGTGAAGATTGGCATCTGGAGCCCCAGTGCAACACAGCAATCACAGGTATTTGCCATAGGGCTGGGAGATAGCAGAGATGTCCACACTGGAGAGGGATGTGGCAGCCAGGGTGAGGGAAGACCTGGGGTGGGGCCCCGTCTGTAGAGAGAGAAGCTGGGAGGAGCCTGTTCGCAAGGCAGCAGGGGTGAGTGTGATCCCCCTCCACTGCCAAGGTGGCCCGGAAAGGCTTAGGGCCAAAAGGGGGTTAAAGGGACCCTGGGGGGGGCCGAAAGGGGGTTAAAGGGACAGAGGTGCTGGGACCCTAAAGAAACAAAGGAGAGCCAGCAATGGCATTGCAGGATGGAGGGCTGCTTATCTGGGACACTAGAAGGTCTGTGAAGATAACAGCCTGAAGGGGAGAGCCACTGGAGCAGTGCCAATCAATTGCAGGAGGCCACAGTCGGATACTTAAAGGAACCTCTGGGGAAGGACAGTACCGGGACTAAGCCTGGGGAGTGGAAGAGGGAGAGTCCCAAAGGGGGTACCTGTGTCCAGAAAATAGCAGGTGTGGTGATGACAGGGTATAGGGGTTGGAAGAACCCTGTGAAGAGACCCAGATGCATAGCAGGAAGTTCACCTCCTGACTAGTTTTCTTTCTATTTTTATTTACTTTTCATCAAGGCATGGAAGGTAAGTGAAGAAGGAACGTGTCTACCAGCTGGAGAGCAACCGCAATATTGGGGTAACCACATAACACCTTACAGAGTGATACATGGATTCTTATGTATCAGATGCATGGATTCTTGCATCTGAGTGGGAATCAACCTCAGAGAATTCTTGGTTTCACTGCAATTCAATAATGATCGATTGAACTCCACTAGCATGAATTATAATAATCACAGAATTGTCAACTCTAGTATGAGGAGTGCATGTTTCCAAGACAGTAACAATGAATAATCATTTTATAGCTAGAGCAAGTCCTCAATGTACTACTTATTTTTAGAAAACTAATATTCTGAAAGGGTCCTTATGATTCAAATGAATTATTGTAGATGCACGTTCTGGACAAACATGCTCCATACGGCTGTTTGTGGGAATATAAATTTTCAGTTTCTGCTCAAGAAACCATATAGGTAAAAGTAGGAATAGTATGTTTTGGAATATAACTTATTAACTCTGAGGGATATGTTTTTATAAATCCTACAATGGTGGATGTTTTTGTGGGTCCACACAGCAGGGAGTGATATGTTTACTATTATTTTATTTATTCAATGTTTTGGATTTTTTTGTTGTTCTCAGTACAAAGTAACTGCTTATGTGTCCCTATGGCCCCTGGCAAACATTCTGGTTATCATGCTATTAATATGTTAAGTGCACCTCACATAGTAACAATGCTACACATTCAGCTGACTTTTGGTGCCATGAAGTGGCAAACCAGTCACAAGGTTATTCCACAAAATATGTGAAATGTCTTTGTGGCTTGTTTGTATGGTTCCATAAACTGAATGTCTAGTACCCGCATACTGATGATGACAGCTGATTGTCAGCATTGCTTTGCATGAATATGGGGGTTCACACTGGGACTGAGACAGCCTTGGTCTCAGTACTGAAAAACAGCTTCTGGGAGAGTACGTCCTTGTTAGTTCACTACACTGGTTAGGCACATCTCTATAAGAAATCTGTGCCTTACTTATAGTTGAATTCATCTACTTTCAGCTTTCAGATATGGGTTCTTGTTATGTTTTTTCTGACCAGATTAATGAGAGTTTTAGCACTCCATTATTTCTCCTCATAAAGGTGTTCAAATAATGTAACCAGATGTCTTTTCAGTCATCTTTTAGATAAAGATTTTGCTCTTTAGGCCTTTCAGAATCAGGCATTTTCCAGCTCTCAAGTCATTTTAATAACTCTTTTTTTGGCATCTTCTCCAGTTTTTTAATGTCCTATTTAGTATTTGAACACTACAACTGTATACTTTTCCAACAGCTGTGCACCAGTGCACTACTTCCCTTTTCCTTCCCTTTTCCTGTCTTTACATCTAAGCATGTAAAGTTATGCTTGAGTTTTTGTCTATTATATCCCTTAAATCCTTTGCAGGGTCACAATTTTCCAGGAGATAAATCCCATTCTGCAAATCTGGTGTGCATTCTTTGTTTTTCAGAAACCATACATTTGGTTGTGTTCCAGTTAATTTTGTTTTAGTGGATCCAGCTTCCTATATACTAAAGATTGGGCTGCATGACTCTCTTATCCTCATTTATATGCCACTCTGTCAAGCTTGTTTTATCCACGCTTACCATATTTTATCAACAGTAACTTCATATTTACTTCCAGATAATAGATAAAATTACTGAATGGCACCAAATGTACACTTAGTTTCTGCAGAACTCCACTATAATGATCACAGTTTTCTTTTGACAACTACTGTTTGAAATTTGTCAGTTGAAGGTCATTTCAAAACATATTTAAGAGGAAGTATCATCAGGAACTTTTAATAGTATTTGTAGCTATTGGGCAAATGTCATAATATAAAATCTTGTCCTGCAGTTTTCCTTAAAAATGTTCCTTTGGGCATGTTCAAAAGATGGGTGAAGGCTTGAACTTTGCTTAAAGTAATAGACAAATCAGTGAAACATGAAGTTTGTATTTCCAGGTTTCTCCTATTCTGGGGGTTCAGACTGTAAGCAGTTGTTTAACTAGCCTGTCTGCCTCTCTTCTGTAATTTTGGGGGAAACTTCATAGCAGCAAATGTCAAACTTCTTAAGTTAAATCACTTTATCCATATCCATGAGCAGCTTTAGGATTCTGAAAAGTGGGGTGCAGATGGGGTAGCACATCATCACATATAACAGCATATTTTTTCTGAGTTAACCAGAAACTAGAAGCCTTACCAATATGCCAGGGGCTAGTGCTATATTATTCAGTTTAAGATCAAAGCAGAAACAAATATACATTTATTAGAAGTGCACTCATTTGTAATACACTAGGCAACAATAGTCAAAAGATAGTGTTTCAGTAGCTCTGTAGTCATTATAGTTAAATGTACATCTCTTTTTCTTCTCATAAAATAAAATCTAGCTTCCTTGAGTGTCTTGACAGTGACTCCAATGCTTCACTGTCAGTCATTTCTACACCTGAGTTGCCACACTTGCGTTACCACACTTGCGTTAAGGTTTTTAGGTTGAGCTAAAAAGAGTCAGCAGTGCTGTGAAGTATGAGAGAGGCATTACTAGGAATGGCTAAGAAACATCAAAGCTGCAGAAGAAAAACTAATTTGAACACTGTAACATCAAGACAGTTAAAAAAGAGAGGGCCATTAACACCTGTAAGAGTGAAGAGAGATTATCAGAACTCAGGTACATTAAAATGGGCCATGAAGTCAATTACCTGTTGCTGCCTGGATAGAAATTCTGCTGCCACTGCCAGACAATCAGTTTCAAAGTTTGGGTGAAGCGAGAACTCCACAACTGCCCCCCCTGGACTCCCTTTGTCCATATCAAATGAAGTCCATAACTATTTGGCACAGTTGTTTCCTGTCATATCTGAGATATACATGGGTTTGGCAGATGACTGATTCTGGCCATCAGTGACATAAATTGGCAGTGTAGTTGAGGGAAGCTGCTACTTTAGGGGTGGGCAAAGTCCGGCCCATGGGCCAGCAGTGGACTTCATTTCCCAGAAGCCCCTGTCCTCATGTCTGGTGACAGTCTCCAGGGCAACCCCAGCTACACCTGCGCTGTGATAGCACAAGGCTGGGATTGCCATGGAGACCAGCTCAAGCCGCATTGGTAGGGTATGTGGCAAGGCAGGGAGTTGCTCCGGAGCTGCTGGGATTTTGTGGCAGGGGCAACTTGGTCCAGGGCCTTGGTCAGAGCTGCAATGTGCAGTCTGCATGCTCTGGGCATGTTTGTGCAGGCAGTGGACCGTGGCTCTGCCCCACCTCAGGACCAGGCTGTCATTGCTGCAAGGAGCCGGAGTACAGCTGTGATTTGCTGCCTGTGTGCCCCTGCTCAGAGTGTGCAGGCTGCAGATTGTGGCTGTACCCTGGCCCTGACCATGCTGCCCCCACCACAGGGTGGGGTGTCCATGAAGATTGGGCCCAGCCATGCGGGCAAGGGCTTCTGGGAAATGGAATCCAGCTGCCAGCCTGATCCATCATTTTGCCCTCCCCTGTGCTACTGCCTTCACCCCATTGCACCTGGTTTGTAGATGAATAGTTTATTTCACTTCCTAGTTTCTTCAGTCTGACAACTTTTACATGCACCAAATTCTCCTTAATTCCTATTGCCTCTATTGCCTACAGAAATTGTTTACTGTTCATTATGTAGATGTCTTTGAAATTAACTACATTGTGAAGTTGGGTCATAGTTACAGCAATTCAGACTTCTGCATTTGTTAAGTATTTTGCCTTTTATTTACAATAGCTAATTCTCATATTTTGCTATGATGGATTTCATAGATTTCATAGACATCAGGGCTGGAAGGGACCTCGGAAGATCATCGAGTCCAGCCCCCCGCCCAAAGGGCAGGAAGTCAGCTGGGGTCATAGGATCCCAGCAAGATAAGCATCCAGTTTCATCTTGAAGGTGTTCAATGAAGGCGCTTGAACCACCGCCGGTGGCAGGCTGTTCCAGACCTTGGGGGCTCGGACAGTAAAGAAGTTCTTCCTTATGTCCAGCCTGAAACGATCTTGAAGTAGTTTGTGACCATTCGACCTCGTCATCCCTTGGGGCGCTCTGGTGAACAAACGTTCCCCCAGATGCTGGTGGTCACCCCTGATAAACTTGTAGGTGGCCATCAGATCACCCCTGAGCCTGCGCTTTTTCAGGCTAAAGAGCCCCAGGGCGCTCAGCCTGTCATCGTAGGGTCTGCTTCCCTGACCTCTGATCATGCGTGTGGCTCTTCTCTGGACTCTCTCAAGCTTCTCCACATCCTTTTTGAATTGTGGAGCCCAAAACTGGACACAGTACTTCAGCTGCGGCTCACTAAGGCCGAGTACAGGGGGAGAATGACGTCCCGGGATTTGCTTGAGAAGCATCTATGGATGCAAGCCAGCGTTTTGGTCGCTAAATGATGATTCTGAATTTGATCGGGATTCCTAAATTACATTTCACAAACTATGCCAGACAGTAAAACTGTGTAAGAACAGAAGTAGTGGATCAGTAGTGGAGGGAAAGAATTCTTGAAAACATGTATTAATATACATGTCTCAAAGTTGGGGGAGAGATCTGGAGGGAGAAACATGAACTCAGTCTTGCAAAATGCTATATATCCATAACCCCTATGATCTCGTTTCCTCTACTATTCTACTGGAGCCTATTTACTGCTAAATGTGTGATATAAGGCTTTTTTTTTTTTCTCAGTATTCTTCTCAAAATAGGTTGAGATGATAGAAAAATGGTGGATTACCCGAGTCTAATTTATTTGCACTGTTCAGATTTTTTTTAAAACTTTCCCCCCCAAAATAAATTCAGTAAGTTATCTATGTATTTTTACAGGTAAGCATTGAAATGGAGGCTGGATAAGTACAAGGGAGATATTCATGTTTTTTCCATCCTTTATTAGTGTGGTATTTTAAACATGACAGACCAAATTTATTTCTCAGAAGCATGTCTGTTAAAATTGATCTTGTCCATCATTTAAAAAAATCAGAGCTGACCAATAGAAGCCTTAATAGAGTTTGATTTTCAGTGTAGTTCCTGTTGATATGTGATAATATTTTCTAAAACAAATAAAAAGTTACCACTATAATTTTATATATATTTAGATGACAGATTGTCTCCTGTTGAACTCTACCCCGTATATGCCAGATTCAGTCTATTTTACTTTTTCATTTTTATTCTTGAATTAAGGGTTCCTTTTATATTTATTTCTTACTATCCTTAAAATGTTATGTCATGTGTTTCTGAATATTCTGTTTTATGGAGAATTTCTGTCTTGCTTTTTTCCTGGGACTAATTATGAGATTGCAAGTTTTATTTAAAGATAAGCTAAATATTAACTATAAAGGTTATTGGTCTCATGTGCTATATGATTAAAGAACATGGATTATATAGCTTACCAGAAACTTGCCAAGGATTTTTAAACGTGCAGTTTTAAAATACCTGAACTGAAAAAATCAAACAATATTAATCAAATATTATCTAATTCTTTTTCAGTCAGATAATGAAAAAATATGAAAGAGGTTACCACAATTATCGTATTTTTCAATTGAGAAGGAATACAAGTTAAAGAAACACATAGCTGACAAATATACGTGGCTAAATGCTAATTTACTTTATGCACCTAAATGTTGCATACACAGCAACTAATGGTGAATCAAAAGTTGACTTGCCTACTGTAGTTTTGTCTTGTTTTTTTTTAAACTTTTTTTGACAAGTCTGTAGATTAAAAGCTCCTTGCTGGAAGGGGACTAGCCTTTTAAAGTCTTTGGAAAACATCTAGCATATATCAGGGATGCGTAAATAAAAATAACAAAAATCTTTATCTAATATTTTTAAGTTATCCGGGTTTGAATGATGATTTTGGGAGGGAAATATTTATTTTACCTAATATTATTCCCCACTTCTACATTCTGAAGCCTTGTTCCTCCATTCTAACTTCTATTGAGGCATGACTCTTCATGTTGAAAGGCAAAATGTACAGCCGCCCTATGAGGCCACTATTAATTCCACACTATCTGATTTGGAGTAGTGCAGCTGGCACCCTACCCCCGGGAGAACAAGCTCATCACTTCTACCACATGCCTGTTCTCTACCAGTTCAGTCAGCAGGAGTCCTAAGTTAGCTATCAAATATTGGTCTTGCTCATGGCAGCACAGAATGTGCTACAATGCCTCTGGGCCATCTGAAAATAATTTCTAGCACAGTAGGAGTGAAACTACAGAGGTGTAGCATTCAAAGATAGGAAACTCTTGAGGAAGGCAAGATTCCGTGCTCCCCTTAGTAATAAGCAATCATGGTTATTTACTTAATCAGTAAAATATAATAAAATATAATAAAAAATATTTTCATTATAGCACAATTTCTTAACAATGTCAAATAATGAACCTTACTGGCAGTGAAGGAACAACTTGCAGTACGCTCTTTCCAGGTCTACATTATACTTCCAGGTTGGGATTTATTTTTTACCTGTGTAAACATTTATAGCATCAGTTTTCATGCATACATGTGTATCTATATTACAATATAAATCATAGAATCATAGAAGTAGGGTCGGAAGGGACCTTGTAGATCTTCAAGTCCTACCCCCTGCCGGGGCAGGAGGAAAACTGGGCTCAAATGACCCCATATCCTATTTTAAATGATAAAATATGTACCATATTCTGTGTATATATATGTCACCCTTTGCATCTGATTGGGTTTATTTTTGCTACAATACAGGCTGCTACTTAATATGTTCTTATACTGTCTGTTTTCAGATGTTTTCACTGCTTAGTGTAGGCTTTGTTAGTTCTGCTGAAATTCTTTAATAAGTAATTCTTTTTTTATAAGATAACGTGTTGAAGGCAAGCAAGCAAATTAATGTGGCATTTAGGGTTAGGAAGACACTTAACAACTTGAAAGCTATTTTGTTAATCTCAATTATGGCCTTATTTTACCTCCCTTTGAAACCGTCTGCCTATCACCTCTTTCAGGAGATACAGTTTTGCAACTAGACTTCTATTTTTCTTCTGAATACCTGAAAATGTTACTTAAATATAGTCTTAAGTACAGTAAATGCATGGGGACTTAACACTATCTTAAGCAGTCCCTTTTGTCTATCCGTCTGTTTCTCTCAGTTTATGAAATGCAGGGAGAATATTATTTTACTGTCATTGTTTAATTTTTTCCCAAAGTAATTTAGATTCACTTTCTAAATTCCTGTTCAGTTGCTAGCATGTAGGCATCAAACATGGTGGTGCTTAGTATGATTCCATTTAAAAGGTTGAATTGGCAGATTCTGAGCTATCATATATCAAAGGCATGGAATTGTATCAGTTACCAAAAACATAAAGAAAAGAAAAGTACCTGTTAATTCCTGTTCTCCATGTTTCCTGCTCTTGGGGCTATGCTTCTCAAGTAGTCATATACTGCAACTCTCAAAACAACCCAAGACCTTTGCTACTGAGGAATTTTGAAGCATGGGAAAGTCTTGAGTGCTAGTCCATTCCCTTACAATAGATTTCATCCTCTCTACCTTTGATTTTGCTCTATGGTTTTCTTGCCCAGTGTAGTATCCAGTTCAGTCCACTTCTTGTACCAACTTGTGTCTAAAGGCAGAGGTCAGTTTTTGCTAATCTGTCCTTTCCTGGGCTAGTCCCTTTAACCTGTTCAGACTATTAACTTAAAGGTTGCTGCTTTGGACTGTCAAGTGGTGCTAAATGTCCTCTCTTCTCTTTGTCCTGGGGATGCTAATCCATTTTATTTGGGAGCCTGTTACTAAGGAAGGGAGATCTCACTGAGATTTAGATGGGGGAACATCAAACCAGCCCTAGTTGGAGTTCACAACTCATCTTTGGCATCTTGGAAGATCTGGAAAATTTTGAGTGAATCTGTATGACTCAACTATTTATTGGAGGGAGCCTCTGTCAAAGGTTATTTGAAAATTAGTGACTGTTATATTGAGTTTTAACTGTTCCTTGTCATTTCATGATAACATGTAGTATGAAGATATAACAGTGGGCAGGAGGAAACCAGCTCGTTCTCAAAAACAGATCTGTTCAGAATCATTGTACAAAATATTTTCAAACCATGATCCCACACCTGTTGTTAAAATTGTTGGAATCCCCTTTCTTAGGCAATTTTATGATGATTGATTATTTCTATTCTTTTTGGGTAGACTCTGCCCCTTATACTTTGATGAAAGTAATAGCATTTTGAGGGTTCTTTGTTGCTGCTTTAATCAGATCTATAGTTATTTTATCCTAACCTTTGTAGTTTGTTGACCTCTACTTCTGAGGTTCTTCCCAGTTCTTCCTTAAAATATTGAGTGCCTCCAATTTATCTATGTTGAAACTGAGGTGGAACTCTGTTTATAATACTCTACCCATCTTGTCATTCAGGGATGGTGAAGATGTTTTCATGTTTGCTTTTTTTTTCTTCCATCATAGCTATGACTCAAATCATTCATAGGCCTTTATTGTAGTTTGGTGCAGAGTTCTCATGTCCTCACCTCTGCTTCCCAGACATGTCTGTCAGTATATGCTTGTATGTCCCCATTGAATATGTTACCATTTTATCCATTTGTCTACATTCATTGTTTTGTTTGTCATTTTCTTTTTCCCACTATTATTGAGTAGGTTCAGCTTTGACAGTTTCCTTCCATCAATGGCATTCCATGTTGTTTTACTGATTCTTTTTTTTTTTTTTTTTTTTGCTAATTTGGAAGATCCCAATATATTCTCAACTGTATTGGTATTTGCATTTTTGATAATCTTCCAAGGATTTTTTGTGTTAATTTGTATAGAATCCAAATATGTCAAAATGGAAAACTTGTTTGAAAGGTGAAGTTCAAGCTCTATTCTTATTTTGGGGCAAATGATTTTTTGTTTGTTTTTGGGATGCTTTCTTTGCAAGTAGTCTCTTTGCATTCACTGGTGTGGCAGTGCACAGATGATGGCCATTATCTAAATCTGTCTCTGTATGCTTGAACATGCCTGAGAGATTGAACAAAACTTGAAACATATTCAAAATGTATCTGTTTGGTTCTTTGTTATCCCATCTTGAATCTGTTTATGGGTAAAGTAGGATCATGCTACAAGAAAATGTTGTTGACAAAGTTCCAGAAGTCATTCTCTATTGCCATTGCATGAAACATTTTCATAGATGTTGACAGTATTGAATAGTACATGGTCATCTCTCCCAACTTGTGCATTCTTGTCACTGTTGGCAATGAGGATGTCATGCTATGGGATTAGGCTAATAAGATTTTGTAGGATATTATAATTTTTTTCTTTTGTCATCTTTATCATACTCATTTTGGGGGGCCAAAGCACTACTTGATTGTGATCATTATGTATTGTGTCTGGAAACTTACATGCTAACTGATGACTGGTTCTTTGTTAAAATGGCTCTCTGCACAGTATCATTTAATATCAAAACAGCCTTTTCTCTTCCTGCAGCTGGGGTTCTCGAGTAGATAATCATTTTCTTATTGTTCAATTTAATACGATCTGCTCCTGGCCATCTATACTCACTCACACCAAGAATATTAGTACTGTAATTTTTCATCTTTCTCATAACTTGGGCTGAATTCCAACTTCCAGCGTTGTAGTCAGTTTCTAGAATCCTATATATATTGTTTAATGAGCATTATCATATGGACCTGCTACTGGCCAATCTTGTCTTGTTGTAGACACTCATGAGCAAACCTCTCCACAACAAGGTTCAAATTACAGTAAGTGGCTGCTAGGATAAAATTGTTAGTGTTATTTTTCAAGGTGTTATCTGGAGCATTATCCTAATATGTGGAAGACCTTGCAATCATTAAGCCCCCAGCTGGTGGTCATCTGTAAATTCCATGATGAATTTTAGGTTATTTATTTCTTGGATAGTGGAAGGAAAAATACATGGAAAAATCACCCTGAACTCATCAGAGAAAACTGTTGCTCTGTTTCTTGTCTCCACTCCTCTGGCAAAGGTGAGGGATCTAGTGTTGGCAGCAGTGGTGGATCTGGGGGCTGCAGCAAGGGGTCCAGCAGGCACAAAGCAAGTGAGGGCTGTAACCCTTGTCATAACCCTTGCTCTTCCCCTTGCTTCCAATCATCTTGTCTGTCAGGACCCCAAATTCTGTGACAGGTCCCACCCCCAAAGTTCCAATAGCCTGATGGGCCAGATGAGAGGGCTCTACAGGTCATATCTTTGACACCCTTGTGTTCGAAGATGCAGAGAGAGGGTCTGTTGACAACTGCCAGTCATATTGCAGGAACATTTGCTAGGATATTAGTTTACCAGGGCACATTTTTTTAGTTTGGGATTGCCAGTTGCATTAGTAAGTATACTGGTGGGCTCCTTTTCTCTGTTCTGTTCCACATTTAGCAATGTGACCTGTGAGAAGAGAAGTACAGTACCATAGTTCTTACTATTCTGTTTGTCCCAGTAGGAAAAGAGAGCAGGTACACAATGGTAGGTAGCAACTCAAAGAGAATGCAGATAAAGTTGGGCAGGTAGCTTACAACAAATCATTGGCTGTTCTTTTTGACATCAGCCCTGGAGTAGACACTGCTTTTTCCCTGTCTTTCAATACATGCTGGTCTGTGTCTGAAAATCCCATTCTCTTTCTGTAGTCTCACAGGCTGTGGTCATGTGTTTCACCATCTATGATACACAAAACTACAATGGCATCAGCATTGGCAGGAATGTCTTTTATCGTCCCCACAGGAGAGCTCCACCTGCCAGGCTGAACACCAGCAAGTTAAGTGAGGTGTTGTACTTCAAGAAAGACTGGCTTACAACCTTTATTCATGAGTCCAGCAGATCTGTGTAACCAAAGTATCTTTACTAATAAATAATGACACATGCAAATTTTATACTGCTTATACTTTGTTCTTCCATGCTGACTTTCAGCATTAGCCTATGATAGTATTCCAGTGGATCTGAGAAAAAGCAAGCTGAAATGTACATATAACAGATTTAAATCCAAATATTTCCATTTCAACATCACAGAAAGTTGAGAGTTTATCCTCAGCTTAAAGAATCTCAAGTTTCTTGTTTGAATTTAAGATATTTTAACATGCTTTCTAATGCAATATGAAAGTAGGATTTTTGAAGTATTATACTCAGTTTTTTTCTTATAAAGTATTTTCAAACTCTGATGGTTGGAAAATGTCCAGTTCTAGTTAAGTTTCTTTATTAACAATTGGTACAAATAGACAATATATTTTTTTACATTGGTGTTGAATGTTACCATCTCTTTCCTATCTTTGGTCACCTTTCTTGCCCGAACCAGTTCCAGTAGTAGTATTTGGTTACTCTCTTTTCTGTCTTGTGTTTTCTCTCTCCTCCTTTCTCTTTCTCTAAGTTTCTAAATTTGCTGTTTAGTTTTGGACATTGTATTGTAAAATCATTGTAAAATCCTGTAACTATCACTGTAATGAGGAATAGCAAAATACAGTTGCATATCCTTTTATGGTTTTCATTTTAATGGTTTATTGGTTTTTCTGATTGGTTGCTAGAGGAAAGCAGAGTAACTCTGTGGAAACAAATCTTTATTCTGTTGATTTCACTGGGAGCTTTGCCATTGACCCTACTGGTGTTAGATTTTTGCCTTTATTTTATTTCTTCCTAGAAAGTGGTTACTGCAGAAGACTAAACTTCCATTTACTATTTCCATTTACTATAGTACCTGTTCTCTTACTGGGAGAGAGTAAAGCTAGGAGGTTGCCCAATTTTTTAAACTGTAGTTTAAAAGTGCAAGAAGAATGGTAAGAGACCAGTGTGGTTGTACAAGGAGCTTCTAGGATGCCTCAAATGCAAAAGAAAAGCATCCAGGCAATGGAAATATGGGCAGGTTAGCAAGGAAGCCTAACAGGGAATAGCAAGGATTTGCAGGGACAAAATTAGGAAGGCAAAGGTTAAAACCAAAAAAAAACAACAAAGAAAGAAAGACAGCTGCACCTGCTGAGGGGTGTTAAGACCATATGAAGATGTTTTGTAAGTATGTTGGCCAGAAAAGAAAGACCAAGGAAACTGGGTCCACACCTAAGCAACCAGGGTGAACTCTTAATGGAAGATGTAAAGAAGGTGGAGCTGCTCAACAGCTACTTCACAAAAAACATTAAGCTGCATCCAGACAGCTAAACCAGAAGATTTATTTGGAAAAGAAAGGGGATAAGCTGAGGGATAAGAAAACAAAAGGAACAGGGAGCTTTTGATGGGTCTGAATGAATTAATTCAAATCAGCGGGGTCTGATGAACTTCATCTCGGGGTACTGAAGGAACTGGAAGAGGTCCTTGGCAACATTGTTTATGAAGTCATGGGGGATGGGTGAGGTACCAGAGGACTGAAAAATGGCCAACGTAGTATCTCTCTAAAACACAACAAAACAAAAAAAAGCAAAAAGGAGAACTTGGGGAAACTGTAGACCAGTTAGCTTCACCTCAGAACCTGAGAAGTTACGGGAGCGTATCATAAGAAAGTCCGTTTGCAAACATCTGGAGGAGGGAAGGCTGATCACAAGGAGTCAGTATGGGTTTACTAAGAACAAATTGTTTCCAAACAGACTCGATCTCCTTCTTTAACAAAGTAAGTACATGAGTGAATGTCATAAATTGGGGAAATGTAGATTATTCAAAACTACTGTAAGGTGGATAGGCAACTGGCACGATAGCTACAAGCGAAGGATGATTACAAATAGATCTAGGTCAGAATGGCAGGAGGTTTAGAGTAGAATCTCATCAGGTCTGTCCTGGGCACAGTGTTGTCCAGTGTGTTTATTGATTATTTGGATGCTGGAATTGTGAGCTTCTTGAGCAGATTTGTAGACAACATGACACTGGGAAGAATTGCAAACATTGGAAGATAGGAGCAGGATTCCAATGAATCTTGACAAAGTGTGCTGGAGCTAACAGGGTGAAGTTAAATGCTGACAAAGTCAAGGTGCTACACCTCAGGAAGAATAATAAAAAAATATGAATACAAAATGGGTGACACTCGGTTAGATGACAGTACTGTGGAAGAGAATTTAGGAGTCTAGGTGGATCACAGACTCAGTGTGAGTTTGCAGTGTGATACAGCAGCACAAAAAGTTGTACACAGTTTTTGGATACATCCATATAAATATTAGGAGCAAGACACAGGAGGCGACAGTGTCTCTGTACTCAGCAGTGATTAGGCCTCATCTAGAGCAGGGGGTGCTCAACCTCCGTCCCGCAGGCCAAAAGTCCCATGGAGCCGACGCATGTGGCCTACAAGGCTCCCCAGGGTCTGAAATTTGACAGCAGGGAGTGGTAACTATTAATACACCATCCTCCACTGTGTTCAATTCCCAAACCTCTATCCCTGCATGGCTGGTTGGAACCAGGCTATGCTCCTTGTCCCTCCGTGGGACTTGGTTGGGGCCAGGCCACCCTACCCCCCACAGGCTGGCTTCATGGGGCTGGATTAGGCGCCTTTCCTCTGTGGGCCCACACTGGGGCTTGTTCGCCCCCCGCACCCATCTCCATGTGGCCAGAAGGGGCCCACCTGGCCTTCCCTGGGCTGTGGATTTGGAAATCCAGACCCAGCCTGTGGACATACTGGGCACTGCCCATCTGTCTTGTTAGGGAAAAAGGTTTAGCACCACTGCTCTAGAACATTGTGTGTAGTTTTGGGATCCACCTTTTAAAAAGGACACGGAAAAGCTGGAGAGGGTCCAGAGGTAGACAACAAAAATGATAAAGGGCAAGCAGGGTGGATTTGCTTTAAATCAAATCGAGTTAAATCAGTAGTCAGGAAGCCTTGATTTAATAATTGTTTTCTACAAATGTGCATTCTTGTTATCTGATATCACCTTAATACACATTTTTAACAACTCAGAGATAGATGTAGTTTTCATTTTTAGAAGGTACACACTATACATGGTAAAGCAGTGATTTATTTTGCTATTTTTTTTCAGGTTAATTTTTCATCTACCTTAGAAATTGGAATTATAATTTGGCAGCTGGGGGCCCACTCTGGCAGGGCCATGAGTGGGGAGTGAAGGGCACCAGCAGAGTTGGGGGGTTGTGGCTTGGGCGTGAGAGGCCTGGACCTGCGTCCTGGTGAGCTAAGGGGGCAGAGGGAGCTCTGATTTTTTCCACGATAAGAAACCCAACATCAAACACCAACATTTATAGGTATTTAGAATTTATTTTATTATAGTGATTGAGGCATGGGTAAGCTTCCAAATTCCTTTAAAATGGTAAATATATCAATAAAACATTGTGTTCAGTTGATATCTTTATATATAGTGGCATTTCATTTTAATCGTGGATTTGGGGTTTTTTAATCCAAGAATTTGTTGGGGGGGGGTTAATTATAGAATTTGTGATTTTTAAATGGAGAAAACCAGGATCTCTGATGAATATGCATGGCAATCCTGTTTAACACCAACTCACTGTGATCTTCTGCAAATCATTTAAAAACATGTATCTCACTTTTTTCTCATCAGTAAGGAGGGTAGAAAATATTCTCAGTCCTCTTTTATTTTATTTAGCTACTCAAGCATTTAATTATGAAAGTTTGCCATTTTTTAACTTTTCATTTTCATTAATCAGTTAGATAGGATACCGTGAATGACACTAATTAAATAAAACAGATTACAGACATAATATTCTTTATTTCCAGAAGTGTTCACTCTTGTGCAATAAATCATCATTATACCTGTGTTTATTCTTTATAATACTGCTTTTTGTAGATTTGACCTCAGTATTGATCATTAACCATTTGCTAGCAAATGTAGCAACTCAGATTCAGTTTTTCTTTTTATGATTATATAATTTAGAAATATACTGTATTCTGCTGAGTAAAATAGTGTTTGATACCATTCCAGCTACGTCTCTCATCACATTTATTAGACTTTTTAGTTTCAAATCTATTAAATAACTTGAATTATTTAGGTGTTTAATAGAATTGGAGAAAAATGAATATTATTTTTATTCATATCAACACAATATGAATATGATCCATGTCCAGAACTGTTTGTAGCTTCCAAAGGTTATATTTGTGAAATGATTTTGATAACAGGCCTTGCATTTGTATGTTGTTTATGAACATGCTTATGCTTAAAAATTAGGAAAATTTCTTGCAGCCTTTTTATTAAGCATACTATGTATGGAATAACTATTCCCAGTGTTTCAGTTTTATAAACCCGCAGGAACTTGGAAGAATCACAGTTCAAGACTGAGATCTAGTTCCCTCTCTGGAAGAAATGTTTGTGTTTAAAATGAGTAGGCTTTTATTTATTTCTTTATTTAAGTCTCTCTCTCTCTCTCTCTCTTAGTTACCCTTCATATAGAAAATAAAATAGCCCTTTGGACTTGAAGGAAAGACCCCAAGCAGCATTCTGATTTTTCCTCTCACACAGTCCCTAATGTATTTATTTTCCTGGAGCTTTTTTTCTCTCTTTCTTTTTTTAATAAACACTTATAAAAATATATTGCTTGTAGTTGCAATCCGACTGAAGGGCCTGTGAGAAGCTTACCTGCCTTGAATACCTGTGTTGCCTTGCTTCCCTGGCAACTTTTATTACCCAACTTTTTGCCGAGATAAAAACAAAAAGCACATCTTTCTCTTCGTTTTCTTTCATGCCTTTCTGTGGGGTTGTATTTTTTTTTCTTTTCTATCAGTTTTTCCTTTCTATTTGGCAAAGACAGAAAAATCCTATCTAGTCCCCCTTAGGGCACTGTTCCACTTCATTTATTATATCTGTGATGACTACTCTGATTCAGGTACTGCAAATCAGCCATAACCATGCAGGTTTAAGAATAAAATTAATCTGTTAAAATGGTCAGTTTATGGAAGGTAAAATAATTTGTCAGTAATATTGGGATGTGATAGAGAATGAGCATCAACTGACTGGAGCTTAGTATTTATTTTTAACATCTCTAATCATGAGTTAACTTGTCAAAATGAGTGTTATTTGAGTGAGAGGATAAAGGGCTGATATTGGTGCAAGATGGTAACGCTGCTGTGGGGGATCTGGTGAAGAGTGAATATGTATTTGACAATATGTGAGTATGAAATGGCAGTGTGAGGCTTAGTGGTTATTCAGGGATACAGTCTAAGGATTGGGATAAATAGGAAATAATGTGAAGAGAGAAAGTTGGCTCTTAAAGACCAAGAGTTGGAGGAGATCAAGTAGGAACAGAACAGCAAAAAGAAGGTAGACTAGGAAGGTGGGTATTGGACAAGTAGTTTGGCTTTGTGTGGAAATGGGAACTGAAGTACTGATGGGGTAACCCAGGAAATACCAGTAGAAGCAGTGTCAGTCATACTTAATATGGAAACATTTGTCCAATATTTGTGATAGTTTTTTTTATAATTATACCTTTCTAATGAGTCTGACTCAGAATACCTTTTCTGGGGAATTATGTTGCTGTGTTTATTAGTATGTTCTCAGTTTGCATGTACTATGGTCACTCACAATACTAATAACAACTTTGACTATATTCATCTTCAGTTCTAGTTACCTTGCTAGGCATAAATAACAAAGGTGGAACAGCACTATAGTAGTCTAGAAATCTTGCATGTTGGTCTACTCATTGAGATGTTTATTGCAGGTATATGTTACTTCAGGTTAACTGTGAGGTATAAAGAGAAAAAAAGCAGAAGAGCAAGAAGACTTTAGATGTTTGCAGAGAGGTTGGCATATCTTGACAATTTTAAATGAACAATGGAAGAGACATTGAGCCATACTCCCCAGAACCAAACTCCTGCCGGACATCATGATTTGGTTTTGCCAAAGCCCAGGAACTGATTTAAAAAAAAAAAAAAGCACCAGTAGTTGATTAAAAACTGACAGTTTTTCTCAAGCTGGTTGTTTTTGGGGGAGAATTAGACTGATGCATGAAACCCATCAGTGAGTCTGAGAAAGATAGGCCTGCCTAAATTCCCATGCTAGATATACATGTAGGCTAATGCATAACAACTTCCCCCTCCTCTCCCTTCTCTTTTCACCCCAAAATCATGGTAGATTGATTTAAATCAAAGTGAAGTCACAGATTTCAATAATGATTAAAATGAGGAAGCAGGAAACCATGATCAAAATAATCAAATTTAATCTTCTTTTATATTTCTATGTTTTAGTTATTTTCCTAACCATTGGTTGTATAATCAATTTTTTTCCCTTGGTTGTATAATTAAGTACTACTTTTTGTTACATACAAGGATACACTTTATCTATACATATTTATTTAAGCAAATTATATTGCTTTATTTACTTATCTTACTGTCTGGCATTTTAGATCTAGACGCCCTTTGCTGCAGTCAACTCTCAAAGTTTTGTCAAAGGTGTATTTTTCTCATTTTTTATAATTTACTGTATTACATTCAGTATTATCCCTGCAGCTTTTTAGTCAGTTATAAAGTAAAGGGTGTTCCAAGCTATGCAGAGCTTCTCTATCTTGTGTCAGCGAAACTGTTTGTCCTGCCAGATGAGGTCCCTGAGATTTCCGTACATCACCTGTATTTGGTTCTGTTGCAATTCCTTATTAGACCACATACCTTCTTCCTTTGCTGGCCCACAATTTTTTCTCGTTATTTTATATTTAGTTGTCCTCTTTCAAGTGTGACTTCAGATCTGTCAGTAATATGAACTAATAAGCCTTATAGTAGTTTCATGTAGTGCCCTCCGAAGGGTGTTTGCTCAGGACAGCTGCAGCCTTGTCTGGCCTCTGAGAAGGGCCCCTGAAGCCGGCACAGACATGGCTTCTACAGCAAAGGGGGAGCCTAGGCTCCTTCCCACTCTGAGTCACCAACCTTTTAGTCTCTCAACATCTCTGGCTCTCCGTGTTTTTTCAAACCTCTAAGAAAATCAGTTTACAAAAATCTTGTGACTTGGCTTATCACTTTTTAATAATTCAGCAGCAACATTATTATCGCCTGGTGTTTTCTGTTTTTTTTTTTCCCTGAGTGTTCTATTTCTTGCATCTCTTCAAAAGTTCATGATTCAATAAATGGTATAGCTGTCTGGAAAATGGCCATTTGTTGTTTGTCTTTATCCATCTGATCATTAAGAATTCATTAGAATGTTCCCTCTACCTTTCTATAATTGTGTTTTTCGTAACTAAAAGTCTTTCATTTTTGTCCTTTATTAAACTGGCATGCAGTTGATAGCCTTTTCTCTGTATGAAGATGCCCTTTTTAAAATGCTCTCACATTTATTAGTACTTCTACCCTCGCCAAACTTCTTCCCTGCATTACACAAATATTGTCTTTTGTGTTGTTATATCTGCCTCATGGCCTCTTTGGATTTCTTATATTATTCAATGTGAGATTTGATTCTTAATCTGAAGACAAATAATCCTTGTGTCAGGTTGATTATTTTTCATTGTTTTCCAACAGCCTTTATCAAACTTAGTCTTTAAGCTGCCACTCTCCTCTGCCTTCTGCTTGTTCTTGGGTTATTCTCATAGGCTGCTTACAGACATAACCCCCCTCAAATGGTGCTTTTCTTTAGGCTCGGCACGTCCCCTCTCCAAGTACAGCGCATGTCCAGAAGAGGCATCACTTTAGTTTGACCCAGCTCACCCAACGTCTGCGTAGATGGCACACTTTTGAATTAGCAGTTAAATAGAAGTGCCAAAAAGCCCTGCTGAAGTGCCAGATCTATACAGCTGCTGGGGAGCCAGGTCGAACTAACATGATGTCATTTTTGTTTGTTTTTTTTCATGTTTGTGAATGCCTGCAATCTCTTCTGGTGAGCTCTTTACTGTACCTATAAATGTTTCCTGTTAGGTATCAACATCCTCCATAATCTTCACCTTTGGTCTTTTAAAGCTTTAGAACATACCTGGATGGGCTTTTGTGCTCTTATGACCATCAGAACTATACCGGTCATAGCTTTGTTGCTTGATGGGATTGGAGGAGGAATCCTTAAGGAGGAATCCACCTTGATATTTACATTATTTACATTAGAAGTAGTGAATGACACATTTCCTATTCACCTGGTCAGGGATACCAAACTCCTGGTCTGCAGGTCAGATCTGGGTTTTGGAAACATGTCATGTGGCCTGTGTGTCTCTGGCAACTTGGCAGAGGGGAAGTGTTGGCAGTAATTGCTGCTCTTCTGCTGCCAAATTCCTCAACCTGTGGGGAGTCCTGTGGGCTGGATAACATGGCCCTGCATGCTATATCTGGTATGCAGGGCCTGGTAGAGGCATTTCAGGGCCTGATCCTGGCACACGGGGCTGGGTGGAGGTGAAGGGGCCTGATCCTGGTGTGCTGGACTGGGTGGAAGTGGTGCTGGGCCTGATCATGGCAAGGTGGCACATGACCCAGTCCTGGTACCCAGGATATGATGCAGCTTGTGGACAGGCTCTGTATAATTCTTCTGGCCTGGGGGACCAAAAGATAGTGCCAAGGAACTAGGTGATCAATCATTTTTTTTTTTTGCTTGTGCACTGTACATCAAAGTATATTTTAGCAATTTGGGTGAATAAAGTGGAATAAAAAAATGATTTTATCTGCAGAGGAGGCTACTGCTGTCAAAAAACTACTTTAGCAGTTCAGTAAATTTTGGTTCTAGATGTTTAGTTAGTGACTTCTATCAACTTACTGGTTTGCCTTTCTTTAATGATTTTGCAACAAACATAACACTTCATTGTCTTTTAATAGATAGATTAGATTTTTACCTTTTGGAATGACAAAAGAAAAATGAAATATAGCACGTTTAATTCTTTAAACCAATTTTAAATTAAAAAAAACAACAACTTTGGTTTAAGGAGGACTTTTGGGATCACTGTCTTTGGTACTTGTCATGGATTCCTACAGAGAAGAATTAAAAGCATTTCAGTAGAGATATCAGCTCCTGAGTAAAACTATGACTGGTATCGATACCAGGCCAAGGCAAAGGTCCTGGAGGTGCAGGAGAGCTCATGGATGCAAGCTGAGTGCCTATTGGGTAATGTGCATTCTAAAGAATCTTTGCAGGTGATGGCTACACTGAGTCCCACTTTCTTGCTGACTCAAGAGTGCCTGAGCTATCTAATGACATGGAGCAGGAGGGATCTGGCCCAAGCTGTGGACCAAGAGCAGACCTTGGAAGTCTTAGAGGATCCTGAGGAGTCATTCCTCCTGTTCCTCCCAGCCAAGCAGAATGTATACCAGCTGCTGGGAGAGGACAGCTTGGATGGCATTGACATTTTTGAGGACCATCCTGCTGTTGTTCCATCAGACCATCGTGTCTTTACTTGGTCAGCACTCGTGGCTCAGCTGCCTAGAGGGAATGCTTGCGTTCTGAGGGACAGCAAACCTGCTGATGAGTAGGTGAGTAGCAGCATACCCGTGCTCTGACAGCACCTTCTAGAAAACCACTGGCACCCTCCTTTGTGCCTGGCCTGGGGCATGGCTGAACCTACAAATGTTAATTTGCAGGCCCACAATATCAGGGCAGTCAGAGTTGGAGGGCAACCAGAGCCTTTCAAAGGAAGAGGCTTGTTTTTACCTCAAAGAGAAGGACAGGGTTGTTCACAGGCAATCTCTGGGGCACTGAATTATCTTATTGGGAGGATCTTGTTTCTGAGGCCATAGGAAGTGCCGAGTGCTTACCAGCCCGTTGTGATCAGTCTCCATACAGCGTACAATTTAGTGATTGGATGATCTGTTTCAGCCACAGGTGAAGGGGTTTTGCAGCTCTCCCATTCAGCCATAGGAAGTTTGTAATTTTGTTTCTCTGGGAAGGAACAATGAGAAGAGATAAAAGGATGTTTTAACCAAAGTAGTGTATATATTGGCAAATGTGGCAAGTTCAAGTAATGTATCTACATTGTAAATGGAGAAAGAGGTTAGAACAACTCGGTGCTTGTTTGTATCGCATATTGCATCCTCACCTGCACTCATCCTTTCCAGTCATTTATGCTCACTGGAGACAGGAGGATTGACTTCTTACAGAAATGTTATAGAGCCATGCAGGAAGAACACGGTGGCAAAGAACCATAGGCATTGCTCCTGTATGATTAGCGAAAGTAGATATGATGGAGGGAAAGGTACTGAATAGGGATGATTAAAATTTTTAAGAGCATATATTTAATATTTCTCAGGTTGTTCATTCCGTCATTCCTCAACCTCCACTGAAACCGTATTTTAAATATCCCAGAGCAAGATGATAGTATACAGATTAAACATGATGGCAGGCAGGCCATAGTGGGGAGGGCTCCTAAAGCTTCATGACAGCAACAGGTATGCAGCAGTAGAGCATCCTGGGTTTAGCAGGAAGACCTTGTTAGAGGGTCCTAGAAGTGACTTCAAGGTACAGTGCTGATGGCTTCAGCAAGGAGACCCTTTCCAGCTGTGTATGTGAGGGCTTCAGAAGATGGAGGCTGGTGAGCAGAAGGGCATCCTAGGTTCAGTGGAGGGTGGGAAGCACTTTCCACAAAAGTGTGGAAAATCTTTCCAGTAAGAAGCCTGTAGAAAGTTTTACCTCACAGTTACCCAGGACAAATGTTTGAACTTCCTCAAGAGTTGCTTATACAAACTTTTTTCCAGGGTGCCACCATAAGTTGTTTAGCCCTTCCACTTGTCAGGTTCCTTGGGCAGGACCATTTCCAGCAGATGAAGAGCATTAACTGAAGGGCTTCCACCCACCAAAGTCTACACCTCTTGGTGTCTTGCTGATGACATACGCAGAAGAGTTATTCTCAAACAGAGAGGGCATGCCAAATTGGATGATTATTAGGAGTATTGGGATTTAGATACCAACTACAGCCCCACCCTCTCCAACCCACCCTTGAAAATCTATTGAGAGTCTTGCAGCCCAAGTGAGAGCAACTCTCTCCAGATTTACCCTATACCTCAGGGTTGTAAAAAGCAACCCAATTGCCTGTGAGTGACAAACAGGGAAGGATTCCCATCCTAGAGCCTTGCAGCTCATGGGCTTACTATTTTGGGAGCCTAGACTAAATATGAAGAGGTCATAACTTATCATGAAGTCAGTCATTCAAGTTTAATAAAGCATCCATGTGTATTATCATTTCAGGACCAACACCTGCAGCAGCTCCTCTTGCTGTCCATGCTGAAAGTCGAAGGCTAGCAAATTTCCAGGCTGAGGAGGAGGAGAAAGAAAAGCAATGAGAAGATGCTTGCAGTCCTGGTATCATCGTCAGAGAGGAAAACTGGCTGCAGAAGACTGGCTTACCTGGATGGAGTACCATCAAGAGCAGTGTTCTGATCTAGTCAGAGGGGGAATATTCCAGACCAGGCATGCAGTGATTGTTCAGGGAATGCTGGAAGGCTGAAGTCACTGGTGAAGCTGGCATGGCAAATCAGACTATCTGGAGATACTAATGGAAATGTTAGGTGGAGGAGGAGACCTACACAGCCAGCTTCAGTCAGTATGGAAAGAGCACCTAAGCTATGCTTCATTTTGCTCCTTCCCCCTCCTTCCCTGCCTCACACTCCACCACTATCAGGCCTTTTTTTCTTTCCTCTCACCTCTTCAGTCCCAAATAATCACCCCCACCATCCTCTTTCCCAGGGACACAGCTTTTTGTCTCAGATAGTTCTCTTCCCAGTCCCAAACTTGTCCATGTCTCAGGCCCCTCCATTATGTGCCACTTTAAGGCCTTCTCCAGCATGGGTGCCTGAGGGCACTGTCCTTTAGGATGACCTGGAGATGTGAGGTCAGGAAAAGCTCCCCCAACTTTACAGGCTCTTAGAGTGTTACTTGTCTAAGGAGAGCAGCATGGTGTGGGACCCCAGCCCCTTCAGCCCTTCTGTATAATGTAATGCCATGTTTTCACATTGTTCCCTGTCCATAGGAAGTCCTAGTCCTAGTGGACTCCAAGATGAACATGAGTCGGCAGTGTGACGAAGCCATCAGAAAAGCCAATGGCACTTTATCGTGCATCAGCAGATGCATGACGAATAGATCCAAGGAGGTGATACTTCCCCTCTATCGGGCGCTGGTCAGACCGCAGTTGGAGTACTGCGTGCAGTTCTGGGCGCCGCACTTCAAGAGGGATGCGGATAACCTGGAGAGAGTCCAGAGAAGGGCCACTCGTATGGTTAAGGGCCTGCAGACCAAGCCCTACAAGGAGAGAGTAGAGAACTTGGACCTTTTCAGCCTCCGCAAGAGAAGGTTGAGAGGCGACCTTGTGGCTGCCTATAAGTTCATCACGGGGGCACAGAAGGGAATTGGTGAGGATTTATTCACCAAGGCGCCCCCAGGGGTTACAAGAAATAATGGCCACAAGCTAGCAGAGAGCAGATTTAGACTAGACATTGGGAAGAACTTCTTCACAGTTAGAGTGGCCAAGGTCTGGA
>NW_005841848.1:786483-800185 GCF_000455745.1 Alligator sinensis | reverse complement strand
ACTCTTTCCTGCCTATGCAGGGGGTCGGACTCGATGATCTATTGAGGTCCCTTCCGACCCTAACATCTATGAATCTATGAAGGTGATAAGCATGGTTTTTCAGGGCAAGCCTTCTTGTAGACCATTTTGAGGGTTATTCCCCTCCTACCTCCCTGGCCTTGAGTTCAGAAATGACCCGTAGCACGCCCCACTACCATTGGCAAAACACCTAGTTTCAGGAGCACAGCATACAGTGTTTGTATGCTTGTGAACTTTATTAAAGAAACTTTTTTTTCCAAACAAGTTTTCAGTAGACTGACCTGAAATTTACATAGTAATTTTCATCTCCCACCCTGTGGCCAGGCATCACAGGGATTAGTTTGCCAGGGCCTTCTTAATGAGATTGTCCTGACACCTATGGTGCTTGAGAGAGATGACGTTAGGTACCTAATCCTGGCTGGTGTGTCTCTGCTGCTGAGGCCTCCTGGTTGGTCTTGTTCCTAGGCTTGCAAATGCTGTGCAGTATGCAGGCAACACATTAGCAAATGACACCAAGCTGGGGAGAGTAGTAAATACACTGAAGAGTAGGGCTAGGATCCAGAAAGACCTTGAGAAATTGAAGGATTGTACCAAAAGAAACCTCTTGAGGTTCAGAAAAAACAAATACGAAGTCTTGTACTTAGGACAGAACAATCCCATGCACCGATACAGGCTGGGGACTGACTGGCTAAGCAACAGCTCTGCAGAAAAAGACTTGGGGGTTACAGTGGACAGTTGGATTTGAGCCAACAGTTTGCACTTATTACAAAGATGGCTAATGGCATACTGAGCTGCATTAGTAGGAGTGTTGCCGGCAGGGTGGATTTGATTTAAATCAAAATGATTTAAATCATGAATGAAATCACAATTTAAATCACTGGTCAAGAAGCCTTGATTAAATCATTGTTTTCTACAAAACGTGCATTCTTGTTGTTTGATATAACCTTAATACATATTATTCACAAGTCGGAGATAGATATAGGTGTCATTTTTAGAAGTTACGCACTATACATTTTAACACAGTGATTTATTTTAATTTTTTTTCAGATTCATTATGCAGCTACATCAGAAAACTGAATTATGATTTGGTTATTTTATTTACCAAAGTTAAATGAAGAAGATACTTGTGAAGTCATTAGGAGGTGAACTATCTCCAATTCTCTAGATTAATCATGGATATTTGGGGGATATTTTTGCCATGCTGTATTAGGAGGACAACAACAACCATCACTAAAAAACAACAAACACTTACATTGTTTTATTTAACTTTTAAGACAAGAGTCTTATGTATTTTGGCTATTTTTCTTCAACAACAAACATGTATAATTATTTTAACAAAGAAAACCCGTGTTTTTGAATGTTTAACTATTTTATTTATAAATGTGAAAAGTATTTTTTAACAAAAATTAAATACATTATTTCAGCCAGGTCAACATGAGGAACTTAAAATATTGGGTTATGCAGCAAACTCAGTCTTCACCTTTCCCTTCTTGTTTTTTCATAGACTGGAAAAGAAAGACAAGCTTTCCTGCTTTATTGGTTCCCAAATGATTTCTTAGTTTTGAGTGAATTAGTCCAAAGGAAGAAAATATTATTTCTGCACCTGCAGAAGAAGCTACTGCTGTTAAAAGCTGAATTATCACTTCAATAGTCTTTGATGGATCCAGGTGCTTAAGTGACTTCCACCAGTTCACTGGTGTAACTTTGTTTAAAACCACATCAGTAAACATATATTTCTTGAATGGTTTACCCTTAGCCCTGAAATGTATTATGGTTGGCATTATGGAGGGATAATTGCTAGATGCACATGTCATAGCCAGCTCCTCTTCTTCAGCAGTTTATGATTGACTCTGGTACTGAGTATTGAGAATATTGGCAAAAGAAATGAATTGGAGATAGTGCTTGATCCATTTTTTTAATGCCTGTAATTTAACTATGTCATTGTGTATACCTCTTTTCAACGTCTCACTCATTTCCTTCCAAATGTCAATAGCGTCAGCAATAAAACAGTGATTTCCCTGTACTTTGTTCAAGGCTATGGAAATAGGCTTCAAGATGGTCAGCATACATTCTACATTTCTCCTTAGCCCAATGTTGAGAACTTTGGCTATGACAGTTCCATTTATTTTGTAACAATTTGTTCACAAATTGTCATCAGATTAGGCCAGTTCTTAGTATATATTGCCCCAAACAGTCCATTACTGAGTCCCGTCACACGTGTTGTGGGAGAATTAGTTTGGTTCCTCCTACTTTCTTGAAGAGTAGTTGCTGCACAGTGGTTGTTATGGAAGTATTTTGAAATTTCAACAACTTTAGTCTTTATTTCTGGAGCACTGAAGTCTTTGGCTATGAGGTGCATCAAATGAGCATTGCAGTCGTATGTTATTAGCTAGGGTCTTTCTTCACTTTTCTAGATTTCCTCTCATCTTTGATACATTTGCAGCATTGCCTGTGATAAAGCTGTGTACTAGACATTTGAATTTTTTTTCATAGTTCTTGTAACTTTTCTGCTGCGTGTGCTTTCCTGATGTATCAATTGTTTCTATAAGGTAGATAGTCCCTTCTGTTGTCATACAAGCACATACTACTGAATCATTGTGGATATTGTGTACCATCAAGACTCAGGTTAACAATTTTCCCCTCTAGACTTTTTGCACACTGTTCAATTTCTTTCTCATATTCTTTATCCAACATTTTGCCTGCTATATCTGCTCTTTTGAGTGGACTTTATCCTGGCCATAATGACTGAACCATGTCAGTGAAGTGTACGTCCTCAACCATATGGAAAGGAGAATTTGTTGCATAAACAAACTGAGCAATTTTTTTATCAGTTACCTCTTCCTGTAATCTGCTGGTTCTTATTAAAACACATATCAGTGGTTGTTTCTGGATGATGGAGACTTTTTTTGCTGTAGGTTATATACTATGTGACATACTTCTGACTGGAACACTGGTATCATTAGCAGATAACTTTGAAACTGTAGACAGTGATGATGATGTTGAAGATGGATAGTTAGAATCCTGTATGTTGATAATAGATCCTCCCAAACAAAAGTTAATGCAGTCACTACAGTACTGTTCATTTCGTATTACTCATTGCACTCAGTAGTATTTTAGAAGTGAAACTGTAAAAGGAAGATCTGCCATTTTCAGCCATTATTTTATATCACAACTGCATTAAAAATATGATAGTTCCATAAAGTAACAACTATTTTTGCTCAAACATTTTTATGAGAATTTGAGTAGTTCAGAAGTCTACCCAAAAGATATGGACGGGGAGACGGACAGTCCTTAAGAACGAAGTATGAAATAAGGAAGTTATAATGAAATAACTAACCTAGAGATACTGCATGTTCAGACATATTCTGTTTATAATCTTCAAAGCAGCTTCCTCCTCAGAAGGAGTACCTCTCATGATGAGGTATCATTCAGGCAACCAGGCCTTGCATTTCTTTGTTGCATTGTTTTCATTTTGCATGCATGCCTGTCTTACCCACAGGTAAAGGTACTTCATTAAAATATTCCCAAACAGGGTCTCTCTTATGGCCTGGCAAGCCTCCTGCTGCCATGATAGGTTTTCCCTTCTACCCTGCTATTCCCTCACTAAATCTCAAATTAATGGAGAGGCTATACTCAGAAACTTATCCCTCAAGACTTCTAGCATATTCTGCTCAAAATGTTTCTTTTTTGTTTCTACTGTCCCTCCTTTCTTGCATTTATCTCCAGACTCTTCCTCCTTGGCCAGAGCTATTCTGCCCTCATCAATCCTCTCTATTCATTTAACTTTTTGAAATGTTGCACTTTTAGAGAGAGGTAAGGGCTTGAGTCTGTGTACACAAACTTACAGAGAGACAAGAGGGCTGATGGGTAGGTAATCAGGTCTGTTATCTCTCATCTCTATACACTGCTGTTCACAAGGATGTTATCTCTGGAGACACACATCCGGTTTGAAAACTGAAACTATGCACCACAAAAATGCTTAATGGGATAGACTGAGCACTGAGTCTCATTGGGTATAGTGGTTTTCTTTAATCTTTACTCATCTGTAGAGGAGCCTCTGGGACTCCAATAAGATTGGGCCCCTAATATAGTCCATGGCCTGTTGTGACATATTTATTAAACTTTTCTAAAAAGGTTATATGAGTATATTGTTTCAAGTAGTATATAATGATATTATTAGTAAATATTTAGAAGTTATAATCTTGGAGCTTTAACGTATCATAAATTAAAACTATTTTCATATAGGTTTATTTTTTGGGAAAAGCATCTTAAAAATACAATTAAACAGAAAAATCTATTCTAAATTTAAAAAAATAAGATTTAAAAAAAAATTAATTGTTTTTTATCTACCCTGGTTGCCAGCAGATTGAGGGATGTGATCGTACCCTCTGTTTAGCCCTGGTGGGGACACATCTGGCGTACTGTTTCCAGTTTTGGGCCCCCACTATAGAAAGGGTGTAAACAAATTGGAGAGAATCCAGTGAAGGGCAATGGAAATGGTTAGGGGGCTGGGGCACATGACTTCAGAGGAGAGGCTGAGGGAACCATGCTTATTTAGTCTGGAGAAGAGAAGACTGAGGGGGGATTTAATAACAGCCTTCAACTACCTGTGGTGGTTCCAAAGAGGAGGGAGCTAGACAGGACAAGGTGGTGGTAGATCGGTGGTGGCACATAACCAAACAAGGAACAATGGTCTCTAATAGGAAGGGAAGGTTAGGTTAGATATTAGGAAAAAACTTCCTCACTGTAGGGTAACAAAGGACTGGAACAGGTTACCCAGAGAAGTTGTGGAATCTCCATCCTTGGAGGTTTTTAAGCCCCAGCTAGACAAAGCTTTGTCTGGGATGATATAGTTGGGCACAGTCCTGTTTTGAGCAGGGGACTGGACTACATGAGGTCCCTTCCAAGCCTGATCTTCTATGATTCTGTTAAATGGTCATACAAGGTATGTACCATTGCTATTTTCTAGGCATAACCCCTTTACTATTCTGAAGGTGTCCAGAAGACCACTCCATAGTCATCCAGCAGCTGCTCAGCTGGTAGTCAAGACAAGGTTCTACTGTTCTCACTTGTATTGTTCTTGGAAGCCTCTGGGAAATTGTGGATGTGACACATACTAGTATTCCTACACACCAGTGCCCAAACTGTGGGATGGCATAGCAGAATTGGCTCTGGCAGTTTAGGGATTTAAGATGAAAAAGAGCTGTATGTTTGTGAGGTACTGATGTGTTTCAGTAAAGACCGAATTTGAAGCACTTTATACATACTTCTGTCCATAACCTGTGGATAAGAGAATTAAAGAATTCTACTGAAGATCTGAAAAACACATGAGGCCTGATACATGAGGGGGTATATCATCAGCAGCAATTCCTCGCAGCCAAGGATGATTGTCTTCCATCAAGGATGATTGTCAAGGATGACTGTCTTTCATAATTGTTTTATTGGTGTGCTGACAAGACCGATACAGGATCGACACACTCTTTTGCAACTCAGGCATGTATTTCCATGTGGGATAGGTGGCTCTGGATTCTTGTTTTGTTCCGTGATACACTGTTTCTGCTGCTCCCACTTTTCTGTCTCCTTCTGTTGTCATATGAGGTTTCAAAGTACTAAGATCCTTGCAGCAGACTCTTCCTCCATTTGGGGCAGTCCTGAGTCATAGTTTCCCATGAGTTGATGTCAATCTTGCATTTTTTCAAGTTGGCCTTGAGGACGTCCTTAAAGTGCATTCTCTGCCCTCCTCTTTAGCATATGCCTTGACTGATCTGAGACAATAAAACTTGTTATGGGAGTCTGGAGTCGGACATCCATGTGATGTGGCCAGTTCAGCAAAGTTGATGTTGGGTGATCATTGCCTTGATACTCACTGTATTTGCTTGTAAGAGGACACTGATGTGGGTGTGTCTGTTTTCCCACTGGATTTGAAGGATCTTCCACAAGCAGCACTGATGATACTTCTCCAGAACCTTGTGATGTCTGTTGTATGTTGTCCACACCTCAACTTTGTACAGCAAGGTGGCACTCACAACTGCTTGAAAAACCATGAGCTTGGTTTTGGATCTGATGTCATGAACTTCAAACACCTGGTTCCTTATGTGTCTGAAGGCTGCACTCACACATTTGAGGTGATGTTGGATTTCTTCATCAATGTCAGCCTTCTGTGCGAGATGGCTTCTGAGGTTCAGAAAATACTCAACATTGTCCAGAGTCTCACCATGAATTTCATAGTTTCATAGTTTGTAGGGTCAGAAGGGACCTGAGCAGATCATCAAGTCCAACTCCCTGCCACAGGCAGGAAAGAATGTTGGGTTCAGATGACCTCGGCAAGGTGTCCATCTAGCCTCCTCTTAAAGACCTGCTTGGGGGAACAGGGACTCTCCCATTGCCTTCTGATCTCCCTTGGCCAGTTTATAGATGGCCACCAGATCCCCTCTCAGCCTCCTTTTGTGGAGGCTGAACAGGTTCAGATCCCATAGCCTATCCTCTGCTGCCCCCTGATCATGCCCTCCTCTGGACCCTTTCGATGATGTCCACATCCCACCTGAAGTGCGGTGCCCAGAACTGGACACAGTACTCCAACTGCGGCCTGACCAAGGTCGCATAGAGGGGGAGGATCACCTCCATGGACCTGCTTGTGATGCATCTGTGGATGCATGACAAGGTGTGGTTAGCTTTTCTGACTGTATCCCCACATTGGCGGCCCATGTTCATCTTTGAGTCAATAATGACTCCAAGATCCTTGGAATTTGAATTACTGGATCTGGGAACTGTTCATTAAGAGCTTGTTGATGGATAACCTTAGTCTTTTGAATGTTAAGCATCAGTCTCATTTTCTTATATGCCTTGGTAAAGATGTGGATGATTGCCTGAAGGTCTACTTCTGAGTGAGCACAGTCTACACAGCTTCCTCAGCATGCCAGGGCTCGATGACTGAGGTTGGTATTGTCTTGGTTTTGGCTCAGAGTCCGCTGAGATTAAACAATTTACCATCCATTTAGTAGTTTAGTTCTCTGACTGGAAGCTTGTTGGTGCTCAGATGTAGCATCACAGTAAGGAATTTCAAGAAGAGTGTTGGAACAGTGATGCAACCTTGCTTAAATCCTGTCTTAACCTCATAGGGATCTGTGGTAGACTTGTTGCTGAGAAACACTGCTTGCATACTGACATGGAGCAGGCAAAGAATGGTGACGAATTTCAGTGGACATCCGTAATTCAGGAGGACTCTCCATGGCACTTCTTCGTTGACAGAGTTGAAGGCTTTTGTGATGTCCAAGAAGGCTGAATAGAGAGGTTTATGTTGTTTCTGGCATTTTTCCTGCAGCTGGCAAGCAGTGAAGGTCATGTCAGTTGTACCTCTTGATGCCCTAAACCCACACTGAGATTCCAGGAGGAGCTCTTCAAGAAGTAAAAGGGGATGGTTCAGGAGGGTTCTCACAATGATCTATCTTGTGGTGGGCAACAAGGTGATCCCTCTGTAATTTCCACAGTTGAACCTGTCTCCCTTCTTTAAAATTGTCAAAATCACAGTGTCCCTAAGGTCATCTGGGATTTCCTCATCATTCCAGATCCTGAAGATGAGGTCATGGAGCTGTGATGTAAGCTCCTCTCCCCCCTGCTTGATCCCTCAGGGGGTATATACAAAGTACCAGAAAGCATTTTGCTTTGCAAGATAACAGTAAGTAACAAATAATAAATGAAAGAATTGTTGTACCTGTCTGTTTTTATTAAAAATTGCCATCAGAATCCTGTACTATTTTGTAAGCATTTTCACATTTGCAGCCGAAGTCAGTGTAATTGAAATATTTATAATCAATGTTCATTTTGATAGTTACCACTAATATACAAGATTTCCTTTCCCTTAGTATAGTGTTAAGTACCTTTCTATACTTTATAGATAGCTTATAGCCTTATTTGTGTGATTTTTTGTTCCCCATGTTGATCTATTTTTAACAATCTGTTAGCTTGAAGGGTTTTTTTTGCCATGCCATTAGAATTAATTTTTTAGCAGCAAGGTTTACACTTAGGGACCATTGTTAACTATAGCGACATAGAAAATAAGTTGAAAGCTGTTTAAGCAAGTGCAGCCATTAGATTTTTATTTGAAACCTTGATATAAGACTAAGTTAGTTCTGTTGAAAACTTCTGAAAAGATTGAATTCCTGGCGCTTCAGTAATAACACATTCATAAATCCTTTTCTTCAATTATGTATGTGTAGGTCCTCTTTCTCAAATTATCTTATTCTGTAGTTTGGGCTTTTACACTGAACAAAAAATTGCAAATGGGAATGATGACAGCAATGCTCACCTAGTTCCTTGTAGTTATAATCAATTACAATAAAAATTAACTCCTAGAAGAGAAAACATATGCTGTTGTTGCAGTATGGGACCATCAGCAACCCTCTCTGTTTCCCATTTCAAGCCAAATATCAGCACAGTAGGCTATGACATTTAAAAGAGTCACAGAGGTTAAAAAGGGACTTGTTATTACAAAAAACAAGCAGACAAACGTTCTTATAGAAGATATACATTGGATTTGTAAATGTTGTTTATCACTGTATTTATTCAAATCCAAGACTAGGTTTTTTCCTGATGAATATGGGGAAGAAATCCTCTCATCTTGGACTGAGTATAAGGCAGAGTTGAGGGACAGGCAGCTGCTGTGGCTTCAACTCTGGTCTCAATCAAGGGTCAAGGTTGGAGTTAGCATTGCAGCAGCTGCTTGCCCCTCCTACAGCCTCTGTTTTCCTCCTTTGCAACCTCTGCCCCTGTGACTCTGTGCTCATTCTGGCCCAGCACATGGGGCACAGGGTATATGCAACCCTGACCTGACCACATAGCAGCAGTAGTGATGACAGCAGCTCCAGTGTCTGGAGCTGTCTCTGCAGGAACCATTGCTGCATGGCTGGGCTGGATTACTATGTACTTCATGCCCCAAACTGGAATGGGGCTTGAGCCACACTGGAAAGTAAGTGGTGGGGGGGTGCAGAAGCTTCAGGGAAGGGCAGGCAGGGGGCAGGTAGAAGGGGACAGGCATTGTGGGGGGTACAGTCACTTTGCTGGGGGCAAGAAGTAGGTGGTTCCATCACTGCTTGGCGGGGGGGAAGGTGCTGGGCACGTAGATGCTGTGGGGGCAGGCAGCAGGAGGGGCAAGTTGAGGGAGCAAGGGGCAGAGGTCAGGCCACTTAACCCCCTGTTGCTTGCCTTTCTGCCCCAAACCACCTGCTCCCCTGCCACTACTTTCCTTGCTGTGGGGGGGGCGGGGAGGAATGAATTTAAGATGACCCGACCCTCCAATAATTCAATTCTATACATAAAAATGATTTAAAAATGATCTGTTAATCTACGTATAAAATCTAATTATTGGGGGGTTGTCTTAAATTTAAAGTAGTTTTGAATTTGGGAAAATGTGGTAGTTTTTGCATTTTTTATTGGAAATGCTGACAACCAGATTACTGAATATGTTTAGTCCCCTAGGGGCTTACATTAAAGCGGGGGAGTTTGTATGTTTATTGTAGGTACTCTTGTTCCATTTAAACTTAAAGATGAAGACGAGGGTCAGTGTGCAGATTTACTAGAGCTGTTTGTCAGTTTATACAAGGCTGATGTCTTGTTGGTAAGATCTTTTGAAATAATTTACTGGCCTGTCCTGGTGGCTTTTTTCTGCCCATCCTGCGCTGGTGGCTTTTTTTGCTTTCAGAAAAAGAATATGATTGGTGGTGCAGGCTACAACATGGCTAAATTAATTAAATCCTGCAGTGTTTCCATTGCAGCATTGCTACAAAATTATAGAGAAACAAACAAACCTTGGAAGATAGGTGCATCTCCAGCAATTGAGCATACTATGTAAGGATCTAAATAATGCAAAATCTACATTTAAAGCCATCTGCTGCCTGACCTGTGTCACTTGCTAGATAGTATTCTTAAGGCTGCATTGAAATAGATTCTACTTTTTCAAGATTTACTTGGCTTAATCATGCATTCTAGTAGTCCCTTTAAGTATGCACAGGAGTTCCCACACACTCCCATGTGTTCTGTAGGCCTGGCAGGAAATAAAGCAAAATATCATACCATCGGTTACAGTGAACAGATGTTTTTGGTACAGGGAGCCCTAAAAACATTTCTAGGTACGTGAAGATCATTTTCTGAGGTATTAAGTGAAGATGCCACAGCAAAGAAATATGAAAACCAGCAGAGAAAAGTGTTTTATTGCATTGTAAACTTTTAAACAGAAAGTGCAGTTCCAATCATTGCTATTATGCAGTAGCTTGAAGTAGAAAATACCTTTGATTGCTGTGTTTTCAACAGACAATTGTTTGAGGACAAACTGGAGAAACTTTTGAGAGTTTGGGCCATCAAGTACTGTATTATCTGCTTGGCACCTGAGAAGCAGTAATTCTTGGTGGGCAATTTTTAAAACATTTTTCCCCGTTACTAGGCTTGATAAATGGCAGGAAATGATTTGTAGTATACCAGTATAAGAAGTATACCAGTAAAAGAAGTGCATCCCATAGCCAGAATCATTGAAGTCTTGCTCTGGTATTTTGCTCAGGTACTGCAGTTGGGAGGGAAAATTTCTGCTGAAGTTAAAAGAACTGTAACTTTTTTGTAAATACTTTAGTGATTCCAAAAATGTGTCACCATATCTCTGTGAATATCCTGCTGGGTGATATGTGTGTAATATTGAATGGCAGATTCATTTTCACTGGAAAGGGAAAGAACAGGCAAACATAATGTACTGAGAATCTAGCTACCTCTACTCTGGAGAGCACTTTTCTATCCCAAAATTGTTAACAGAGATGGGCAATTCTAGGATTTTGGAAAGGGAGGGTGCAGGTGATTCAACTGCTGATGCAACTGGTGCTGCAAGTTCCAATGGTTTAAGATTGGAGGGTCATCTTAAATTCATTCATCCACCCCTTCGCCCCACTGCAGCAGGGCTATAGCCATCACCCCTTTCCCCCATGAGCAGACTGCACCATGGCAACATCTGCTAGGGACTTCTTTGAGTCTCCAAAGTAGGTATGACTCCCCCATCCTTCCACCCCACTCTGGGCACCCCCTTCCAGCCAGCGCTCAGGAGTGCCTCCACTCCCCCCAGCAGGTGTTGCCACAGTGTGGGAAGGGGAGACCCAGCAGCTGCTGTTATCTCTGGCTGACTGGGGGCAAGGGAATCCCAAGAACTGCTCCTGCCTGCTACAGCCAGGGGCTGCAGTTGGTGTTGCACAGGTTGCCAGACCTCGTCAGGAACAGCAGCAGCAAGAAACAGGTCTCCCCTTCCAGCACCCTGTTCCTTGGCTGGTGCCTTCTGTGTTTCACCATCTGGCTGGAAACAGGCACTGGAAGCAGGTGACTGTCCATCGATGCCACTGTCCTGGGTCCAGCTTAGCACCCCCGTAGTTGCTTTCCACAACTGGAACCTTCATCCTGGTGGGAAAAACCTTTGGGAGGGGAGGGGATAAGGAGGTCCCAGATGCAAGGAACTGGAATCACTGGCATGTGAGTTGCACTGTTGAAAAGGGGGGGGGGAGGGGGGAAGGCTATGCCACTGCACCCCCTGGATCTGCTTCTTTAGAAAGATGCCTGAGGTCCCTAAGGTTGGGAGCTTGCAGTGAGATTTCCATAGAGATCCCTCTGCCTTTAAATCTTCTGCATGGAATTTGTTACAGGATTAGATGTTAAAAATGTACGATATAATTTATTATAAATCATGAATTTTAGCAATACTACCTCATTATGCTGTTTTGTGACACCAAAATATTAAATGTAATTGAAAAATTGTTTTTGTATATCAGAATTTAAAGTTATTAAATATAATTAATTTATTTGATTAATAAAGCTCTGTGTATATGAATTATAGATATGCTATATGATGATATAACTGACCAGTAACGCATTATGGTTTTAGTGTAAGAGTTCTCTTTTTACATATGTTAAACACCACATATTTAAAACCTAAATACAGAAGTCAGTGGATTGTTGGTATTGTATTTACCCACATTTAAAATCACATTCCATAATTAGATTCTAGACATGAAAAATGTATAAATTGGTTATAATTTTCTATGTCCAAAATCTAATTTTGGAGGGTTGTCTTAAAGTTGTCCCCACCACCGCTGCAGCAGGGCAAGCAGCGGCAGGAGAGCTGGGGGGGGAGCAGGGGGGGCAGTTTAATCATCTGACCCCTTCCTCATGTTGCTGCCTGCTCCCTGCCCTGGTGCCTGCATGTCCTGCCACCTGCTCCTATGCCTTTGCTTTCCGGATCATGCCTGTCTCTGTGGTGCCTGCACCCCCTCTCACTCATTCACTCCTTGCCCCCATCCTACCTGCCCCCACCCCCTTACCTGTTCTGGTGCTGGCCTCTCCTCCCCGGCACCAGCCTCAGCCCCAGCTCCAGGTCCATGGCCCCTGGCACCTGTCCCACCTGCTTGGCTTCCATGCTGTCTGCCTTATGTGCTGCTTGGGTTTTATAATATTGCCACTGTTTTACTATTGGTTGCACAGTCTAGCATAAGAGGATGATTTCACTTGTATTGTAGTAGGTTTTATGATCAGTTTTTTTTAATGCAACATCTGTCCCCTATGCTGCAGATAAGAATGGAAATTTTACGTGGCTACTGCACTGAGTATGTTCTAAGAGTGCAATAACAATGCATGTAGGAGAGCTCTCAGTATCTGACTGAGGACACTTCAGCAGCTAACTGCTCATAAAATTTTACTACATAATGAAACATGCTCATATACCTGTTTTAGTATAAGACTTTGGAAATTTACATAGTGAATGAAGCATTTCTAGCTTAATGTATGAGAGATGTGTTTTCAAAAAAAATTAATTATGATTGGCATTTGTGAGGAAACTGCTGGCAGGGGTCCATTTTTTTCCAACTGAAAACTATATGTGAGTGTTAGGGATTAGTGATGAAAACTATTTTTATATAATTTCTCATTATTTTACATTATTGTGTCCCATTTTCCCTTTTAGACCCTCAACGTTTAAGTGAGATTTTGCAAAAACCAAAAACCAGGTACTTTCTTGGGGTACTTTCCACCCCAAACAAATTGGCTGCTCCTATGTATTTTAAAATTAGTAGACAATTCTTGGAGAGTGTTGAGCATTTCCTCTATCTGGCTAGTCGCCTTTCTCAAAAACTAAACGTAGATGATGATATTCAGCATTGGATTAAATCTGCAAGTGCTGCTTTTGGACGTCTTTGACATTGTCTTCAGCGATTATGACATCAGGACCCAAACCAAACTTCTCATCTACTAGGCTGCTGTTATTCCTACCCTTTTGTACGGGTGTGAAAATTGGATGAAATATCAGAAATACCTGAAGGCTTTGGAATGTTACTTATCAGCAATGTCTTTGGAAAAGCCTCCAAATCAATTGGAAAGGCAGAAGAACAAGCAAACGCCACCAGAACTGAAGCCATATTTATAAAGCACAAACTGTTTGAAAGGACATGCATTAAGGATGCCTGACAACCAGCATTCAACTCACTGATGGTCACAGTTCTGGAGGTGGGCAAAAGCAGAGATTCAAAGCCACCTTCAGGGCCAGTATGAAGAAATGCCTCTTGACATCAATACCTGGGAAACTCAAGCAGTGAATTGCTCTTAATGGTGTTGTGGTGTATAACAAGGCATCAATCATTTTAAGCCAATTTTTTAAAGAGGCTGATAGATG
>NW_005841848.1:781002-786452 GCF_000455745.1 Alligator sinensis | reverse complement strand
AGAGTTGTGACCCGATATCCCCTGGATCTACTCCTTCCTTCTGGAACTGTTTACCACATCAGCAATTGCACATGTGGATCTCAGATTGGTTTCTTCAGTCATCTCTGGACTCACGGATGACTTCCCTATTCACTAGAAGACTGTCACCTGCATATTGGGGGACTGCTGCTGCTGATGGTGACTGTGCAGATTTCACGGTTTTTAGAAATCCTGTTTAAAGGTATATGTGGTGGTCTCCTGGAGTCAGTTTCTTGCAAATTTGGCCTGGGGGAGAAGAGTGGCCAAAGGCAATGCAAAATGAGGCATGCAAGTGTTTAGAATATATCCTGTTTGTTGCAACTAAATAATAGGAAACCATTGTTTCCACGTTGAGATTGTATATGCTCTGATTTCAGTTCCAGAAACAGCTTAAAGATCTGAATCTGAAAAGGGACAGTAGTATTCATAGGTTGGCAACCACTGATGCATTTTTCTGATAAATTGGAAGTGGGCAGTGGGCCAAAGTAGGATGCTCTTAAAGTTTTAGGGTTGCTTGACATGGCAGAGATACTGGAGGACTCAGGCTTATTCATCTGAAAATTCTTTGTATTCATTTGGGGACAGAAGGTGATCTTAATCACTCTGCAGCAAGGGTCCAACTTGCAGATAGGAGTTAAGGTCCTAGTAGCAGGGCAGCATTTAGCTTGGACACTTTTCCACTGCATTAGCCCCTCTGAAATCATATTGTGGTCATACGTGGCCATTTTTTTCTTCTGTTATAGCCAGTATTGAGGTTGCAAATTTCTAAGACGAAAGTCATTTGAGTATATGTGACTACAATTAATTTTTGAGCAGTTGGACTGGGAGAGCATAATGGTAATTATTTAGCTACTATAATATTATTTTTGTTATTTAAGATTTCTGTTGTTGTTCAGCTTAATGTTGCAAGCCATGTTGGCTTCACTGGTCTACGTCTTCAGGACCAGATTGTCAAAGGTGCTTAAATGTGCAACTTAAAACAGCAGGGATTTTCAACAGCATCTTACTTCTGACCCATTGATTGACGGGGGGTTAGGCAAATGAGGTACACCTTCAAGACACTTAACTTTGACAGTCTGTCTCTAAATGACATATCCCAAAGATCAGGATAAACAATACATGACAGTATGTGGATGAAGCAAAGCAGCAGACTACACTAGGGAGAAGTAATGGGATAGCATATATATATATAAAACTGTAACTGCTCAATTCTTAGCTAGTCCATACAGTTGGAATGTGCAAATGATGGTATATAATTTGTTGTAGCCAGAGCCAACCAGCTAGTCGGGATCCTACAGAGAACCTCAAGACTTCACTGACTCTTTAAGACATGCAGTGTGAGAACAAGAACAAAATTGCCACTTCCTGCCAATAGCATAGACAGAGTGTATATATAAAGAATACTGTCTAGCCTCACCATAAGCTTTTACCTGTACTTGTAGCTGTAATGATTGCGGGAACTTCAGATCTGCCTACATTAGTACAGCAAAATGTCTGAGAAAAATGTATTTCAAAATAAATGTAATAATCATAAATGAGATGCTACCACACAACTAAAAAAACCTTTTCAAAATACCTTACATTCAGAAGCTTGTGCAACTTTATACCAAACAATAAAAGATCCAATAAAAGATATCACCCACAAAAATCCTTGTTTTCCAAACAAATTTATTATCCCCCCGCTTTTGCCCATATAAACATATGTTGTCCCCAGCTCATTGTATCAATTCATGCATCAATTTTACATTAGCTAGAATGTCTGTTCCACCTTTGTTCCTTAGGCTTACCAAAGGTGTTTTGACAACTCAAACAGTGTACTGTGATAACAGTAATCATGCTAACTTAAAACCAGAGACAACCCGAGCAGGGTGCAGGCTTCGGGGCAAATCAGCCTGTGCAAGGCCCTGCCCCTGGGCATGAGGCAGCCAGCGGTTGATTTGGTGGCGGTGGGGTGCCGAGTGGCTGGACGCGCTGGATTTGGCAACGGGTGTGGAATGGCTGGATGTGAAGCTAGCAGCAGCGTGGAGTCACTGTGTCTACTCACCTCTCTCCATGGGGCCCACCAAAGCATGGGGCCCAGGGCAGTCGCCCTGTTTTATTGCCCTCAGGGACAGCACTGCTTAAAAACTTTTAATCCTTCCTAGGTTATTGGAAAATGTATACTATAGACAGAAAGTGATAGTCTGATGGCATAAAATATCTTGAAGAAGGAGAATGGCAGTATGGAAAAGTTACTATTTTCTCATTTCCTTGAACAAGTTCAAGTGCTTGGACCTTTCTAATTAATTTTCGAAATGCCACATGGTGGGATTCGTAGTATTCCACAGTGGCTTGCAAGCTGTTCCTTCAGGATGTTGCTTCTGCTGAAGCTTTTTCTAGTGTTTAGTAAGGGTGCAAAGTGATCCCAGGTGGCTTCCTTAAATTCTTAGGCAGGAGTTTCTTTGCCTAAGAATAGATAAGATAATACTAAAATGAAAAATTCCCAATAGGATGGAGACAATTAGAAAGCACTAATGCTTAATTTCTTGACAATGAAATTTAATCTGGCAGCATACAAAGAAAAGTATTGGAAGGAAGGCTTTTAAGGCATTTATAACTAGTCTAGGCAAATACTAGAAAATGTAATATAGGAAATAATGTTGCAATATCAGAATAGGGTACATGAACTAGTATGTCTTCTTTATATAAGTTTTCTATGATTTTATTAATGTAAGCATTTGTAGACCATTCCTTTCTCTTTTGAATCAGATTTTTTAAAGAAGAAACATACCCAGCACTAGTGATCCTACCTTTTATATCTTAGGACTTGTCTGTACAGGCAGATAAAGGCACAATGGGATTTAATGTGTGATCCACACAATTGTGTCTACTGCTATGCCACATGTGCATGGACAGGAAGTGTGATTATGGGTCATGAATTAGATTCCATCCTGTTTTATTGTGGTGTAGGAGGAGCCCAATCCCAGGCTCCCCCTGCACTGGCAAGAAGCAAGCACCTGCTGCTGGAAGGCCCCTCTACTGAGGGGGCTCCCAGTCACAGGGTCACCCCATGTACCCCCAGAACTGGGGGATCTTGGGTACTGTGATCCCCAGCCTTGGGGGTGCATGAAACCCTTGAGGCTGTGGGCTCATGACTGCCATGATCCTGTAGCCTCAGGAGTGCCTAAATCCCCCTCGGGCTGGGCATTGCAGCTGCCATGATCTGCCAGCCTTGTGGGTGCCTGAAACCCCATGGAGCTCAAGGATCATGGCTGCCATGACCTCCCAGCCTCAGGGGATGCCTGAAACTCCAAGGGTTGGGTGATCATGGTAGCCATGATTCCTGAGTCCCAGGGGTTTTACACCCCAGCAGGGAAGCAACACCCCACTGGCTGCTGGGTCCTAGCATACAGCAGCCACAGCTGCGGGACTCTTGGGCCAGTGCTGCCAGGAATGAAAATGACAGCTGCTAGGGCTGAGAGTCCCCTCAGCTGTGCATAGTGTACCATTGCTGCTGGGAGCCCCATTGGTTAACGGGGCTCCCAGGCACAGGAGAGACTCTGCCATTAGCTATAAAGTTAGTTTACATTTTCTAGGTCTAACTTCATAGCTGGTTGGAGCTTTTTATTGTGTGATAGGTACTTTGCATGTGTAGCTTGTCTCCAGGTAATTGTGCTATTAACCAGTCAATTGCATGATAACTGTAACATGTAGAGGGGACCTTCATTCTAGATACCTTGTTCTTGATAGGCAAGGATATTTTTAGTGATATCTTTTATTGAACCAATTGTAGAGTTGAGAGAGATGTTAGATAAGATTTCTGGCAAAAAAAAAATGTTCTTCTTCAGTTCCGGGAGGGAAGCAGACAGAGCTTAAGTTAAATAAGATTTAAATAAAAAACCTGTCAATTCAAGGGAGTTGGAATTTGTGACTTGAACGTAAATAAATAATGATATGACAACAGACTGGAACATTATTTTCTAGTGTTTTTTCTATTATTAGTTCATTTCAGAGGAATAAATGTTTATACAGACAGGGGACACGTATACTTTTGAATTTACATTAACAACAGAATTTGGCGAATAGGTATTATCAGAATTCTAGAAACCTGTTCCAAAAATGTGTGCGCGCGTTTGGGAGGTGGGGGGGCAGTATTTTCATTTTGTACGGTTAAAATGAATATAACACATTCTATTTTAAATGTTCTTAGTGATTGTACTATTCTTTCTGTGAATTTTACAAATAAGATTTGATGTTTTGAATATGCTTTAGGGTTCAGTAGTTTGTATAATGTTCTATTTTCTACAGCAAAAGCATGTCAAGGTGATCTCTGTGGGTGGTTAATATTTTCTGGAATTTATTTCTCAAGCATGAAATTATGCAAAACTGGAGAGTGTTGTTGTCTGTCTATATATATGTGTATGCATATGTGTATATGTGTGTATGTACAAATTGTATGTATATACATATACACACACACACACAGATATATATATATATATATATATATATATATAATTAGCAAAAGAAAGAACGTGTACTATTTTTTTTGTGATGGTGAAAGTTTGTAAAAGATGTAAACTCTCTCATCTTGTGTCTGTGGTTATACAGGTAAGAAATTACTATGATATTACTGCGGTCACTGTTTGACTGGTCAGTGTGACAGAGTATTTCAGAATGAAATCAAATACACAGAAGATCCATAGCAATATTTAAGAAACCTGTTTAAAACTACTGAATTTCTGTATATTAGTAAGGAAACAAATGGAAGAAGCGACAATACTCTTGATCTGCATGACATATTTGAGGTGCTATTTTTATGCTTTGTAAATGAAATTGGCTTTTAACTGCAGGTTTTGCAGGTATAAATAGCAGAAGAAACGGCAGTGAAAAGACTTTTCCTGTTCTTTTATATGCAAACTTGATTCCAAGCTTTTAGCTTCACTTGTAGGTTTATGAACATAGGACTGCAAGGGGCCTCCAGGGCTAGAGATGCACAGATATATCAGTCCATATCATATTGGCACTGACAAATGATAATTGATATTATTAGCAATCGGCCCTTTTTGGCCAATGTGGCTGATAATGTCACTGATAAATGCCAGCTGCACCATGCACACAGCCAGGAGTGCAGCCTGGCAGCTTGGAGAGCAGCATCTGGTGGGGAAGCCGGGGGGGAGGAGGGGCATGGGGAAGGAAGGGGTGTGGGGGTGCAGATTGGGGTCCCCAAAATGAGAGGGAGTGGGGCAGGAACAGGTGCTGGCCAGCTGGGGCAGGACAGGACGTGGGACACAGCTGTGGGTGGCTTGTCTGGGGGGTGAGGGGGACAGCTCACCACTGCATGCACCCCCAAGTGGGAGGTATGGGGAGCACGTGCCCCCCAGATTTGTGCATGGGGTGAGGGTGGCTGCCTGTTGGCCTCTTCTTGGCGGGGGGGGAGGCCTGGGCCATGG
>NW_005841848.1:762563-780976 GCF_000455745.1 Alligator sinensis | reverse complement strand
CTGGGAAGAGGCCAGCACAGCTCTGGCCCCAAGCCCATAGTGTGCAACCTGCCTTTGCCCTGCACACGAATCGAGAGGGCATGTGCCCCACATGCCTCCCCTGGGGGTGTATGCAGAGGTGGGAGTCACCCTCCTGCCTCCCTGCAGATGAGCCATCCAGGCTCTGTCCTGCACCCTGCCCAAGCTGGGCAGCCCCTGCCCCAGCCACACTCCCTCCCTCACCATGGGGGCATGGAGTCCCCCCCCCACCCCTTCCCTTCCCCACACCTCTTGCCCGCCACAGATTTACTGGCCGCATGTTTCTCTCCAAGCTGTCAGGTTGCATATCGGCAATCAGATCGGTATTAGCTGAGGTGGCTGGTTAATAATTGGCCATCAGTATCGGCCAAAAAATCTTTATCAGTGCACCCCTATCCTGGGCCACTGAGTTCAATGTATCACTCCCATCTTGTGCCCATGGTTATAAATGGTAAGAAATTATTATGATATTTTGGAATCTGTGAATGACAGCACAATGTAAAAGCTACATGTGTAATGGAGCATTTCAAAATGTATTGGTCATGTACATAGTAGATCCATAGAATCTTTAAGAAACCTTTTTTGTCTATGTCTGCAAGGAGTCATTTATACAAGGAATCCCCAAAACTATTGCATCAACCCATACACAGACCTATACCCAATACCAAAACAACAAGTCATCCCATAACATACTGTAGGAAAAATAGAGAGTAAAAGGGCCTTTGCCCCCAATCTTTTCCCCACTTCTCAGTTATAGGAAACTAGTTTGTTAATATATGGCTGCTTGCAGATGTTAAAAAACAAGAACCTGCACTTTACTTTAAACTTGGTGTGCTCCTGTGTCAAGCCTAGAGCATGCTTAGAAGAGGCATCGTGTTAGTTGAATCTGGCTCACCCAATGTATGTATAGATCAGGCACTTTAGTGGGGCTTTTTTGGCACTTCTATCTAAAGCTGATTCAATTAGCTAATGGATAAAAGTGACAGAAAGCACCGCTGAAGCACACAATATATACAGACGCTACAGAGCCAGCTTGAAGTAACACTCTGCTTCTTTCAGTAAAGCACGTTTGTTGGGTTTTTTTGTCTTTTTTAATAATGTCTGCAAACAGCCTATATGTTCAGAAGATCCTAGGAGAAGGACAAGGCTCCATGCAGCAGAGGAAGGCAACCCCCTGCATTCCATGCCCATATGACCTAGGGAAAAGCTTTTATTTCTGATGCAAATTTGGTGATTAGTATGATCCTGAGGATCATCTCATCCTAGTTAGCCCAGGCTTTCCTGTGGCCAACACCCTAGTGCCTCAGTGCAAGGTGAAAAATTCTCTAGCATTCATGAAGGGAAAATAATTCCTTCCTGATCCCCACCAGTGACCAGAAAAGTACCCAGGGCCTGGAATCAGGTTCCTATTATACTACAAGAGAGGGCCTGGAGTTACCAGGTTCCTATTATACTACAAGAGAGTTCTCTCTATGCTTTAGTACAGGGATTGCAAAATGATTCCACATATCACACACACAAGACACATCTAGTCATGCAGTTAATGTAAAGCAATAAACTCAGACATATATCATGCCATAGTTTATTGCTCATGGGCACTGCGCTTACATACTCACCCAGTACCGCATCAAATTGAACCAGGTCAGAACAAACTTGGCTGGCAGGAGGTCTGTGAGGGTCAGCCTGCCAACCCAGGGCTGCTTCAGCCTGACTCAGCATGTTCTGGATGGGCTGACTGGGGCATGAGGGTGCTCATCCCCTAGCCAGCCGCATCAGTGTCTACACATGCGTTGCTGTGCACTAAAAAATGCTTCCATAGGCTAGTACTTGTTTTTACCCAATACAAAAACAGCAAGTACTGGTGGAGTTAGTTTACTGTAGCCTAATAGGGCTGTATATGTCGATGTGGAGATTTTACTGTAGAGCTAATTAGTCTTGTGTAAATGAAAATGTCTTGTATAGACACACCCAGATTTGAGTTAGAATCCCTTGTCCTATCATACCCTGCCCTTCCATGAGCTTATTCAGTTCATTCGTATAGCAATTCATAGTCTTTATCCCTGACCTCTTTCCTTGGGAGACAATTCCAAAATTTTACACCCCTGATAGAAATTTTCTTCTAATTTCTGCTCTAAATTTATCTGTAGGATTTTGAACCTGTGCTGCTGGTGCATTTTTTTTAGAAATCTCTTCTTCCTTCCTAGTATTCACTCCACAAATGTACTTGTAAAAAGTAATAATATCCTGCCTTACTCTCCCTTTTGCTAACCTAAACAAGATACGCTTCTTAAGAAAAGATCTCAATTCTCTCTCTCTCTCTCTTTTTTATGTTTATGGTAGTGTACAAGTAATGTTGTAGCCATGATGGTCCAGAAAATATGCAAGAATTTCTTAGGGTGATATGTTTTACTAGCTAATTGTGTGTGAGGAATGGCGGAGGCGGAGCATGCAGGGATGGAGCCCCATGCCCCTCCCCTGTCCAGGCCTGCTCCCCCTTTACCTCCTGCTGCTTGGGGTCTGGGCCCCCTTCCCCTTCCCCCACTGCAGCGGCGGTGGGTGGGGAGGAGTGGGCCCAGGCCCGATGCAGGGGAGGACCGGCCTGCCATGAAGGGGGAAGCAGTGAGCCCAGGTCAACCTGTCAGCAGTAGGGGAATGGGGGGGAGTGGGCTTGAGGCTGACAGCAGGGAGGACAGAGGGTGGGGGAGGAGTGGGCCCAGGCCCAATGTGGGGAGAAGGCCCAAGCCTGAGCTGCGGGAGAAGCCGGCCCACTGCGGCAGTGGGGGGCAGGGGAGCAATGAGCCTGGCCCAATGTGGCAGCAGCTGGGGGAGGGGAGGAGTGAGCCTCTTCCCCCCACTCAGGCCTGGGCCCACTCCTTGCCCACTCCCTCCTCCCCCTGTCGGCTCCAAGCCTGCTCCTCCGATTTCCCTGCCACCGCCAGGTCAGCCCAGGCCTGCTGCTCCGCCCGCTGTGGCGGGTCAGCTTCTCCCCTGGCTCAGGCCTGGTCCTCCTCCCCTCACCCCCCATGTGGGGCCCGGGCCCACTCCTCTCTTCCCCCCCACCGCTGCCATTGCAGTGGTGATCACTATTCCGCTAACCCACTTTGGGCCTGCTCCTCTCCCCACCACCACTTCGTCATCCCACGTCGGACCCTACAGGCAACGATAGAAGGGAGGATGGGCGGGCCAAGGCCAGAGCCATAGCTTGGCCCCCTCCACAGCATCCCAACCCCCCTCCCCTCCCGTGCCACTGCTATCACCTGCAAGGAGTAAGCGGTGGGGTGAGGCCAGCTCTAGTGGCCTTCCCCCCCCCCTCCCCCGGTCCATCCTTACCACCTGCAGGGAGCAGGGTAGGGGGGCGAGGCTGTTCTGTTATCCCCCACCCCCTTTCCATCGTGTCCCCACCATCATGGTGGCACTCCACCATCTGCCAGCTCCTGTTGGAACATATGTTCTCACACTGATTGGCTGTTTGTCAGCCAATCAGAAAGTGAATAAAGCATTATGGACAGACAGACAGGCAGGCAGACAGACTTAGGCTTTTATAATATTAGAATTGGACCAACTGTATGGTCAAGATAAAGTTAGACAAGATTTTTAATACACAACATTCTTAGTCGGATCCTCTTTTTTCAAACTTTTTCCAGTTTAAATTAATGTTTTTTGAACGTTGGTGACCAGAAATGTACACAGTATTCTTGATGGGGTCTTACCATCAAGAAGAATGACAATTACTAGTACCTTCTTGTCTCTACTACTTATACCATACCTAATACCCGGCCTAGGATTTAATGTTTTTTTTCACAGCTGCTTCTCGCTGGCTGCTCTTAGCTATCCTTTGATTATCCAATAATCCATAACATTATCTCAGTTTACCTGTATAATAATCCTGTATAATATAAATTATTATTAATATTTCTGTATAATACTCTTGTATAATATAGATTAGTTACATAATCTATACCAGGGGAAATGAAGTCTTTCATGATTACTCAGTTTCCACTGCTACTGAAATCTCTCAAGACCTTTTACGTATCCCTGTCCAATTCCCTGTAGGGGCCTATAACCAGCTTTCAAAACAATCTCCCTAATGTCCTTTTTATTATTCCTTTTTAATGTGATATACCACATCTGCCTTCCTAATTTATATGTGGTGTAAGACATGGTATTTTTGTTTCCTTTTTTTCAGTTGTCGAGTGTTTTCACCTACGTTTTTCAAAAGATTTGTCTCTGGCTTTTGGAGGCGCTGAAGGAATGGATGCTTCTAAATAGATGGTAGTTGGAATCTCTCAATGCCGTGACAAGTACTGGTCCAGGAACAAGAGTTGAAATTAAAAAAAGAAACACATTTTTCTTCTAATGAACACCACTTGCTACATATATATTTACACAACAGTGGAAGCAAGATGCATAGTCCATAATTCTCAGTAATCTTCAAAAGTTTTAAAAATGTTTTAATGAAGAGTCTTTCCATTCAATTCAGGTAACTCTGAGAATAGAAATAAGGGAATTGAAATAAATATATTTCCTACTAATAATGTTTGCAGTCCAGATCTTAGAAATACTGCAGTAGGGAAAAGTAAAGTACTGCAAAGGATACAGATACCTGATGCAGAAAAATATCTCAATTCATATTGTATCCAGTATGAGTTTATTACAGTCAAACAGTGTAAAACATCTTATCCTAGTACTTCTGATCCTTTTCACATGCAATATTATAAAGGTACCCTAGGAGCCCCCTAGTTAAAGCTGCATTAAAATAAGTACTTATTGTGGATTAAAATACATGGTTTACACTTGAATGACTGAATTGTGTTTCTTAAAAGAGAGTGTGTGGAGTTTGTTGTAATAAGTTTTTGTCAAAGATTTGCTGACTTTGGTAGAGCAAACAATAAAAATAAGCCCTTTTTAAATTTTTTCCTTGTAATTCACCCAGCCTTGGATCAGCATGGACTGTGTGATCTAGCCGGAACATGACAATATAAAGAAAGGTATATCAATAAAAATTCTGTATTTTCTCAGTAATTGTGAAGACCAGGAAAGGATATGAGGCCCAAGTAGGGCAGATATTTATGAACTGACTAGTAGAAAGGATAAATATGTGATGCAGAATTTCACCCTAAAGAGGTAATTCATAAGGTCAGGGAAAAATTATGAAATAAGATGAAAGAAGGAAGTAGTATTTTAGATAAGCATCTAGAGGCTTCTCTGAACATAGTTACCTCTTACTGTAATTGTTCAGTAGTGAAGACTCCTGGAAAAACAGGGCAAAGACTGCTAGATTTAGTCAAACCTTGGGAAGATGTAAGAGTATGTAGAGTTATTCAGAGGCAAAGTATTTTCCCTTCCTTGCAAATTGATGGTTTTGTTATATTTCTAATACATTTATTTGGATCTCAAGAAAGCGTATTTGCTAATATTTTTAATATTAGAATTTAAGAGTTAAACCTTACTCAAGTCAAGCAGAGAGCCTCATTGCAGGCAATAGAAATAACAGAACTTTGCTTCAATTAAGCAAGCAGGATTTGACCCGCCTTATTTGTTATACTTTGACCATGGAACAGATATTACATATGTAATGCTACAAACATGCTTGTGTTCTATAAAAAACTATTGCAGAGATGTGGAACACAAAATTGGTAGATTTGTCACATAAATGCTCCTCTTTTAGAGAAGAATTATTTTTTGTACCAGGATGCTTTGTGGTACAACGTGTCACTCCATGTAGTTGCATGAAACACTGTGAGAGGCCCTCAGCAGCTCACAGTCCTCCATTCTTCTGCAGCACTCCTCCAAGGGACAGGGAGGGAGAAAAATGGCTCTGTGATAGCTTGCCTTGGCAAGCAGTTAGAAAGCCTTGCTGCCATGCTGAAGCAAGAGAGCCCACAAGAGCCATGTCCCTGTGGCAATGCCACTGCAAGAACACGAGCTATTGCTGGTGCTCTTACATCATCTGTGGCACCAGTGGGCACAGCTGCCATCCCTGCTACTGTGAGGGGAGAGAAGGTGAGGGGCTGTGTTTGACATCTACTACTGGAACAGTGGTTGTTAAAGACAGTTTGTCCTCTTCCCTGCCAGGAGTTGATGGATGCTGTCAAGTACCACTGGCTGCCTGTAGGGGAGGAAGGGTGGAGAGCATGCCCCCTCCTCTTGAAGGTGGCTACAGGCTATGTTTGCAATTGCATCTGTCACTCATAGTTCTGGTTCACTGGCAGGGGTGTTGGGACCACAGAGCGTTCCTTAAAGATCCCTTCCCTCCATGTATCTGGGGATTGCCCCTCTGTTCAGGCTGCTTCCCACTGATGCCCTTGTCTTCTCCAAAAATAGGGTTTGGGGGAGCAAACTAAAGCAGATTGCAAGAGTCTAGAGTCTGGAATCTATAAATGCTTCACAGAAGCTGAGCATATATAGGATTTTGAAAAACGCTTAGGTTTGGTTTAAATCTTTTCCATTTAACTCCATGGGAGTTTTGCCACTGATTTCTCTGGGAGCAGAGTTAGGCCAATTCTAGGCTCTCTTGAAAATGGTATTCTTAAAAGCCTTGTTATACATTGCACTTTGAACTGCTCAAATTTTGATTGGTGTTAGTGCTAGCTCAAGTTTGGAGCAGTCGCATTTTAAGGCTAAAAACCTTCTTTGGCTTTTTAACAGCTGTGACACACCACTAGAGGGCTGTCAAGCAGGCTCCTGACTAGGAGCTACAGTTGTGAGTTGCCACTACAGGACTGGTGAACCAGGACAGGCATCTATCCCTACTCTAGGTGAGGGGTGTGTGTGAAAGAGACATTGGGGTCAGGGGCATGAACATGAAGTTGGAAGATGGAAAGTTAATGGGAAGGTAAAGAAATGAGAGGTGGAAAGGAAGTGGGGGTGGGAGAAGGGTGGTGAAATATAAAGTCAGCCAGCCACTGAAGGATACAAAAAAAAAAGAAAAGAAATCAAGAGGAAGTAAATTAGAGAAGATCTCATGTTTTAATAAATTGTGATTTAGGACTGGGGTGGTTGGGAGGTGGGAGTGGTGAGGGGGGCTCTTTTGGGAGAGCTATTTCCCCTGTCCTGGGAAGGAAACCACAGCTCATGGGGACCTGATCTGACACCCTGTATTGTTCCCCGCCAACCCCTCTAGACCTCACTCCTGGGCCTGTCCATGCTCTGTGACCTGGCTACCTGGCATATGCTCTGTAGGCTGTTTGCATGGGGTTGCACCCATGGAGGGGGAAGATCTCACCCCTGGGGTGGGCAGGGAAGTTGGCTTGGTGCCAGAACTGCTCCCTGGTTAGTAGAGTTCGGGGGGTAGAACGATTGTCCACACAGAACGGGAGAGTGAGGGAGGGGGCACTGCATTTTGGGATGCTGAAGGACTGCAATCTGGGTGGCTCATCTGTGGGGAGTGGCCACACATTAATGGAACATTAATTTAGAGGGTTTTTTTATTGAAGAAAGTAGAGAGAGAAAAGAAGCCATTTTTTTAAAAGATGAACCATGTCAACTTTAGAGAAGGTTACAATGGATGTATTACCATGTTCCTGGAGAAATATTCAGGTTACAGATGGTTTCAAGTATTTGTTTTCTATATTGTAGGTTTGAAAGGAAGGTTAGTCTCCATGGAGGAAGCGTCTGGTGGTTCCATGCTTCAGGAGCTCTGTTGGTCTTCTGTGAGGTGCAGAAGACATTGTTTTTCTTCATCTTGAATGCTTTATTTGGCTTCTATATTTTTTTTGAGTCCTTTTGAGGCCCTGGATATTTCTTACATCCAGAAGTGGGAGTTTAGCTGGGGTGCACAGGTATTCCTTAATGGTATTTAGAAGCCTCTAAGGGGCTTGGCTGTTTCATTCAGGATCAGATTGCCAGATTGGGAGAAGGGAACTTCTGGTCATATTTTGCCTTCTAGGGTAGCATGGGGTTGTCTGAGTGTATATTAACCTAAAAAATTCCTCTGCACTGGACGGACAGGGTATTGGTGGTGTCCGTGTCTCATGTTTTTAACCTGTGGAACTCATTTATGATAGTGTGCCTTTTGGCTGTGATGTATGAGAGAGGTTGGACTATCTTGTGGACCTGTTAGACAAATGGTTGCCTGTAAAAGCAAGCACTGGACTTAGTAACACAGTCCATTCCAGTCCTGTGTTTCAGTGCTCCTAAATAGTAACAATTTATGGTAAAATTAATACTGTGATATTATTGTTGATTTCAGAGCGGAAAAATCAAGTAATAAACAATTGGGATGAATCTGTTTTGATTACCCTTTGCTCTTTTGGGGGTGTGGGCAAGGACTACAAACATCTATAGAAGTAATTGAGTTGTTAAGGTGAGGGGAAATAGCTGCTTCTTATTGCAATAAATGTCACTCCAGTGAATGTGAAATGATATAGAGAATTTCAGGGAACACAGGGATTTGTCTACTCAGCCAAAATATGCTCTAACAAAATAGTTAAAAGATATCATGTTACCATAGTTACATTAGCATTATGGTTTCAGTGATGAAATATCTCCACTTCTTTCATGCAAGGAGCAACCTTTGTTCATGGTACACTGAGGCCTGGAAACCCAAGCTTACTTCATTAAAAAAATATTAAATGGTAAATTTATTTAGAACTATGTGAGAGTCTATGTGCTTGTGATAGTTTCGATTTTGAAAAAAGGTCCTTTTCTGTTTGTAAGAACTTAAGGAACTTTTCAGATGCTTCAGACATAAATGGAATAATGGCAGTGTGTGGACATTGCTGGTAGACATTTATGGCAATGAAAGCCCCCATTTAGGCTCTAGATCAGGCACATGTGCATGGGACAACATCCAGTCAGCTGTAAGAAATAAACATTTGACTGTGCTGCAAGAGGCAAAGCAAATGGTCTTGTTGAAGGGAACTAGTCATGTTAGCCATTTTTTTCAAGTGAACATCTTACTGGCTGTGCTTTCCTTCACCATACTTTTTTCAGTTATCCTTCTTTTTTCTTTTAATGTATGTTAATATTTGAAAGGCAAAAATGTGCATCCTAGCCTATTAATACTTGACTGCATTTATTTTTACATTGAATTTACACACTGTTCTGAGGTTTTTGCATGAAGGCCATTTTATTCATGTAAATTTGATTGATTGATTGATTGATAGAAAAGTCACAAAATGAGCGTAAAAATAGGAAAATGTCATGCGTCCTGGAAAACATATTGCTTTTAAGTCTGTAAAAGCTACACTCATTTTCTTATAAAAGGTGTTTTTGTAGTTCATGGGTAGCATGTGCATCATATGGTAAAAAAGGTTGCTATGGGAATTGCTTTACTCATTTACTATGCAGATTAATGCAGAAATGAGAATCTGCATAAATGGCTAGATTAACTTGTGCCCCTCATTTTGTTCAAAAGTTATTTCTTTTTATCCATTAAGTAGGCTAAATTCATCCTGCATAAAACACTTCTTTATGAATAAGCAGTTTGTATATATATATTAACTCAAAGATATGTGGTTTGATCTCACTTTTTTGGCTTCTGGTATGAGTGCTAAATCAGTAGTATCGGAGGGCATGTTGTGACAATATGTAGTATTTTGTACATTTGGGGTCATTGAGAAGGTTATGATTAATACTTAAAGTTGCCTCCCTTTGCATGTACCCAAAAAATCACACTTCATTAAATGGTTACTTGGGCTAAGTACAGACAGTCAAAAAGCATGAGGCTGAATCAATTCAGTCTTTGCAGGTTAGTCTAAAATGCAGAGATTAAACTGAGAAACAACTTGGGTACACATTTACCTCAGATTCAGGAAATGCAGCCACATGCCTGCAGTAGCTCAGGCCAGAAGCCAGCAGGCACTAGAGCACAGCTCTCTGGCAGGTAGCCAGCATGGGCTTTGTGTTGGCTTCCTCTTCCTGCTGCCCCTGAGATCTCTGGGATTTGCAGTCCAGACTCACAGCAGCAGGACACTGAAGAGTTGCTCAACACTTCCTCTTCCTGCTTTCAGGTGCAGGCAGGGGCTGCTTCCACGTGCCTCTGGGATTTGTAGTCCACAGTCGCAGCCAGCAGCAAGTTTGAGCAGGGGAAGGGGTGTTTAACTCCTTGTCCCTTGACCTAGACCCCAGCTGGGGTTTGCACGGAGGTGGGGGGAGGGGGGCAGCAGTCCCTGCCTCCTTGCTCTGCACTCCTCCCCTCCCCTCCCCAACCCTTCTCTGGTGGATCAGACAGCATAGCCCAGCCCAGGGCTGGAAACATGCTGGGCTGCTGGGGGACTCTGATTTAACTTGAACCACAAAGGGGTCTGGGACAGAAGTTTCATAAACTGGTTTGATCCAGATCAGTTAAGTGTGATACTATGTTCAACCAGGTGTATCTTAAAACAGTTCCAGCCATTTTGAAACTGGATTATATGCACTGAACTTATGTTCTGTTACAGATTTAAACCAGTTTCTGATCACTTAAAATTTGTTTATGTGTAACTTCTGGCCCTAGCCATGTTGGACAGTGTCAAAGGAAGTGCAAGTCTTGAATTATCATGTTGGACAGTTCCATAGAACATCCGGCACATTTTAAGCTTGCAGCAAGTATATTTGGAAAAGGTAACAAATTTGAGAAGAAAGGTGAACCATGTCATTCGGTTGTCTTTTTCTAAGGGTCATGTTGAAACACCAGTTCAGGTCCATTAACTTAACTAAGGAAAATGTGGCTATAAAACAGATATAGAATAACTAGTAAAAGATTAAAAAGATTAAAAGGTCTTCTGCATTCATATTTAGAAAATAATTAGTTACTTTAGCTTAGCTTAAAGGTTCAGACTACCAAAAAAGGAGAAATAATCTCTTGACTATGTTAGTAAAAAAAAACAAACAAAACCTCCCGCTAAATCTCAATATTACTGTGACAAAATGCATCCATATTTACTTAATTTTGTCTTCATCTTATTTCAAGATCTTATTATGTTAATCCAACACACTGAGGATCCCACATCTAAGCCAAGAAAATAATAAAAAGTTCTGTTGGAATAGGTGTGCACATTACAGGCTTGCTGTTTACGTTTCTGAGAAGTAAAGGACAAGTTATGAGCAACACAACAACACTTACTTTGAAGGAGCTGCCCACTGTGTGTGTGTGTGTGTGTGTGTGTGTGTGTGTGTGGCAAGGGGGTCATGGTGGATAGCAGCAGTATTACAGTATCATGCATTTTATCCCACTCTCTTCTGGATCATTTGTTTGAAAGCATACCGTTTACCTCATCTGCACACCAGAGAGAGAGAGAGAAGGAGAGAGAGATGCTTACACATAACTAGTCATTCTCTCTCAAAATCACTTAACCTGTATTCTTTTGTAGACAAAACAGCCACCCCAAGCCATCATTCATTTGATAGTCAACTGCCATGGTTCAGTCACTTTTTCTTGTTACTGCTGGACTTGGTTGCCATTCTTTTTATTCACTTCCCAATCACCACTTTGACTCATTAGTTCTTTCCCTCCCTAGACTGCCCAAATTAATCAGATTTCTTTCTTCCTTGCCTCCCAGTAAAGGAATAATGATAAGCAAATGTAGATCAGAGTTGCATCCAGTTAATATCCCTGCTACATGACGGGGGTAAAGAAGCCACTGAGAGAAGTTGCTGCATTTTCTTTTTTCCTCAGTAAAGGCTAAAAGAAAATAACTGCAAATTCAATATAGTCAAAAATAAGGTATACAAATGGAGATGTCCAGGATAGTAGCTAGAGCCAAGGACCTGAACCTCCTTCTTTTGAAGAAACTCTTCTTCAAATGCTTGTCTACATGTAGTTTTCATTTGTGGGTGTGCACACACATTCTTCTAAAACTCTTCATCTTAGTGTCAGTATAGCAGGCCCTAATTTTGCCCCCCATCCTGCTCGACACTTTGGGCATAGAGGACTGCACATCAGTTCATTTCAATCACCTTGACCTGAGATGGAGATCTTTCTTATCTGTTGTTGCTTCAGGATTGTTTTCTATACATGGTCTTCCCATTCATCTTCTTGTAGCCTTTGGGATTCTCACCAAGGTTTTCTCTTTAGTAGTCATGTGTGCAGAGAACTGGAGTTGGCACTTAATCTGGCTGGTAAAGAGAGCCTCTTCTAAGCAGATATCTGACAGCACATTCACCTCCATGACATTCTTTCTCTCCATAGAGTTGTTGATGAATATTCAGAAATCAAACTGAATTCCTGTTCAGCTCCTAGAGTTCATAGGACCTGCCTTCTGCAGGATGATTTTTGTCTCACTTTGTCTCATCCTGCTAGTTAAGGACAGCCTTATCGCTTTGGTGAGGACCTGTCTTTCTGTTCTAGGTCATGTGGCCTATGACACTTTCATATTGCCACATACATAGGGTTACTATATGGGAAAATGTGAAATATGAGACACTACCCTCCCCCCCCAAACCTCTGCTGCTGGCAGGCAGAGGTGGGGCACCACTGGTATTACTATTCAGGCAGCTAAGGAGTCTGGCCTGTTAATGATCCATTGCTTTCTTCACAGCTATTAGCAACCCCTTTTTAATGGTCATTCCACTCATCCAGCTAACCTATTAGGACAATTTTGCTGTCTGCTAGGGCTTCTTATTTCACAGATCCAGCCCCGCTCTGAGTTCCAGAATGTTGTGGAGAACGTTGACCCTTTTTACGTTGCATGAAAATGTTGAGAGAGAGTACCACCATAATAGATTCATAGATTCGTAGATGTTAGGGTCGGAAGAGACCTTGGTAGGTCATTGAGCCCGACCCCCTGCCTTGAGCATGAAAGAGCACTGGGGTCAGATGACCCCATCTAGGTTCTTGTCCAGTCTCCTCTTGAAGACCCCCAAGGTAGGGGAGAGCACCACCTCCCTTGGAAGCCCATTCCAGATTCTGGCTGCTCTTACTGTGAAGAAGTTCTTTCTAATATTCAACCTAAATCTGCTCTCTGTCAATTTGTGGCCATTGTTTCTAGTTACTCCAAGGGATGCCCTAGTAAATAGAGCATCTCCTATTTCCTGCTGCCCTCCCCTGATGAATTTATAGGCAGCCACAAGTTCACTTCAGCCTTCTCCTATGAAGGCTGAGGAGATCTAGGTCCCTTAGTCTCTTCTTGTAGGGCCTTGCCTGCAGGCCTCTCACCATATGAGTGACCCTCCTCTGAACCCTCTCAAGATTCTCCACATCCCTCTTGAAGTGCGGCGCCCAAAACTGGATGCCGTACTCCTACTGTGGCCTGACCAGTGCCGCATAGAGGGGAAGCATCATCTCCCTGGTCCTGTTTGTTATGCATCTGCTAATGCATGATAAAGTGGAGTTAGTCTTGTTGATCGCTTCATCACATTGATAACTCACATTCATCTTGGAGTCAACTATGACTCCAAGATCCCTTTCTGCTGCTGTGCTACTGACAAGGTCATCCCCCAGCCTGTAAGCATGCTGATGATTCCTTTTGCCCAGGTGAAGCACTTTGCACTTGTCTTTGTTGAACTGCATCCTATTTCGTTCTGCCCATTTTTCCAATGCCTCCAGATCCTCCTGGATATGTTCCCTACCCTCTGGTGTGTCAACTTTGCCCCATAATTTGGTATCATCTGCAAACTTGGACAGGGTGCTCTCCATGCCCTCGTCCAAGTCACTGATGAAGACATTGAATAGCAGCAATCCAAGGGCTGAGCCTTGCGGGACTCCACTGCCCACATCTATGTTCTATATGTTCTGTATCAACAGCCAGAGAGGTATGGGATAGGCTGCTTCCCCCACACAGTAACAACTATCTATAGTATTGTTGTATTCACCACCAAATACATCTGTCAGCATTACATTTTAGAAATATCCTGGGCATCAGTTTGGACTGTGTCTATGAATTCAAGTGGGAGATCAAGATATTTAGTCAATCTCGGTATGTATCTTAATGAAACAATATCCTATTGCACAAACTACTTTGACAGTTGCTAAAGCAGGTTCTGTTTGCTTAGGATGTCAAGGCCTACTCCAGATATGTGGGCGTTTCTTTGGGGTCACCCATAATGTGGATGTGCATATGGGCAAGAAATTGAAGAAAGAGAATTTACTAGTCACTGGAGATACTTAAAATGTGATTATCATACATCTTTTCATCCTTCCCCTCTTCCCTGGATTCAGAACTGTAATAGGACTGTGCAGCTGAGTTCTCTGAGGAGCAGAAACTGTATACTGACCTTTATGCCCTAAGTGTGGAGCAGTAGTAAAGCTTAGGGATAGGGTGTTCTGTACAGATACTTTTATTGCAAGAATTCTTTGAGCTCACATGCTTGAGGTGCATGTGCAGGCATCTCAAAGGACTCCAGTTACTTTTAAGTAACTTTTTTTCTTTTTACTCCTTTACTTCCTTTGGATATCTGTTACTTTCTACAGTTTCTTTAACTCTACTTTTCTAATAGTTACTTCTGCAGAAGTCTGTTCAACTTCCTATGCGGGTGTATTCACTACCCAAATCTTGTGCTCTCTGCTACTGTTTCCTATGATCTGATTTTTGTATTTCTATTCTTTTATGATTAAACCTTGGAAAGCAATACAAGTTCAAAGTGTGACTTGAACTTCTTTCCACTCTCTGTCTTGCCCCACCCCCGCCCATCAACTTAAGTATCAGCATGCTCTTCCCCTTTTAAAGAGCAGCTCTTAAAGTCGAGAGTAATGACAAAGTTGCCAGACAACAAATTTAAAAGCAGTGAAAGCAAGGCAAACACTTCCATTACTCAGCTTCCCTTGTAAAGACATGTCACTGTACTGTATTCTCGAATCATAAAGGGTGCCATAGCAGATCATGTTGAAGAATTCCTAATTTAAATCCTGGTTTTTGCAAGACCTTGAAAGTTTTCTATACTAGAAAAGACTATGTTTATTTCAGTTCTTTTCTTGAAAGCTCTAGAATGGAAGACATGCAGCTCATGTTCCCTTTCACTGGGGTGTAGCTGAGCTATTTCAAAGAGTTTACTCAAGTTTTCTACCAGATGGGACTTGGAACCAGTTATATCTCAAATAAAGTACAAGTAGGGAGAGAGCCACTATTGTAGTTGAATGGGAGATAGGCATTTTTAAGGCAGGTCGCATTAGATGCAAGATAGAAATCTAATTTTATGATTACATTTAATCATAAATAAATCTATCTTATGTTAACCTGTATTTTCTGTACATTTTTCCTTCTAAAAGAACCTAATTTCTTTAATGATTTCATGTTAAGCTAGTTAGTTCTGTAAAGTGAACCATTTTACTGATTTACACCAGAAAATATTTTCTTCACACTTTTCCAGGAGCATATATCATGTCTCTCGCACACACATACATCAGTATACCCCACCCTTTTTGTGTCTCTGCTTGGTAGACTGGTAGTAGTAATGTTAGAGACATCCATTAAAAGATTTTGTCATCTATATATAAAAGAAATTTTAGATATTCAAAGTCTTATTATCTATGTCAATTTTTTTCTATGAATTAATCTTTTCTTTTGAGAGTCTGGCTTCATTATTGTTTTTGTTATGTAGTAACACAACAGAATGTTTGGTAGTTTCATTACAGAGCTCTGGCACTAAGGACTGCATCTTCCACATAGTGATTAAAACAACAGTGTTCCTTTTGTTCCAAAATAAAAGCATCACTGTCATATTACTTAAAGGAGACACAAAAGAAGAGAAATTTTGTGTTAATTTTTTCTTATTAATTGCAGTAACAGCTTTGAAATATTTTGAAATTATATAGTCTTTAATGATGAATTAACTTTGCATGCTAAGCTTTAACTTTGCCTGCTTCCTATAGTGATAGAGATTTAAATGATCACTTACTAATTTTAATGATAAAATATAGTATATTTTTAATTAGGCTATACCGATATTGTATATACAGAAGGAGAAAAGAAATGTGTTGACACAGTTTTGGTTCTGGTTTGGGGGGTTTTGGGGTTTTTTTTGGATTTTTCTGACTTTTGAGAAAATCTGTTTAATAGATGTGTTTCAGGAGGAAAAATAGCTGAAGTTTATAGAGTTTTCCAACTTGGTTGCAAATAGAACTGCACTTCTATAAACTGGAATTTTGTGACTCTGCTAACAAAAAACTATTATCTATTGACTTTTGAGGAAAATATACCTATTTATCTTTACTCTACAATTTTTGCATTAAATAATGAGTTAAAAAAGTTTTTTTGAGATCCTGAATAATCTTCTCAAATGTGGCAGTTTGAGAAATGTAAATGAAATTGAAAACTGGGGTTTAAAACGAAGACTCTTATATAGCATTAACAGTGGATGGGAAGCTTCAGCAATGGTACAGGATAAATTTCTTTCTTCTCTTAAGTATTGTTAACTCTGTGGCACAGAAGCTATATAACACAACTTTCATAACAGTCTGCAGAAGTATTGTGGGAGGGTAAAGCATTCAATGGATACAACAGAGAGAAATTGGATAGGCCAGATGGAGTTCCCAAAACTAAAATTTGTTCAGGGCCCTAAGCTCACACTCTAGTAAGTGGACAGTGAGTTTTTTTTTATAGCAAAAATAGCTCAGGATCATGTAAATTGATTTTTCTGAAAGACTTTTTCAGATGATACTTATGATAGAACGCATCCTATCAGGATAGGTCAGATAATTTCTTGGAGAGAGGTGGTTTGCTGTTGCAAGAGGAAAATGGAAAGCCTGTAATAGTTTCAGGCTTGAAGCATAACTGTTTGGAAGGAAGGATTGCATATTCACAACCGTGATCTTCTTGTCTCTTTAAAAGAAGGGGCAGGGCGATGCAGAAGGACAAGGAAGAATAGCTTGTGCTGACCATCCTTTAGTATTACATTATTTAGATAAGTTCCACCTCCTGTAGTGGTAACCCTTTGAGTATGAAGGGAGCTATGTGTGCACAGAATATCCTAAATGTGTTTTAGTAGAAAACATAATCTTTGCCACCTCGGATCTCCGTTTCTTTCCAAGGTTTGGCATTCTAAATGTACATTGTAGGGAATAGTTCTGTAGCTTTCTTTTTAATTCATGAATACAGACTTTTTATCTTTTGCCATCTGTGTAGCTAGATAAGTTAGGGAAGGTGATTTTGCACTACTGTTTGCTGTAGTTTGCCAAAAATCCCATCTTTTTTCTGGCCTTTCTATATTTTTTAATCCTGCCATTTTACAGTTGAACATAAAATTGTTCCCTTATTTTCTCTATACTTTTTTATTGATAACTTTCAAATGTTGACATTTATCAGGACAAAAAATCAGGGAATAACAGTGATCTCTAGTGAAACTGTGAATATAGAATACAGCTTTCTGTGTGCACATGTATGGATGTGGGTACATATACCACATCTACTGTTGTGCACCTTTCTGAGAATCAGGCCATTTGACTTTACAGGGTAACGTTTGATGTCTCAAAGTGTGTTGCATGTCTTGTACTTGTACCTTAATGATCAACCAAAAGGAAGCTTTTCATCAGCGCAAGAACAGGTGGGATAAGTAGAATAGCACTTCAAAGTTACCACCTACATGCTCTGTTTAATGGTGTGAAGTTACCACATATTTATCTTTTCAGATACTGCCTTTACACTTTCGTAGATGGTATTCTTGCACCTCTTGATGACTGCATAATGTCTAATCTTTGAGTCATGATATTACTTTTGCATTATCAGTAACCCCTCACAGTCAAGGATGATTGTCTTCCATGTTTGTCTTATCTGTGGGTCCGAAGATGGCTGATGAGGCAACTCAGGTGCATTTCTATGAAGGGTGGGTGCCACTGGGTTCCTGGTTTGGTCCACGACATGCTGTTTTTGCCGCTTCCATTTTTCTGTCTCCTGTTGTCATAAGTTTTCAAAGTACTGAGATCATTGCACTATACTCTTCTTCCATTTGGGAAGGACCTGGGTGATACTCTCCCATAAGTTGATGTTGCTTGAGGATGTCCTTCAAGCACTTCCTCTGCCCTCCTCTTGAGTGTATGCCTTGACTGAGCTTGGGGAATAAAACCTGGTTCATGAATCTCATATCCAGATGACAAGGCCAGTGCAGCAAAGTTGATGTTAGATGATCATTTCCTCTGTGCTCATGGTGTTTGCTTGTGAGAGGACGCTAATGTTGGTGTGTCTATCTTCCTACTGGATTTGAAGGGTCTTCTTCAGGCAGAGTTGATGGTACTTCTCCAGTGACTTGAGGTGTCTTCTGTAGATTGTTCACATCTCAGCTCCATACAGTAAGGTGGCAATCACAACTGCTTGATAAACCATGAGGTTGGTTTTGGATCTGATGTTGTTATCTTTAAACATCCATTTTCTCAGATGTCCAAAGGCTGCACTTACACCTTTCAGGTGATGTTGGATTTCTTTATTGATGTCAGCCTTCTGTGATAAATGGCTTCTGAGGTATGAGAAATACTCAGCGTTCTCCTGAGTCTCACTGTGAATCTGAATTACTAGAGCTGGGGTCTGCTCATTAAGGGCACTTTT
>NW_005841848.1:746239-762553 GCF_000455745.1 Alligator sinensis | reverse complement strand
GGGGGGGGGGGGGGGGGGAGGGAGGGGGGAAAGCGCTTTAATTAGTGTGGCTCCGAAAGCTGCTCTAATTAAAGCACCACCACATCTTGTGTATCAGTGTCCCCATGCTTAAAAATGGCAGTGGGGGTGCTTGAACTAAAGCTCATTTGGTGAACTTTAGTTCAAGTGTACCCACCACCATTTTTAAGTGTAGGGATGCTGATAAACAAGATGCGGTGGTGCTTTAATTAGAGCAACTCTCGGATTAATCGAGTCTGCTCCGACATGCTGGAATTCTGGTGCATTGGAACAGTCTCTGCGCTCATGTATAGGTGCCCTTAAGAGCTTGTTGATAGAGAACTTTACTCTTCTGAATGTTAAGCATCAGTCCCATTTTCTTGTATGTCTTGGTAAAGACAGCAGTGATTTTGCATACTTACAGGATTAATATCATTGTTGGTTGTCTATCATTTAATTAGCAGTCATGCAAGTTAGCTTTGCCTCAAGGCTGTTTTAGGCTGCATACCCAGTTACTTGCAGACAAGGTTCCTTGGGTGAATTTGATATCTTTTATTAGACCAACCCAAATGGTTGGAGAATAGTTATTAAGCAAGCTTTCGGGTTCAAAAACCCTTCGTCAGGCTCAGGAAGCTGCAGCAGTTGGTGTGTGCCCAGTTACTTGGTCTTTTTTGTTGGTTTGCTTTTAGTTTTGTTGAGGTTTTTTTTCTGAGCTTATTATTTATTTATACTGGTTTACACTATTTTCTATAAGTACCCCATGATGAGATAAAGGTTGCAGGGTGCATTGATTTAATTCAAGTCCATTTAAATCAGCAAGCCAGAAGCCCAATTTTAAATAATAAATGTTTAAAACTTTCCCATTGTATATTTTCTTTTGTTTGTTTTTTTTTAAAAGAAAGGTGTATTTACATTATTTGATACAACAATTAGAACATATTTTTATAGTAAATTTAGAACATACGTTTCCTAGGTAGGTATCCTAGCTATAGATGTATAGCATAAGATATTTGGACTGTTAGAATTCTAACCATTTTAGTATGCTATAAAGTGGTGCAGTATATATTTCTAATTCACTGGATAAATAATTTTTTGCTCATATTTGTATCAAGCTGCATTAAGATGGCAACTTCAATTTAATTAAACGCAAAGGAGAGTTGTTTGAGCTTAAGTTCATACTTGCCTACTTCTTTTTAAAATGAAGCAGTCTTTTTTACTGAGGCTGTTTTGAAAAAAATTACCTTGAAACTTCTTTCAAGTTTTTAGGACTCATAAATGCCATCCTCCTCCTTCTTTTTATTCATAGACTGGAAGAGAAAAAACAAGCTTTCCTGCATTTTCAACTCCCAGTTGATTTCTCAGTCCTAATGAAGAACATAGTCTTTCTGCACCTGCAGAAGAGGCTACTTTTGGTAAAAGCTGGTTTAGCACTTCACCAGACTCTAGTTTCAAGTTGCTAGTGACTTCCACCCATTCAGTGGTGTTACTTTCTTTAAAACATCCTTAGCAAACATGTATTGCTTGAATGTTTCACCTCAAGCCCTGAAATGTATTATGGTTGGCATGACTGATGGGTGATTAGTAGATGCCATGTCATAGAAGCATTTTCCTCCTTGGCAGTTAGGCATTTCGTATGGTACTTTGTGTTAAGAATATTGGCAAGAAAATGAGGTGGAGTAAGTGCTTGATCCATCCACTTCTTTATTGCCTCCTATTTAGCTTTGCTGCTGGGCATTTCTTGCTGTAATGTTTCTTGAAGTTCTTTCCAAATTTCAACAGCTCTACTGTATAGCGGCAATCTTTCTATAGTTTGTTCAAATCTTTGGAAATAGGTTTTAGCGTATTCAGCATATTTTCTACGTCTTAATTTCTCTTTAACCCAGTTTTGACTGCTGTAGCAGTGATACTTCTATCAGTTTCATCATAATAACAATAAGCCAGTTCTTAATAAATGTTCAAAGCAGTCAACCACTGAATTCCCTTGTATATCTTGGGGTATAATTAGCTGGTTCCCCTAACCCTCTTTGGTGAAGCTGAAGCAAGATGGTTGTTATGGAAGTATATTGCAATTTCAACATCATTTTACCGTAATCCTGGAATACTTAAATATTTGGCTAAAAGATGCACTAGATGAGTACTATGCCCTGTGTTAGAAGTTTCAGGTTAGCTTCATTACCTTTTTCTTTTTTTTCCTCATCTTTGTTATATTTGTAGTATTTACCTGTGATACGACTGTGCCCATGACACTTGAATTTTTGCTCACAGTTTGTTACAGCTTTTACTGTTACTTCTTTTAAATATTTTACAGTATGGGCATTTTCTGACATATGTATTGTTTCTGTAACATAATCCTGTCTTCTGTTGTCACACAAGGAAATATTACTGGATCATTGTGTATATTACTCCATCCATCAAGACTCAAATTAGCACTTTTCCCTTCAGTGTTTTTTGCAAACCATTCAATTTTCTTCTGATACACTGTATCCAGAAGCCTTCCAGCAGTATCTGTTCTTCTGGGTGGTGTGTGAACTGGTCATAAAGATTTGACCATGTCAGTGAAATGATGGCTCTGAAAAAAATGAAAGGGAGAATTTGTTGCATAAATGAACGAATCTTTTCATCTATGTTGTCTTGCTGGACTTTGCTGGTACTGATTATGAATTCATCCATAGTTTTAATTCATAATGAAGAAAGTCTCTTTTTGGATACAGGCATTTCGCTGTCTGAGGTATGTTTACTTGCAGTACTACTGGTAGCACCAGTAGGTGACTGAAATTGCAGACATTGCAGATGAGGGATGTTCGTAATTTCTTGCATCTAAGCTGGATCCTGAAACAAAATGCTTAAAAAGTCACTCACACTGAATATTAGTGCATTAATTTAGAGAGCGAGAGAGACTGTAAATGAAAGATCCCTCTAACAGTAGATGTTTTTAATAAACCAGTGTATAAATAAAATATTTTTTCCAAATCTAGACCTATAGGGAAAATATTCCATAAGCCATAAAGGTTATCTTCTTCTATTTAAACCCATTTCTTTACCAATATAAACAGCTTGCAAAAAACATTGCTTTTTCTGTTTTAAAATGAATAAATTACTATTAAAACTCTATTCTGTACAGGATCTCTTTACCCAGGGCTTGTGTATTTGCTTATACTGAGTAATAAGACTCATTTTGGAAGTACAGGGGTAAGATTAAAAATGTGTAGTTGACAAATATCCTCACAAAGTAGCACATCCAAGGTGGGGGTGATCACCCACCAACAGTTGGCAAAGTTCTCACGAGGGAATATTTAGAGAGGCTAGATATCTGCAGGTGAGCAGGACCAGATGAACTGCACCCGAGAGTGCTAAAAGAATTGTCCAACATCATCGCGCAACCCATGGCAAAATTATTTGAGAACTCGTGGTGCTCAGGAGAGTTTCCAAAAGACTGGAAGAGTGCCGATGTGCTGCCTATCTACAAGAAACGAAGGAAGGAGGATCTGGGGAATTTCAGGCCAATCAGTTTGACTTCAATCCCTGGAAAAATCCTGGAAAAAACTATCAAAGAATCCATTAGCAATAGGCTAACAGAAAGCAATATTCTAATAGATAGCCAACATGGCTTCATTGCAGGCAGGTCAGCCTGACCAATTTTATTTCCTTTTATGATCAGGTAACACACCACTTGGATAAGGGAGATGTGGCTGACATCATATACTTGGATTTCAAAAAAGCCTTTGACTTGGTCTCCCATGATGTGCTCATGGTAAAATTGGGAAACTGCAGCCTTGATAACCCAATGGTCTGGTGGCTAGGAAACTGGCTCCAAGGCAGGACCCAGAAAGTATTAATAGATGGAACTGAGTCAACACGGCACTTCATGACCAGTGGTGTCCCTCAGAGTTCAGTACTCAGACCAGTGCTTTTTAACATATTCATTAATGATTTGGATTTGGGTGTTAAAAGTGGATTGGCAGCGTTCGCAGATGACACCAAATGATGGGGGACTGTGATCATGCTGGAGGATAGGCTGGGGATACAAGCTGACCTGGGGAGGCTCACAAGGTGGGCGGATCAAAACCTGATGATGTTCAACACCGAAAAGTGTAAGGTGCTCCACCTGGGGAGAAACAATGTGGAACATTTTTACAGGCTTGGTACTGCTATGCTTACTAGCACCACAACTGCAAGAGAGCTGGGGATCTTGATAGACCATAGAAAGAACATGAGCCACCAAAGTGATGTCATAGCTGGCAAAGCAAACAAAACACTAGCATGCATCTACTGATGCATCTCAAACAAGACTAAGGATGTCATCCTCCTGCTTTACTTGGCCTTGGTGAGGCCACAGTTGGAGTACTGCATCCAGTTCTGGGCACCACACCTCAGGAAGAATGTGGAGAGGCTTGAGTTCAAAGGAGGGCTACGCATATAGTTAGAGGTATGGAGAGCAGATCATATGATGAGAGGGTGAGAGACATGAATGAGTCTGTTCAGCCTGGAGAAGAGAAGACTCAGAGGGGACTTGGTGGCAGTATATAAGGGGTGCATATCAGGGACTCAGAAAACTGTCTGTTCAGCAGGGCTTCCCATGGGAAGACTAGGACTAACAATCATAAATTGCTAGAAGACCACTTTAGATTAGACATGAGGAAAAACTTCTTTACAACTCGAGTGTCCAGGGTCTAGAATAGACTCCCCCCAGAGGTAGTACAATCACCTACTCTGGATATTTTCAAAAAACGTCCAGATGCTCACCTTGCTGGGGTTATCTGACCCCAGCTGTCTTTCCTTCCCAAGCACAGGGGAGTTCAACTTGATGATCTCGAGAGGCCCCTTCCAGCCCCTGACATCTATGAATCCAGTAGGTTTTTAACATATTTTTAAAGTAATAAGTAATGCACCTAAAATAAATAACATTGTTGTCATAGACTTTTCTTTTACTAGCATTGCAATATATGGTAGGCAATCAATAAGAATGGTTCAAAATTAGTAAGCTTATTAACCAATTGATCCAGATGGCTCTGCCATGTCCACCTGACCATTTTCAGGTTCCTTGCCCTCTGAGAAGTGTTTTTTTTAACATTGCTTCATTTGGGCTACCTGGCCTTGTATCTCTTTGTTGCACTGTTTACATTTGGCGCGTATTCCCTTTTTCCCAGTGGAACAGGAATTTCTTGAAAATATTCTCAAATAGGCTACAACCTGCAGCCATGACCCTTTGGTCCTCCAGTTTCCTGGTGTTGAAATCAAGACTAGTCTATGCTCCATAGAATGTTGTTCCTTTTCCTGGACTGTCTTGATCTTAGGCTTGGTCTTTTCTGTTGCATACACTGCCACTTGCTCTGCACCCTATTTGTACTCTGTACAAGAAATTAACAACAAACCAAGACTTCTCTCTGTGACATAATCCACTTTACCTTTTACTTTACCCTGGCCCATCACTCCTAACAATACATGATTTCTGCCACTGTAATTCCATGGCATTGTGTATATTTTAGTTTAGAGATATGGATAGAATACTTGAAGTTAACGTTTACATCCTTGTACATATGCAGGGGGACCAAGAAGAGCAATTTAACTGAAGTACCCAGAACCATTCAGAAGCAGATGGCTGGTAGTTACTGAGCAGATGGTTCTTTTACCATGAGCTGGAAAATAAGCCTCCATTTACGGGTGCAGAATTATAACTATTCATAATTTGAGAGCTGAGCTAGTGAAAGCTCACAAAGAGAAAAAAAAACCCCCAGGAGTTTGATACCATCTAGGTGTGCTCAGTGTTTAATCCTAATTAAGGAGTATACTTGATGGCATTTGCTGGAGTCTGAGACTAGGTTCCAACATGGCTTAGCTTATCTTCTGCATCCATTTGTTTAGACCCTACATCCCAAGCAGGGTCAAGCCACTAATATATGAAAGTTTGTGACATATTTTTCAAGTTTGACCTCAAAAGTTAGATGTTTCCTCATCTCATTTTTATATGGAAGAACATGTGTCTTTAACTCCAGAGATTTGAGTAGAAGCTCATTGACTCAACATATTATTTTATTTAAATTATTTAATAGGTTATACTAAATTTACACCTTGACCTATTCTGTATTAAATTCAAATTTAATTTTAAGCTTGTTTATTTTTAAAAAGGAAAAGTCATTTATAATTTAAATAAAAAAACCCCAATAATTTTTATCTACCCTGGTGAAACATCATGATTATACTGTATTTACCCAAATCCAAGACAGCTTTGAATTTAAGACAGCCCCCATCCACCAAGTAGTTTCTATACATGGACAATTTATAAATTTGTTATAGTTTTTGATACATAGAATATAACTAGTGGAAGGTTGTCTTATATTTGTGCATCTCCCCCCCACCCCTCCTTACAGTGGCAGGGAAAGCAATGATGGGAAGGAGGACCTCTGTTCCTTGCTCCTTGTCCCTCCATGCCTGTGCTTACCCCATTGCCACATGCCACCCTGCAGCTTGTCCCTTTATGTCTGGGTCTAGTTCAGAAAATTAATGAAAACCTTGTATTTATTTTTGAGAAGCCTCAAATATAACATCTGTAATACAATCAGTAATTTCCATTTGTTTTATATGCTTTCAATATGTAGGTAAAACTCTTTCTTTATATGCAACACTACCAAAATAGTCCTTATGCTTAAGATGTTACTTCACATTACTTAACGTTTAAAATTTAGATCCATTGAAACAATGACAAAAATACAATCTTCAGCTGTGTAAGTAGTAATATAAAATAGCATGTAATAATTGGCTAATGAGATCACAGTAAGTACTAAGGCCTCTTCATGGGGTCATTTCACTTTGACATGATTATAAAACATAACTATTAATTTATTTTGCATGTTCTTGTTAATTATAATTTCATCCAGTAGTGCTGTTGTAGTTAAGGGCCTCAGTTTTTCCCTGTTTCAGGTATCATATGACTCGAGAGCCAGTACTGGATTTTGATAAGAAATTAAACATTTTCTTGCAGTTTGCTTATTTTTGTTTGGTTCAGTTTGTATTTCTAACCCTGCAATTTTGTAAATTGATTTTCTTTTTGTTTTAGAATATATATTAATATCTGAAGTAATTTTAAACATAACCGTGAAGAGCGTATCAGAAAAGTCTTCATAAAGGTTACACCAATTTTGTGCAAATACACAGCATACTATATTGAACAGTATATTTTTAGTAAATTACATATGCTTTAGTTGACTGAATATTAACATGGACATGATCTGATGGGCCTGCTCTGGCATATGGTTTTAGTTGTTGATTAAACTATCATAAGTGATATGTGAAATCTATACATTTGAAGGACTGTAGGCAATAGACTCTAATGAAAATTTATATAGACTTAATAGCTTGGATCAGTGGTGGCCAACATTTTTGACAGGTGTGCCACAAATTAAGCTTGCCTCTCCCCAAGTGCCACTCAGATCTCAGTCCCTACCCAATAGCATTTGCACTGTGTAATGTGCCTACCTAATACAGTCTGGACTGTGGACTGCTAGAATGGAGGCAGGTGACCTGAACTTCCAGTTGTAGCCAAGCAGAGCAGAGCAAGGTTAGGATACTGCTGCAAGAGGAGGTGTCAGAGCCAAAAGCAAGGTCAGCCCTTCTCTGGCCCTGTGAGCACCACAGCTTTATATGGCAAACAAGGATCCAAAACCATTAATTTAGTGGTGGCTTCAGGGCTAGGTAATGGTTAACCTGTCTCTTGGCAATAACACCTGACACCTCTTGCAGCAGGTTCTGCCCCCTGCTCCACTCCCTGCCTTCATTCTGGTACCTCCCTTTGCTGAAAGCCTGGGCTTGCATAGAAGACCAGTGGTGGCCAATCTGCAGGTGCCCTTTTTGGCACACTAGCTGCAGGTTGGCTACCACTGGTCTAGATTGTCTGTAAATCTTCTAGCTCTAGTAAAGCCAATTGAAGTATTGTGATTTACATCTGCCCTGTTATATAATGAATTTTCCACTTAGTGGGCAGAGTTTCAAAACAGCCTTTGCACTGCACTTCAAAGCATGCTTGAAATTTGTTTTGAAATACAATTTGAAGTAAAAACATGGTTTGTACGCCCACCTTAGAGTGAAAACTTGTAGCAAATTGTGAAGTCATTATGCATGTTAGTGAGCTACCTATTGCTTAGTCTGTGTTCTAGGCATGAACTGGTGATTACTGCTCCATGTTCTGACAACTGAATAAGAACTGCTAATGGCAGCAAATTGCTTCTGCTACTTGAGGCCTTGCAGTGGGCCCCTGCCACCACCAGGCAGAACTCGAGGCTGGCCCTAGGTGCTAGCCCAGGGGCTGGCAGGAAACAAGGGTCAGCAGACAGCTGTCTCCTGGGATATTACATCCTGCCCCCGGGGCAGATCCTTATTTCACAGCACTAGTTTGCAGTTCCGGGGCCTTATCTTCCAGTGCCACAGTTGCAGAGCTGGCACTGGGAGATTCATAGATTCATATATGCTAGGGTCGGAAGCGATGTCAAAGGATCATCGAGCCTGACCCCTTGCCAGCGGCAGGAAAATGTGCTGGAGTCATATGACCCCAGCCAGGTGCTTGTCCAGTCTCCTCTTGAAGACCCCCAAGGTAGGGGAGAGCACCACCTCCCTTGAAAGCCCGTTCCAGATTCTGGTGTCCTTAACCGTGAAGAAGTTCTTTCTGATGTCCAACCTAAATCTATACTTTCCATCAGCTTGTGGCCATTGTTTCTGGTTATTCCAAGAGGTGCTCTGATAAACAGAGCATCTCGTATTTCCTGCTTCCCCCACCTGGTGAATTTGTATACTACCACAAGATCCCCCCACAGCCTTCTCTTGCAGTGACTGAACAAGTCTGGGTCCCTCAGCCTTTCCTCATAAGGCCTTCCCTGCAGGCCTCTAACCATATGCGTGGCCCTCCTCTGGACCCTCTCAAGGTTGTCCACATCCTTTTTGAATTGCGGAGATAGGTGTCTCCCAGCACCAGTCCCAAGGTCACGGAGCTGATGCTGGTTGATAAGGATCTCCCAGCACTGGCCCTGTGAGCGTGGAGCTGGTGCTGAGAGATAAGGATCTCCCAGCCCTCCGCTCCCCAATTGCAATGGTGGAGCAAGGGCTGGCAGATAAGAATCTCCCAGTCCTACTCCCTGATCATGATCTCAGAGCTGGGAGCTTGGAGCTGCCTGCTGCCAGGGTAGGGGGATATAGTCCCTGCGTGGGCTCCAGTTGTAGAGCCTACCCTGGCAGCAGGCAGCTCCTGGGCACAGAGAGCAATCTCCAGCCCCCTGGTATATAGCTGACCGGGAGCATATTTGCTCCTGGTCAAGTGTCTAGACGAGCACTACTACTAATCAAAAGTAAATTTGCTACTTTTTGGTAGGTGGCAAATTTACTTGCAATTTGCAAGATTTACTGTGTAGTAAGCATGTGCACATGCAGTAAGCTACACTACCGCGCAGTTAAGCATCTCATGTAGATGTGCCCACTATTTCTGAGTCATTCTGAAAGGTTTCATAGCTTCTGCAAAGCAATGATGGAGTTTGACAAAAGTCTTTTGACACAGTGAGCTGACCCAGATTTGGAACTTTGTATTTGCCTGTCCAGCAAATTTTTCTTGCTTTATGAAAGTTTTTGTTATTCATGACACTTCCATGATGTGAAAACTGTAAATACAATCTATCTATTGCCTCTCTGTGATGAATGGTGTCATACAAGGGTATAGCTTATTCTATATGCAGTGGTTCTAGACAAGATAACCTAAGAAGTGAACACTGAAATACCTTCTAAATTATTGAAAAATTGCATAATCTCACTAGGCTGGGTTCTGAGTACTAAAGGGACTACTACACAGTAACACATGTAAGCCAATGACTGCACTGTGGCCTCCTTCCAGGAAGATCTTCAGCTGTTAGTCAATCATTTAATTGTCTTCACAACCAGCTTTAGACTAACCATCAGTTTAAGGAAAACCATATTTTGATGTCAACCAGCCTCAAGAACAGTTTTCTGGCCATTTCATACCTGTTAGCACAACTGAACTCCTAGTCATTTGTAGGTTCACTTGTCTTGGAAATTTTTTGAATGTTTATTCTGACATTCATGGGTGGTAGTCCTTCAAATCCAGAAAACAAGCATGACCTTTAGTGGCTCTTTCAAATAAATATTGAGTCAGCATGAAGTCAATGTTGATATGCATCAAATTAAAGGTATACAAAACTGTCATGTTTATCATGTTATTACATGGGCATGGCATTCAGACTTTTCATGAAAGCCATATCTATTAGCTAGAGAAATTCCATCAGAAACACCTCTTGTGATTTACTCCAAATGAGGAGAAACAAGAAGCAGACCAATAACAAAGCCCTGCTGTATGCTGAGGAAGTAAAAATGAAGGTTTGTTTGAATTGTAGTTGCCCAAGAAAGCACTTGCAGGATATCCAGAAGGCATGCTTGATTGCAACATGGTGGCTAACTGTTTTCAGATCTTAGCAATAAATTGATGGGGGTTGGATTAGATGACCCCCTGAGGTCCCTTCCAACCCTAACTTTCTATGATTCTAAATAGACAACAGTGGAGAGTCAAGGTGAGGGAAGGTATAGGCCTTTATGAACAGCAGTGGTGTACCCTTGGGCAGGAAAAGCACACAAAGGACACATCAGTAGCAGTTGACTAGCTCATGCATTGGTTAGCATTGTAAAATTTATTATCAAAAGGTGCTTATCCAGCATAGTCTGTTACCTTCATCTTTGTTTATACTGCACTTAACCACCCTCCCCTTAACAGCATACATGAACTATGGACACATCCACAACGCTTGACTTTAACCACCCCCATTACAGAACTGTCACTCTCAACTATTAGGGAGTTATAATGGCAAACAGTCACAGTTGCTCAAATAGCCTTATTAAAATAAATGTTGCTATTTGTGCAAGTAGTAGCTTGCCATTGCAAATGGTCAGTGGGGTCCAGTATTTCTATACAAGAGTAGAAGTGAGAAAATGGACCTGAGAGTGTCCTTGAGATAGGAGAGCAGTTGTTCACTACTGCCTTCTAGTGATCTCTCTAGAAGAGAAGAACAGAACTTCTTGGGAGATTCATTGTATTCCTATAAGGCTTCATTCTCACCAGCTGTATCAAAGGCAACTAACAGACCTAAGATGATCAACATAGGCAGGCACATGATACCAGTGATACCATAAAAGTTATGGGATAAAGTAAATAATAATAATAATAGTAACTGTAGTAGTAATAAATGATAATACTGATGATAATAAGATGCTTGGAAACTTAAAATAGGCACTGTAAAAATAAAGTATTCCTACCCTGAAAAATTATAATCTTAAATTTAAGATGTGAAAACAAGTACGGTAGGTGAAACCAATAGTCATGGAGATCACAAGACCACAGAACTTGCAACACAGGCATTATACTTGAATAAAAAATATTAAAGGGATGCTGTATCCTTGTAATTTGAATTACTTTTACACATGTTGTTTTTAGAACAACCCTAACGATGACTAATTGAAAAATGAATACTTCCATTTGTGTTTGTATTGTGTATTACCTTGTTCTACATGAAGGACCATGGAACTACACATGTAGCAAAGTATACCCTGAAGTAAGATGAGTTAGGATGTCAGAAGTGACAAGAGGTCTACCCATCTGAACAAGTTGTAGGATTAGGGCTGAACTTCTCTCTGTGCTAGGTTGACAAGCATAACTTATTCATTCTAATTTATAAGACTTACTGTTTTTATATAACAAGAATTTACTTAATGGTCTATTCTGATTTCCCTGATGTTCTCATAATAAATCTAATTAATTATTAACCAATGCAGATTACTCTTCCTTTCCTTGACCTTATGTAATTTTTAAAAAATTACCCAAACTTTTGTTGTTAGAAGTGACAGGTCAGAAGTTCATGGGATTCTGGAGCTGCCAACACCTGTAGTCCTCATAAAAGTCAGAGGCTTTTCAGCTCATTAGAACTGTCCCCTGATTTAGGGGACTACTTGTGTGAGTAAAATCTGTTGTATCGTGCCTGAGATGATATTTATTGCAAAATTATATTAAAATACAACTCTCTATGCTTCTGAATGCAACTTTCTATTAATCGCATTTAAAGTTGTAAAGAGAATTATCTGGGAGTTGAGCTAAAATGGATTCCTCAGCCTCAAAGAACAGAACAGAACAGATATTACATTTTTTTTTCTATTCTTTACCAATTATTTAGGCTCTCCCTTAGGTGTCCATAATCCTCTTTTGGTGGTTGAGGTGACTGTCTCCCCTTGTGTCAGGAGTTCACAAATACTTATCATATTACAGGTATTTGCCCTTGAGGTATAGGTTGCACCATGTATTTGTCCCTCCCCAGGCCTTAAAAAAACTCCTAGTTAAGCATTGCTATTGTTTAACCTGAGGGAAAATAACAAATCTAAAGTGGGTAATTATTCATATCTCCAGTGGAAGTTCTGATTAGCTCTTCTGTCTTTTCCAAGTTTTTATAGACTATCTTCTGTAAGAAAAGGGCAACAATATTTGACCTTTCCCACTTTTACAATCGTATCCAGAAACAGCCAAAACAGGCACTGATAAACCAGGGCAGGGAAATGGGGACACTCTTTCTGTGCATGTGTCTGGACTCAGAATGATCTAGGGAATATCTCTGCTTGGAAAACCAGGATCCCCAGGTGCCAGCAGCTGCCATGTGAACTTGAGAAAAACTGTAGAGAAAAGCCAGCCGGAGACTCTAGCTGGTAGGACCAGGTGCAGATGCAACCAAAGCAGGGACCTTCAGACACAGAAACATTTCTGCCATTTTGATTGGACTTTCTCTGCCCTATACTGATTAGCCATTTGCTCCAACCTTTTTTCCTTTACAGTCTGTTTTCCTTAGCTTCGTTCCATGCTTGTGCCTCTTAACACACTCCTCCAGTTTATTTTCCACTTACCTTATACCCCCTTACCTGCTCCAGAACTAATCCCACCCCAATAGGAGAAGTGGCATTAACAGGAACTGTTATGCAGTCACACTTTTCACTCTTTCTGTTTGTTATAACCAGGGACCCTGGTTTTCTCTGATTTAAAAAAAATCCCCAATTTTCAGTTAAAAAAGTAACCATAAATCCACATTTTTCTAAGATTAAAATGAAACACCACTATGTGTATTTCTATATTAGTGATGTTTCATTTAAATCATGGAAAAATTAGGACTTGGGGTTCCTTTTTTTTTTAAAACGAAGATTGGGGATTTTTTTTAAATCGGAGAAAACCAGGATCCCTGGTTATAACCCTTACTGGCCTCTGTATCTGTCTTGCTGTTTAAATTATCAGCTTTTTTTGGCAGGGACTGCTTCCTACTCTGTGTTTGTATAATACCTAAAACAATGAAACCTCATTGCTGTATTAAGCATTATTGATCATATTAAATATAAAAAATATAGCTAGTTTCACTCCATTAATCCATGGGGTTTATGAGCGTCATGAGAAGGGGTTCTTCTTTTATTTGATACAAAAATGTTTTATTAAATTGTATGACAAAAAGAAAAAAATGGTCCTTTTATATTTCCACCAACACTCATTGTCACATGAAAATCAAGAATTAGCTACAGAATATAAGACTATCTGAATATGTTCTGTCAATAGAAAGATAGATAACGATAAACATTTTTCTTTGTCTCATCAGGCTGGTGATGCTGGAATTGATTTCATACACTTCTCCAGTTCAAGGCTGAAATTAGGAAGTCTTTTTTAAGGCCTGGAAGAGGTAGGTGAGTACAGTTAAAGCACTGCAAATCTCAGTATGATGCTTATAGATTTCTTTTCTCCTACTAGCATTGCTCCTGCTTTGCCAGTGTCTGTTCAAAAAACTCATAATTGCTTTCTCTTGTATCCTCAACATTATTATTATTTGTATAAAGACTAGACAATTGAGCATAAGGAGTTAGTAGTTATAGAAGCATCTCTCTTCACATCCTTTTCTCTTCTCCTTTTCTCAGCTTCTTCATCTCCTGTGAAGCTTAAGCAAAAAGGTAATCTAGGTTCATTTGGAATATTGAAGAGGTTTTGTGTACGATTAAAGGAAATTCAGTATAGCCAATGATATTTTAGATGTACAAATGAGGGATGCTGCAATTACAAAAGCTAGGAAATGTGTAGTGGAAAACAGAACCGATCCTTTTTTTTTCTGATACTTATGCCAAGAGGAGGTATAATATTTTATACTAGATACTTTGCCTAGGCACTGTATTTATTCAGTCTTTGCAAAGTAATGCTTAGTTTTGTTTTAAACAAAGACTATAGAAGTGTACTACATACCAACAAATGGTGCACTGATAATTGAAGAAAAATAAATAATTTTTATTTCAAAGTTTTTTTTTCACTTGGACATTGAGAGGCTAACGTTGAGTTTGGTATATAGCAGCATTTCCCAACTGGTGTGTTGTCAGACATAACCAGGTATGCTGCAGGATCCTGGAGGTCATGGCTCCTGGTGTGGTGGGGTTCCAGCCAGTGCTGCCACCGCCACCCTGCACCACCACTTCACGTCCATTCGCACCCCCCCTCCCAGCTGTGCATCCAGCCATGCGCCACCCCCTTTTCCCCTCACCACTCTGCGTTCAGCCAGTCTGCCATGGGATGGGAGAGGCCATGTAAGTGTGCCATGGGATGAAAAAGGTTGGGAAACACTGGCATATATTTTCATTATACTAGCTGCTTTAGCAACATGATAGTTAAGCTGTCTTACTCAGAAACATGTTTTTAAATTAAATGCATACTTTGTTTTAAATACTGATATATTTAAACTTGCGAGGATGAGATAAATTAATATAATGAATCCTAATGCTTGGATATCCCAAGTTTATTGAAACAATAGTAATCTATACTCAGTTGGGAACACAAACCTTATCTTGAAATCCATGACTTTGAGTTCAGTTCTTCTCATTAAGAGCTCTGTGTGTGTTTGCATTTCAACATACCTGAGAGCTAGGATTCTTGGTTCTTGGTTATTAGGGTGCTGGCCCTGGTCTTGAGAAACCAGCATTTAATATTCATGTCTGCTTCGGATTGCTTAGATGACGTTGAGCTAGTTAGATAGGACCAGATTTAGGTATTTTAAAACTGCAGGTAGATGCCTGTAGGATTTTCCTGTGTGCCAAACTCCCATTGATATCAGGGGTAACTGGGCACCTAAGCATATTTGAAAATGCCACTAGGTACTTAATTGTATAACCAACTGGCAAGAGAATATTTATATCTGTCTCATTGTGTCTTGGTGTTTTACCTGCAAAATATGGGTGTTAGCGTTTCCCTGCATCAGATAAGTTTTGTTTGAGGATAAATACATTAGACTGTGAGACACATACTATTGTATTACTGACCAGTATCTAAATTCATATGCAAACATTCATTTCTAGCATGTAGAAGGATTTCATGGAAATTTCCATTGCTAGAAATAATTGCAGGAGAGGGAGGAATGCAGACATCTATTCTGCAACCTCCCCATCTTCCGTAATACTTGTGCCTTCCCCAGACTAAGGTGATCCACATCTGGAGAAAGCGTGGGCTCCTCTAGGCCTCCTGTTTCCAGAGGACTGGAACAACAGGGCAAAGCTCTGTGCCTGCTTCTCATGCTGGGAACTATGTTGTGAGAAGCAAGTAGGGGACTTATAGCACTGATCCCTCTGCTTGGCTTAACCAGGCCTGTTGTTGTCTTAGGGAATTATTTTAAATGTCTATTGTTGTTTTTTCAATTGACTACATATTGTTGTAGACAGAGTAGAAGAAAGTAGTATCCATTGGGGATTATCCCAAGTGGGCAAAGCATTTATAAATACCAAAATATCTCTAGCTGATGTCTGATGGAAGGGAGCCCATGCAGTTTGAATCCATCTTGGGATAGGAACTTCTCTTACTCCCTTCCGCTTTGACAACCCATCCTGGATCTTCTGGTCCCACCAATCTGTACCTTAACAACATACCGTAATGTAAACCAGGCCAAATTACTTTCATACAAATTTGTGTAGATACATGCAGGCATACCTTACCCCTCACTCTCCATTGTGCAGTGTGTGACAGATGCTTCAGAATCATGGAATATTCAAAATGTGCTATATTTAAGGTTATGGATATTGTAAGTATTTTTGTGGGCTTGTTGGTTTAGAGGGTAAGATAGGGAATAGTTCCTGCAGGATCTAAAGGCACTTGGGGAGTAATTAATGCTGAAACAATGCATGTAACACGTTTTCTGAAGTTTCAACCTCCTGGGGAGGAAGCACAGACTGATTTGACCTGGTTCAGAGGACTGAGAAAACAAAGGGTTTAAAACTGCATAAAATGAC
>NW_005841848.1:718709-746229 GCF_000455745.1 Alligator sinensis | reverse complement strand
GGGGGGGGGGGGGGGGGGAGGGGGAGGAAGAAGAGGAAAGAGAGACAATCCAAGAGCAGACAAGTAAGAGATTGATCGGAGATAGTCCCTGTGAGAGTTTCCATGTGGGAGATGAACAGCCACCTGGCAAGCTAGGCATGTGTATAGGTAATTTTCCCATTTTTAATTAATTTTTTTTCCTGAAAGGCTTCTGTTCTGAATTTATATTCCTCTAGGTGATGTCAGGTCTCCTGAGATTATCGCAGTGAACCCCAGGGCTAGGGACAAAAGTTGCACATAAACTGGTTTAAGTGATCAGAAACTGGTTTAAACCTGTAATAGAACATAAGTTCAGTGCACATAACCGAGTTTCAAAATGGTGGAAACCGGTTTGAGATAAACCTGGTTGAGTGTAGTATCAGACTTAAGTGATTGAGCTCAATCTGGTTTATGCAAATTCTGTCCCACACCCCTTCCTGGTTTAAGTTAAACCAGAGCTCCCCAGCAGCCCTGCATGCTCTCTGGGCTGTGCTCTCTGCTCCAGCTGGAGCAGGGACAGGCAGGGGCTGGGGCCTAGCCAGAAGTTAGATCCAGAAGGGAGCAGTGTCCAGGGGGAACTATTTGGGTCCCTGTTTGGTGATTTTTGTCAGGCATTTAAGGTTGGTGAAGAAACAGGATTAATTGGAAATGGGAAGGAAATGCACAGCTCTGCTGTGGGAATGAAGACAAAGTCAAAATGTATGAAGTGTCATGGCTTCCCATAACTTGAAAAAGATTTGGCAGTGAGGGGGACTGTGCTTAGTGGCCTCTACCATATAATTTTGTTCAGATGAGCTGTACTAACCTATCCTTGTGGTAGGTTTTTCCATCAGCATGTTTGTCCAATGTGGGCCATGTGTTTTACAGTCATGCTCAGTGTTGGCTGCATTTAATCAACTTCATATTGGTTTCCATTGTTTAGCACATGCTGGACAATCTATTTGATGAGATTTTCTTGTATGCAATTATACGATGAGGGGCTTGTCTTATAATACAAAGGCTCATCTTGTATTCAAGTAAGTATGGCATATAGGGTTATGTAAATATGTAATACCGATGGTAAATGGAGGGAGAAATGGACCTATTTTGTAACTGTAGCTTTAATAGCCATGTTGGTCTGCATAAGGGTTTGGCTGGGATGTAGGCAGCCAGGCCTGTGGTAGGCCACTAGGAGCAACCTGGGGGTTTGTGGGGGCACAGGTTACCGGAGCATCAGGTTGGGGTTAGGGTCTGGGTCAACAGCATGGAGCGCATGGGGCCAAGTTCCAGGAGAGGTGAGACTGAGTGCCAGGACACACTGAGGCGGTATAAGGGCATACCTGCAGCCTGAGGTTGCACGTGTGTTTATATGGGGTGAGTGGTGCTTTTAAGTAGCCAATCCTATTTGCAGAAAACTGGGGCAGTCACATTAGCCAGAGAGCAGGGGCAGGTGTGATGTCTCAGGTACTTGGCCTAGCCAGGCATGCCTGATCAGAGGCTCTGACAATCAGAGATTATTATTATATTATTATTATTATTACTGACAGCATTTTACTATTGCCCAGAAATATCTAATCTACACATATTGTATATTGAGACATAATGATGTGTTTTAATTTTTTTTTTTCAAGCTAGAGTGTATGTTATGTAATGAAAAAAAGTTTAGAATACAAAGCAGATCAGATTCTGTTTTCTAAATGATAATGGAAAGTTCTCTGTATACCAGTCATGCGTCTGTCTGGGAGGTATACTTGTCATTACTAATACTAGTCAGTTTCTCCATAGTTTGTGTCCCATATCCTGGAAGACTGTTTGTTTATGGTAGGAATATATTTGTTGCATTGGCAGGCTGCAATTACAATTTGGTCAGCCAACAACAGCAGTTCCAGCAAAAAATATTAAGATATTTTTTCTGGAGATTTACCATGTTCTCTGCCACGTAATGCCAGAAATGCAGTAATACTGACTGATGTGCCTATAATAATTTGGCAGTATCACTTTATTGAATTCCAAATGTCTGGACTGTGAGGCAGTTCTACCACATATGGATGAAAGTAACTATTATTCTGTTTCTTCAACTGTTTCTCCCTTAATTTTGAGTTAAATACAATCTATAACAAATAGTTTTGTTTATGGAAAGCCAAATGTATTTGGCTTTTCTAGTAATAGGTCTTTGTTTCTTGCAGTAATGTAGAAGAGGTTAGGGTGTTTTTCTTGGACTCAAGGAGGAAATAGTGATAAATTTAAAGTGCAAGTTCTTGTATACCTCAGACTTCTAGTTGAGTTCCTTTAGAGTGAAAAGTAGGATTCAGGGCTTGAAAATACTTGTAAAAGGATATCAGAAAGAAAGCATACTTGGGAGTAAAAATGAGGATAGTTAAAGATACTGCTTTGCTAGCCTGTCTTACAAGAAGTCAGTTAACCAAGTACACTTCCATTCCAGCTGAGAATTCTTGTAATTTAAATGAAAAGAGGGATAGAAAATTAAAAAAAAATCCTTTCTCCTGTCAGAAGAGAAACCAGGGAAGAGGATGGTTTTATACTTTTTCCATTTCTTTCCAATGGGACATATTCTTTTGACCTGTTAGAGGTAAAGGCTTAATTTTCAAGCCTGGACTTCCCTCTGCACAAACATGCTTGCTCCTGCAATGTGCAGTATGGGCGCATATTTGCACACTGTAAAATAAGCAACATCGAAATGCCAGAGATCTTGAGCTTCCTTTTGAAATGATCTCTCTCCCTTTTGTTCCACACTAGTCTGTACTCATGAGATGCCCTTTCAATTCTGATCTGTTAAATCACTTTATTCTAATCCCTCTTGAAAATTTTCTTCCAAGGCAGTAGTAATAATTTTAAGTGGTTAACTGAATTGTGAAGATGTGGTCTTGTAGCTGTATTAAATAATCTAGAAGATGTATTAAATAATTAGATGATCTTCTGGTACCCTCACTCTTTGTTATCCCTAATCTTCTCATATCTGAATTTAGATTGTAAAATATTGTAATTGGTACCTAAACTTGTACATTTTATTTGTTCTTTAAAAGGCCTCATAGTATCAGTGTAATTTTTTCATGCTGGACTGTGGTGTAATATAAAAACAACCCTGAAAGGACTCTAGGAACTGCTTTTTCATCTATGAGTAGACTTCTCGGTCAGACTTTTAGCACTCCTTTGGGTGAATGGCTTGCCGGGTGGCTTCCTTTAAGCTGCACTCCCATAAAGCAGTTGTGAATCAGTGGGAGCTTATCAGGCCATTGGGGTCAACTGAATCAACCTCATGATCTTCTGACTTAGTGCTTTGAGGAAAAATTCTAACATGCATTTTCTATTATAGAGAGCTGTATTTTTGCTGCAGTATGGAAAACTTTATTGACTGAACTACTGAACTGATTACTTATGAAAAAGAGATGTAGTGATGATTTTTTTCTTATAGTTCTGACATAATTTAATTTTAACAGCACAGCCTATATACAAATATTTTATATTTCTTGTTTATTACAAAATTTTACTTATCTATGATTACATTTTATTATAAATAATATAATACTGGCAGATCCAAAAGTAAGGGGACATTACATGTTGAATTTAGATTTGGAAATTAAGTGGTGACTCTTGATTTGTTGGAGGTCAGGTGCTTTACAGAGGTGTGAAGCATTTAGTCTCAGTGGGATAGTATGAGCTACTCTGCCAAATGATTAATAGAGTGGCACTAATTATTTCCTCAAAGAAGGCTGCATGTTCCAAATTCCTAGTCAGAAGTTAAATGCTGTGCTATACTCATAGAGAGCCCTGGAATAATACTAGGAATAGGAGGGATAATGTTAAAAGAAAAAATATAGAAATTCTTTCCCCAAAATAATTGGGTGGGCTGCACCTGAATTCTAATTCTTACTAAACAAAGACTGAAGCATAAACCCAATACTTTAGATGTTTTATTTTTTTTTTGTAGATGGGTTATTTTTACAGCGTTTTGAATTACCTTTGCAAGATAATTGTAGTTAGCTGTAAATTACTGGTATTTGGGGAACTTGTAGAAACATTTTAATGGATTATAAAGGTAAAGGCAACTTTCTTGCACAATCAAAAGTAAGTTTACATTTATAAAATCAAATTTGTGGCCTGGAACTGGTAGGTAGTAAATTTTTTGCTATGATTATACAAAGAAAGAAAATATGGATTTTAACTGGCCTGCCTTTCAATTCACCTGAACATTAAGTATGTTCTTAATGGTCTGAGTTGCTGGGAAGAGCACTATTATAATAATCCGCGTTTTACAGCCCATATCAAATATAAGCTTGCATCACTTATTACAAAGTTTGTGCTTTGGGAGATATTTTCATGACATCCAAGAGTGATGTCCCATAATTCTTGGAATTAGTTCGTAATGGTATCATCTTCTGAAATGAGTTGTTGCTCTCACACACTGATTATTTTGTGGTTCGTGCCTAATCTGATAGCTATATTTAAAATGTCATAGACTTTTTATGGAAAAACATGTTAAAAATTGTCGTTATCTCAGTAATTGTATAAAATGATTATGGAAAAGGTGGTATACATTTCTTTTAAAGTTCCTTGCTCCATGCCACTCAAAAAGTGGAGGTGAAAATACAATTTTTAAGTTAATTGAATACTATTTTTTAAATGTTGACTACATGACAACAGAGGACTATTACTGTAGTTGTAATGTAAAATAAAGTTGGAGTCTGGAGCCCCTTTAGCTGTCAGCTTTATTAAGAAGCTACTGGTGTGTTGAACTAGGCACCCGTATTGTATAAGCAGTACATTCGGGTGTCTAGGGAGAATTTTTTTCTCTTCACTGCTGCTTTATTAGGCCTTGCTCACTCATACACTGTTGCCCTGTCTTACTCCAGCTTTCTAGCTGCAACTCACAGCACAGTAGGTCTAATGCAGATTGACGCCTTTACCAGAGGACTGATTGAAACTTGTGTCTCATAGTTGCTAATGCTCACTGAACCATTTTATTGAAGATAAAGTAAATAAAATAGATTGCCATATGAGAATTCTCTGAAATCAAATGGAATAATTTGACAGGTTTAAGCCCATGAAAAAGGCAAAGCATTGAAGCAGACGGGAATACTCGTTATGCACAGTATGCCAGGAAAAAGTCTCTACTGGGTTTGATGTTAAAATATTAATGCTTTTTTACCAGAAATTGTAATTGTTGAAAACATTTAGCATTGTCTCCAACAGAATTTATATTTTGGCCCAGATTTGTTGCTTTTCTTTAGAGGTGGGGGGAGGGTTGTGCCTGCATGAAAGGGACGATATTGTGCTGATTTGTTTTTCTTATTGATCTTCTGACACTTTTGTGCATGGATCACTAGGCTTTTAGAATTTAATACAAAACAGAAATGTATCTTTTACAGTATGTGGTACAGTCTTCATATTTTAAATAAAAGTAAGCTTTTTCTTTGGGAAATTAATTCTGTGGAATGGTGTAACACAATGTAGTTTTTAATCTTTTGTTAATTAAGAGTGACAGTTTGTATTAACTGTAATAGGAGCTGTAGCTTCTGAATACAAATGCTATATAATCTAATACAGTAAAAACGGACTAATAAAAGCCATTGTATCAGATCATTCAGCCTACTTGGTCAACTGTAAACAAATGAGTTCACAGCATTTCTTTTTTTTTAAATCTACTGTAGATTAATTGGTATTATGGCTAGCTTTTGGAATAAGCTAATGTATAACAGCAGAAAGCTGGCAGTAAATAAAGTTTAATATTGTATGTTCTCTCCTGTTCGTCATCTGGTTTGCACTAAATTTTGGCCACTTTTTCTTTCACAAGTGATTTCATTGAAACTGTTTAGACTACGGTTGTGGAGAAAACAGAATATCCAGAGTGTATTGTTGCTAGTTTAATATAAAGAGTTCACTAAAACCCAGACTTTTAGTAGCATGTTTTAAAAGCTTAAAATAATTTTAAGAAAGTGAAGATCATCCCTTTCTAAACATAAATATCAATGATTTTAGAATCTGTCTCTGAAATATCATTTTTATTTCTTATTCTCTGTGCTTTTAACGTAGTTGTTAAAACTTGAACAAAATTCACTATTTTGATTTAGGCATTTTATAGGTAAACTACACTTAAATTATAAAACAATATTCAGTAATATGGCAGAATTGGTCACAAGCTTTCAGTGAATGAGAAGTAGAATCGTTTATCAACATTGAGGTAAGGTGGTTAAAAAATATGAAGTGTTCACAGTCTTTCCCCCCTTCCTTTTTGTCATATTTTTAAGAAAACAAACCATTCATCTTTGCCTTATCCTTGCCTGAAGTGCTGAAGAGTCAATCTAGTGATAGTAGTCTGTTTCTAGGTAAAGTCTTCATTGTATCACAATGATTCTGTGTGGTCCATAATGAGTATGTGGAAGCATATATTGAATGGCATGCAGGTGAGATGGGAAAACCTTATAGGAAACTGATTTACTCCCTTCATAGGTACCTCTTTGTAAAGCCATTTCCACCTCTGTCTTCATGTGACAATCATGTTGTTCTGGGTCAGGGGTTATCAACTGGGGGTTCATGTACCCCTGGGAGTACTTTGAAAGGTCCCAGGGGGTACGTGGGGGCGGGCAGGGATGGAGTGCCGCCACCCTGCACCACTGCCTCACAGGAACAGGCCAGGGCGGGGCAAGAGCAGGGCTGCACAGACATGCTGCTGCCGCTTTGCCACTCCCTGTCTGGTCTCTCACCACCCCGTCCCCCGCTCTCCCCCCGCTTGGCATCTGGCTGCTCACCACCCCCCTCTCCCTGGAGGTACACTTATTAAAAAGGGGGCCACCGGGGGTACACTTATTAAAAAAGGTTGAAAACCCCCGTTCTAGGGGTGAGATTGTCTTGCCATGAAAAGAATGAGGATGGATCACAATACTGCATCATTTGATCATCATGTTCAGCGTCTTTTTTGATAAGAGTATTTTGGGGGAGTAGGGGTGCAGAGTTGTTTGCCTGCTTGTTTCAAATATAGATCACACATATTTCTTATGATTTTCAAGGGGTTATGGGCTCAAACACTGGGTGTGTACAACTGTTCAGTTCAACTGGTAGAAGTGCAGCCACTTAGTTTAGGCTGTTTGAAATTCAACCAGTTGAAACCTATACAAGTACTCTAAGGGTTGTCTTTGTGTTCTGCAGACAGCCTGCAATGCTTGAAGCATCCAGCCAAGGGGACCCAGAGTATGCATCCCAGGATGCTTTGCAGGGTCCCTTGTCTGCCAACTTCAGGTGACAGGAGACATGGGCACAGGTCAGGGCCAATTGGCTGCTCCCTTACAAATTTCCCTAAGAGCTGGCTGTCAGGCTATTAGCAGACGGGGTGGGGGGGGGAGGGCTTTGCCTATGGTGTTGCTAGGTCCATGTGTGGGACTGCAGGCATTGGCGACATGTAGAGGGTGCATGTACACCCCTTGAGATTGGCCATGCCAGTGGTGGAGATCGGCTGCTGAGGGACCTGTCCCCCCGGTTGACGATCGGCCATTGGTGCCCCCCCCCAGTATTAGGAGGCACCAGTTGCCCATGACTCCAGGTCCACACCCTGTACATGGGGTTGCAGGCATGGGACTCTGGACTGCCACAGGAGGGAAGTCTACCTCCCTGCGATGCTTCTAGCTAGCATCCTCAGCCTTGTGTGTTGGGCTGCAGCCATGAGGCTCTGAAGTGTCTTGGGAAGGGAAATCTTCCCCTATGCAGGAGTGGGGCTCCAAGGACCTCAGGGCAGTGTCTGTGCAATGGAGTGGCAGGGGGCATAAGAAGATCAAGGGGGGCGGGAGAAGGCAGCATTATAGTCAGGTTGGGTGTCCCATGATTTTGGGTCACTTCTCCTTGCCACATGAACAGTCTCTCCGATGTCAGAGGGAGGGGATTGCTGTGACTTGGGCTGCAGCAGTAGAATACAGTTGAAACATAGATTGTCCCTATGGAAGGGAGTGGGAGTGGGAGCAGGGCAGGCGGGGATTCCAGAGGTTGGGGTGGCAGCTGCAGTCAGTTGGGGAGGTGTGCAAGCCTTCATTCACACTTGAACCCCAATCAATTAGCACTTCAACCTTGTCTCATATGGCAGAGATTTCCATCATGTTGGTCATTTTTGAAGTGGTTGAAGTGCTTTGAATTTTTGTACATATGGCATGTCATCCAGTGAAACTGATTCCACTAGCTAAAATGTAACATTTGTAGACATTTGTCATTTCCCAATGGTGTAAAAGGCAACAAAGACTATCAATTTAATTAGGTTTTGCTTCGTTATGCCCAAGAAGGTACCTAGTAATGTTCCAGGTAAAAAAGAAAAATTAATCAGTAATTATTTTGTCTGTATCTGTAAACAGGTTGCCATCCCCAGTGGCACTGCAGCGGTCTCTGAGGGGCACCCCTCAAGTCCTTCAATACTTTACTCCTGTCTGGTCCTGCATCCCACCTTTACTTTCCTGCCACATCTTGATGGAATAATGATTAAGATATTACTCCGGCGGGAGGCTGCCCCTTTTTACGCCCTGGTGACTAGGGCTGTTCTTGCATGCTCCGACCACCCGTAGACACGCCCCATGCCTCACAGATGTTGTTTGTACTTCTGTGTTGGGGTTCTCAGACACCATGGGCTTTTCACCCCATTTTTCTCTAGCTAGGGCTACCAGCCTAAACCCACCAGATAGGACTTGACTCTGAGGCTCTAGCTCCTTAACAGTCTCTGGGCCTGGCCCTCCTTTTGTGCTCACTGTGGCACCAGGCTTTCTGACCCTGTGCACCTGCTAGTGCACTGGGCTCTTTGGCCCTTTATGACTGCACCCTGTGGCACTAATGATGCCTCCTCCTCCCCTACAGCCTCAACCACAAACCACGGGATTACCAATCTGTAACACAAACAGTAAGCCCCTGGGCTATAAGCAAAATCAAGTTAAGAAAGGCAGTCTGCCAGCTCACGTTTTCCATGGCTCTGTGCTTCTGCTTCCCACCGTCTGCTTGTGGGGCTGCTGCAGCTTCTCTGGGAATCATCAGGAGTCCACAGTCTCTGCAGCTGACCCCCCGGGCCAGCTCAGCCCAGGTTTTTTATAGTTCTGACCTGCCCCCCTCCGGTCACTTGACCAGCCAGCAGAGCTCAGCTCTTGACCCCTACTCTGCCAGCAGGCTGTGCCCAGAGAGTTCTGGTCTTAAAGGGGCCAGTCTGCTTTCTGGTAACAGGGCTAGGGTTCCCTGCTACACCCTCCCTCTCTTTTCTTTTGTCCAGGTTTTTTCCTTCCTCTCTGAGCCCTGTTCTTCATATTGTCATGAGAAGAGGTTGGCACTTACATTCTTGGTCCCTGGGTGATGCTCTATCACAAAACAAGATGGCTGAAGACTGTCACAACCCAAGGGTGTGATTTTTGTTTTTGTGTGTGCTTTGGCACCACTGAATTATTTTCCCTCCAAATTGTAGCTTTCTTTGCAGTGTGCATTTCTTCTTTGCAGCACAGAAATGCACTTTGCAAAGAGTTCCCGCCATTTGTATTATAATTCGAGCCCCATTATTGGCTTGCATGAAATTATTCACATGTGGCGGCTAATGATTGGCTTGCTAGCTGTATAAAAAGCTTGAGTGGTTTCCGCCCAAGTTGGAGGACTCCACGAACACCAGGAGGAGGAGACTTCACGCTGTGTGAAGATCTCTAAGCACTGCGGAGCCTATCGGACCCAGTGCATTTCAAGCAGGCAACAGGGGTCTGATCAGCCTCTAGCCTCTCCCCGTCACCGCCTGATCCCTCGACGTACCCTTCCCTGCACGCTTTCGTTCCACGGAGCCTAGCAAACTTCGTGTGAGTGAATTGTGAGTGAATAAAAGGATCCACGGAGCCTCGACAACTCCGTGGGAGTGATCGAATATTGTCTGAGTCCTCAAACGAGGATTTAATCGAAGCTGTGCATGGGAAACTGTCCAGCCTACACCGCGACCATCTTCGGTGTAAGTGAACAATCTTGAATCAACCATTACACGTCTGTGACTAATTCTAGCGTGTCGCCTGTTCTCTCCGATCCAGCGTGCCCGGGCTGCTGGCCACAGCCCGCGCGGAGCACAAAAAGGGCCCGGATCGCTCCCGGGCCCGCACAAAGACTAACGGTCCATGTAATTAATCTAGCATTATCTGTCTTCATGCTTTGTAGCCATCGTGGCGGTGCATGGTCCACGATTAGCATGAACTTTCATCCTGACAAGTAATATCGGAGTGTTTCTATGGCCCATTTGATTGCCAAACACTCTCTATCGTAGCATAATTGCTTTCAGGCGGGTGTAATTTCCTACTTATATATGGTATCGGACATTCTTCCCCTTCCTCCATTTGGACCAACACTGCACCAATACCCATGTTTGATGCATCTGTTTTTACCAAAAATAGTTTATTGAAATCTGGCGTATATAGCAGTCAACGCGCACATAATGCATCCTTCACCTCTTGAAATGCTCTTTCTGCCTCTGGTGTCCATCTCACTTTGGTTGGGCACCAGCCCTTACCATCTCGGTCAAGGCCACCACTAGGTCTGCAAAATGAGGCACAAATTTTCTATAATAATTCACCAGTCCCAAGAAAGCCCTCACGTGTTTCTTTGTTCGGGGAGCTTGATAACTCCATAGTGCCTCCACTTTATCCAGCAACAGTTACACCTTACCGCTTCTAACTGAAACCTGAGGTACCGTGTTTCCTCCTTCCCAATTGTGCACTTTTTCAGGCTGGCTGTTACTCCTGCCTTCCTTAGGTCCTGCAATACCACTCGCAGGGCTGTTAAATGTCTAGCCCAGCCTGCAATATACATGATAATATCATCTATATAGGCTGCAGCATAACCCCCATGAGGGGCCAAGACTCTTTCCATTAGCCATTGAAATGTAGCAGTGGCTCCATGTAATCTGAGTGGCATACGCCAGAAATGGAATAGACTCCAAAGTGTGGCGAATGCTGTCTTTTCTTGGTCCTCGGGTGCTAATGGGACCTGCAAATAGCCTTTCGTTAGGTACCAAGTGAAAATATAGCTGGCTTGCCTGATATTCTCCACCATTTCGTCCACTCTCAGCATCGGATAGGCATCAAACTTAGCCACCGCATTTACTTTCTGAAAATCAATACGGGGTCAAATTTTCCCATCTGGATTCGGTACTATGATGATGGGACTGTGCCAGTCGCTGTGGGATTCTTGTATTATGCCTTTCTCTAACATTATCTCAATCTTATCTTTTATCTGATCCTGTAGTTGTTGTGGGATCTGCCTCCAGTTCTTGCAGATCACCTGGCCTGGAGGGGTGTTTATTTGATACATCATGCCCCAAGCTGTCCCAGGGCCCTCCTGGAACATGTCTCAATACTCTTTCACTAGCTCCATTGCCTGTCGCTTCTGTTCCTTGGATAGTCGTGGGGCCAGTTCCACATCACTTCTCCTATCCCCTTCCCCCAGGGAGGGTCCTAGTTCTGGTTCTTCAGGTTGAGGGGCCAAATATAGGCACTCTGGCTCTTGCCATAGCTTCAGCATGTTAACATGGTATACTTGTTTTTTCTTTTACCTGTTGGGCTGGTGCGCTTCATAATCTACAGGCCCCACTTGGCGTATCATTTCATAGGTTTCCTGCCATTGTGCAAGTAACTTACTTCCTTGGTCCGGTAAGAGAACCAACACACATTCTTCCAACTCAAATTTCCTTTCTCTGGCTCCTCTATTGTAATAGGTTGCTTGTCACCTTTGGGCCTCCCTAAGATTTCCTAAAGCCTCTCTCTGTGCCACTTCTGGGCACTCCCTCCGTTGTATCACATATTGAACAAGGTTCTTGTCTTTTCTCTGTTGCTCTTCCCAACTTCATGTAATCAAATTAAGGATGCCTCGTGGTTGCTATCCGTATAATAGTTCAAAGGGGGAAACCCCTGTTGAGGCTTGGGGTGCCTCTCTTACTGCAAATACCAAAGGTGGTAACAGTCGATCCCATTTCTGCGGGCTCTCTACCATGAACTTCTTCAACAGCTGTTTCAACATCTGGTTAAATCACTCCACTAGCCCTTCAGTTTATGGATGATATACTGCAGTCTTTAAATGTTTAATTCCCAGTGGTTTGCTAACTCCCTTAATCACGTGAGATGTAAAATCCATTCCTTGAGTGGTCAGCAATTCTTTGGGGATTCCAACTCTGGAGAATATTTCTAATAACTCGTCTTCCACATTTGGGGTGGACACCCTCCGTGTGGGCACGGCCTCCGGGTACCTCGTTGCATAGGCCAAGAGGACCAGAATATATTGGTGTCCAGCACTACTTCTTAACAGTGGCCCCACAATATCCACCACCACATGCTCAAAGGGAACTTCCACCAAGGGCAGCCATACTAACGGAGCTTTTGGAGGATGATTAGGGTTTACTTTTTGACATGGTGGACATGAAGCACAGTAATTCGCTACTTCCTGTATTAATCCTGGCCAAAAAAATCTTTCCCAAATGCGAGCTTCTATTTTGTTTCTCCCCAAATGTCCACCTGTGGAGAGTTCATGAGCTACATTCAATAGGGCCCTTCGGTATCACCAAGGTACCATCAATTGTACTACTTCTTCTCCTTTGGGTCTTCCCTGCTCAACTCTATATAGGAGATTGTTCCTCACTTCAAATATTGGAGTTGTCTTCATCAGTTCTGGTTGCAGCAATTCCCCATTGCACTGAGCTAGATGTTCCTGGAATGCGTACCAAAACCCTTCCTCTCGGCTCTGTTCCAATTACAAATACTTGTACTTCTACAAGTGGGCAGTGTTCACCTCCTGTTCTACCTCTTCCTCTGTCAGAGGTTGTTCAGCATCACTGGCAAATCCCTCAGCCATAGGATCATCCTCAAGTACAGCCTCAGACTCTACTGCCTTACATCTTCAGATACCTACCTTCAGCGTCCTCCTGTGGGGCCTTCTACCACGTCTGACTCCTCTTCAGAAGCTTTCCCTCCAGCCTGAATGGGCTGCAATAACCTGAGGTACGCTGAATGGGTTGTGAGGCCCCCCTAGTCTCCCTCACTTGTCTCAAATTATGCTTCACAGGTTCCTCTTTCTTTTTCACATGGGCTATTGCTGTCAATAACCCTGGCCAGTTGCATCCTAGCATGATCGGATAGGATAAGTGCTCAGTTACCCTGTCTAACATCCAGCATGTATTCTTGCCCACTTGCAGAATAACCCACACTCTGTCATGTCTTTGGGACTCCTTGCACCAGCATCTAGTGATTATCTGGTCTGCTACTTCCCTCTCTCTTCCTGGTAACACATCTCTCTGCATTATTGTGTGTGACAAGCCTGAATCTAACATAGCACGTATCTTCCATCCCTCTAGTCTCACGTCCACTGTCAGTGCGGTCTGTTCCAATCCCAGCACAGGATGAACCCTGGCCCCATAACTACAAACCCCTTCCTAGGGTGTGCTTATTGTGGTTTTATGCCTCCCACCATCGTCTCTAACAATGCCTGTTGTCTTTCTGTTTGCTCCTGCAGAACTTGGACTACTTGACACAGCAGTCTCAATACTTGTTGCTTTGCCCCCAAATCCAAGGCTAGCATCTGCACATGCTTTGCTGACTTCTTTTTGTACCCAGGGGTTCTTTCTTTCATTCGGGCAAACCGCCCTCTTAGGATACACACTGCCCAGGAAGTTTCCTGGCCAATGCACCAATGTAACAGGTTGCCATCCCCAGCAGCATTCTAGCAGCCTCTGAGGGGGCACCCTTAAAGTCCTTTGATACTTCTCTCCTGTCTCTGGTCCTACATCCTGCCTTTACTTTCCTGCCATGTCTTGATGGAAAAATTATTAAGATGTTACTGCAGTGGGAGGCTGCCGCTTTGTATGCCCTGATGACTAGGGCTGTCCTTACATGCTCTGATCACCCCTAGACATGCCCCATGCTTCGCAGAAGTTGCTTGTACTTCTGTATTGGGGTTCTCAGCCACCATGGGCTTTTCACCCCATTTTTCTCTAGCTAGGGCTACCAGCCTAAAACCACCAGATAGGGTTTGACTCTGAGGCCCTCGCCCCGTAACAGTCTCTGGGCCCATGGCCCTCCTTTTGTGCTCGCTGCGTCACCAGGCCTTCTGGCCCCTGTGCAGCTGCACCTGCTAGTGCACCAGACTCTTTGGACCTTTATGACTGCACCCTGTGGTGCTAATGATGCCGCCTCCTCCCCTACAGCCTCAACCACAAACTGAATTACCAATCTGTAACACAAACAGTAAACCCCTGGACTATAACCAAAATATGCATCTTAGTGATACTAAATATGTTTTTGTCTAAATTTTCTGGTAAAAGAAACTGACTGACTGAATTTGTCTGCTTGTATAATAGTGAATAGGGGCTTTCCCACTGCGAGTCTGGAGCTACAAGCATGTGGCGCAGAGCCGCAGGGATAGAGGCAGCTAGAGCTATGCTGGGAGTGAGGAGCAAAGCCTGCCTGGCTGCTTGTATCCCCTGGGCTCTGCGCCGTACCTGCAGCTCTGCACTCGCAGTGGGGAAGCCCCATGCTGAACTCTGCAGGGAAGCAGGGGCAGGGCTCCCTCCACTCCTGGCAGAGTGCAGGGACTGCACAGTCGCGAGTGCAGGGAGTGTGTGAGGGTCCCTATATCCCGCACCCTCCCTCACACCCCACACACCCACACCCTTCTCATCTGAGCTCTGCACTCCCACTGCCCCTCTGGAGGGAGGAGGGAGAGAGGGAAGACTTCCCTTCAGCATGGAACAGAGCTTCCCCTCAACCCCCACCCTGGGGCTGGGCAGCATCGCATGGTATCCCACCCCCCCAACCCCAGGACAGTGAGGCTTGGGGGAAGGGGAGGAGGAAGAGTTCCCATCCAGTATCTCACAGAGTCCCCCTCTTCACCCTGGGAGGAGGAAGAGTACCCCCCAGCATGGAACAAAGTCCCCCTCTGCACCTTGTGGGACAACCAACTCAGCGTGGCCCCGTTAAGGTGAAAGGGGCAGGGAGAAGTGCTGATTCCTTCCTCCGTTACATCCCTGCAGCTGGGGTTTGCCAACTCCAGGGTCCACCGCTGCACCCCGCTCCCTTCTGCTCCCTGGCAGACAGGCTGACCCCAGGTGCAGTGGGGGAAGTGGGAAAGGAGGGAAGAATTTACTCCCTTCGTGCCCACTTTGCCTTGACGGGGCCATGCTGGCTGGTGTCTCCACTAGGGCTGGTTGCTGCTCTGGCTAGAGAGCAGAGGGGAGGGGCCAGCTTTGCTTTGGAGCAGAGAGCCCCATCCAGCCTAGAGAGCATGCTGGGATGTGGGGGGGTGGGTGTCTGGTGTATCTTAAACCAGCAAGGGGTCTGGGACAGACATTGCATAAACTGGTTTGAGCCAAATCAGGTAAGCCTGGTACTCCATTCAACCAGGTTTATCCCAAATTGGTTTTGACCATTTTGAAACTGGTTTATGTGCATTGAATGTCTGTTCTGTTACAAGTTTCTGATCACTTTAACTGGTTTATGTATAATGTCTGTCCCTAGCCATAGTGTCCAGGAAGTGTGGCATCTCCAGGGACAGTCTGCTGCATCAGGAAGTTCCTGGTGCCACACTCATTGGACACTCTGTGTTCTCAGGAAGACTTACTTTATGCCGCCCTCTACGCATTGCAGGTATCACACAATTAACTGCACAATTAATTGCGCAGTTACCTTAAGACCAGTTACACATGAAAGGTACTTATCACACAAAAAAAGATCCAACCAGCTATAAAGTTACCCCTCAAAAATGTGTGCTAATGTTTATAGGCAGTTGCTATTGAGCTTTAATCTGCACACGTAGCAGGATCTCCTATGTGGCTGGGAGCCCCATCAACTTACAGGGCTCCCAACCACAATGGTACACTGTACCCAGTGTGAAGCTCCCAGGCCCAGGGGATCATGGCAGCAATGATCCCCAATACTTAGGTGTGCATGAAACTCATGAGCCCAGGGATCATGGCTGCCATAACTCCAAGGTTCAGGGGTGCATGAAACCCCCTGGCCCACACACATAGCCAGGACTGAGTCCCACATCTGATGAATTGCCTTGATTATTTTAGTTTTGTTTTTAGATTCCAATACCTAAGCCATTGATCAAGCTTAATAGATACAAACCTTCAAATTAAATTTTAGATTTCTGTGCATAAATAAAATTAAGATTGCATTTCTAAATAGTATTTGCATATTTTAAGGGTTGTATTAAAATTTAAATAGATTATTTATAGAAAATAAATATTAAAATGAATTTCTTAAGGTCTTTATTCATACTATAAAAATGTATGTACTTGGCAATACACAGAAACAGTCAATTAGTTTAGTTTTAATTACTTTTGCTGATATGGTTTGTATTTGCTGTATGTGCTATTTGTTTATTTTAATCCAATAAATTGCTAATAATTTGCAACATACCTTCAATGGCTACTTCTCTGAAAGCATAACAATTAAAATTATAATAGAAGTATAGGCAACAAAGGAAAATTATCAGATTCTGTATGTTATATAATTTGAATAATATAAAGATGCAAAAGATACTGTTTCTTTAAATGTTTGTTTTACTGTATATCTGTATCATTGCTGTTGTTAAAGATGATTGTTTTATATGGTGAATATAAGACAAGTTAAAAAAATATGCTTGACCTCATTTGACCTTTTCGACGTTCAGTCAGTTAAAAGGTTTGTAAGACGTTTAATTACCAAATGGTATGATCATTATTCATCTCATCATTTGATATATAACGTCAAGTGAATTGCCTCCCTGGAGTGCACTGTGTTTCACAGATCAATAGATTTAGTAAGAGTTTGAGGGAGAGCGTTAAACATTCATAGCAATGAAGGAAAAGTATATCCTTCTTGTAAAATGCCTTATGTACCAATAGTTATTTTTTGAGCTTTATGGAGTTATTGTTTTATTTACTTCCTAGTAATACATAACCCTGTAATATTAAGGTTCTCATTAAAACATTTAATCTCTTTACTGAAATTAAAATATACTGCTCCCATACTGTTTTGCAAGTGAGCAGAATATAATACAGTAATTGTTATTTTTTCTGTAGTGTTTTACTCTGTCTTCTGTTAATTTTAGCTGGTTTTTATTTTCTCATTCTCCATTCAATCAAAGATCTTTTTTAACACATATTGGATGAATAAAAGAAAAGACAGAGCCTCTTCCTTATTGGTTAATATTATATGTATTTACTATATCGAACTACAGTTTATGCTCCTTGGTTATGAAGGACTTCCTCTATACAAAGCAAACGTGATGGGTACAAACGTGCAAATTTACTTACACATTTCTTTCTTTATTGTAATATGCTTATGAACATACTATATGGAAGAACCATCATGTAAGAGCATATATTTGACCTTTATTCTCTAAGCACACATAAAAAGGTTTTCTAGATCATCTCAAGAGATTTATTGGGTGGTTTAGCCAATAACCTTTGGCATTACTTCTCTTGTAAATGTTATCTGTTTCATTGGCTGATTTGCTTGGTTCTGATTTACCAGATAATGTAATTGTTTTTCCTTTCTCTTTCTTCATCATCTTGAAAAATAACATGTTTTTCTCTTTTTCTTCATGTTCACAAAAATGCACCCTACTTTCAAACTTATGCTTTCTCATTGGTGCTGGGGCTGATCAGTCAATTGACAAAGAACTGTAATCTTGTAGCATGGCGAATCTGATGGGACAGAATGAACATTTGAAGGAAAATTCAATTTCCTTATTTATCTGTCACACTGTTTACTCAAAAATTAATTTGAACTGTGAGCAATATCTAAGTTTCCTTGATCCCTTCCTCTTGTCCTTGTTCTTGAGGTATAGTGGTGTGTAGGAAAGGCCATGTTTCTGAAGTTTCTTATTCCTCAGGCTAAGCTAAGGTAATTCTCATGGGAAGTCTATTGATGTTGCAACAAGAAAATTCTTATCTATTTTTTTAGAACAACCTGGAAAATATGTCAGGAGACTTTCACAGGCGTAGATGTTCACTGTGTGTAATTCTTGTAAATGTAAAATCTAATTTGTTTGGAATCTTTGCACCAGAATTGTCATATGAACTTGTGTAAAGTACAAGAAGCAGCTCTGAGATATCATTCCTTTGTTTTCTGTTCTGACTGTACTGCGTAGTTTTTATAACTCATCAATTCAAATAATAACAATGTCAGTAACACTGAAATTAGCAGGAAAATATTGTATATTATTTTTATTTTATTTGTTCTCCTTGCATTGCTACTTCCTAAGTGTTTTTTCACTTAGAACTCTACTATGCCTTTTGTTAGGTGCCACAAACAAAGCCATAGTTTCATTCTACATTGCAAAAGACCTATACTTTAATGCATAGCCTGCAGGAAATCAGTGGTAGCATCTTACAAGAAACTAGACAACTTAAGGCCTCTGTTACAGTGAACAGTGCAACACGATCAAAGCAATTAATATTGGAGTCATGTGAAAGCAACTATTGCTTTGATGCTCCTAAATTTAATGGGGCTTAAGCTTCCATATTGCTAAGCAGTCAGGGCTCAATCCAGAAAAACTACGTGCTTAGTTTTAAACATTTATGTTAAGTATCTTGTAGGAGAGATACATACTGTATGGCATTGATACCAGTGCCATGCTACTCCATATTTTGACTAAGTATGTCAGAATACCACAGGTGCTCAGTGATGTATGTTTTAAGTGCTGGGAGTATGGTGCTTAGTGCATGGAGTAGTACAGGTCTATGAATAGCAGAATTAAATCATCACCATTATTTGGTAGGTGCTGGGGATGCAAGATCAGAGGTTTTAGTGGCAGAGTGTATTGTATCATTGATTGACCACAGAAACAGTAAAAGAAAACCGAGATCTTGATGGTAAAGGTTACTGAATGAAGCTGACTGAAAGTCAACAAGTTAGTCTCTCCTTCTCATCTATCATTTTGCAGGCATATCTCAGTAGTCTGAAGCTTAAAGGAAGTATTCATCCTATTTGAGTCACAAATGAATATTCTGAGAATTCAAGAAAATTAGTTTGAATAAAAATTAAATTACAAATGTGTTTTTAAGGAAAATAGTATAATACTGCCTTTGTCAGACATTTCTTTGTCGCAGATTATCTTAGTCTCCAGTCTATCATCTATGCATCATGGTATGATTTTGGCCAATTAAGATTTAAATTAGATACCATCAAGACCCAACTATGAAATCTTGATGGAATATATCAAGATTCATAAAGAATGGGAGGACATATTGCAGGAAAACAACTTCAAGCAACCATGACGATAGGCATATCACATCTAATATGATTTCCCAAATAGAGGGCAGAGTGCAGGAAATTTCAAATATCAGATCAGGCACATGGGACTTTAAAATATGGTCTAATTTACACCTTTGGATTGAATGTCATTCCAAAATTGATCTTACTGGCATCCCTGTTTCTTAAAAACTCATTGAAACACCAAAACATAAAGGCTGTAATGTATCACCTGCCTCATTTTATGGCAGTTGAGATCCCTAGAAACACAAAATCGTGGGGCTTTATTTTATTTCTTTCCATTCTGCAAGCCTTCCTGGGAAAGTTAGACAGCACTTGAGTGGAACTTCTTGAAACAGTTCTACCAGAGGGTCAAATTTCAGGACAGGTATACTAAAATCCACCATAGCAATTATCTCTAAAAATGATTTTTTCTTTGTTATGTTGGAACAATACTTATTTTGTATTATGCCATTGAAGCAGGGTTATATGCCTTTGGAGCAGGGTTGCGAACCCTGTGTGTGTGTGTGTGTGTGTGTGTGTGTATATATATATATATATATATATATATACTGACAATCTGCAAACTTTACTGACAACCAAACTTTCTACTGATATATGTTTTACATAATGTAAATGTACCCCTTCTGCCTGGTACTAGAAAGTAGTCAGAAAGATCACATTCAAATTTAGGGGTTTAACACAAACTTTCTATATCTAGCTCAAGTTTCCACCCAAAAATCTGGGAAAATAAATTTTCATTGGCTGTTCTAAAGTGAACACATTTCTCCACTTGCAAGCATTGTTCAAATAAAACAAGGTTTATTATACATGACTGTGTATATCTCATGCATTGCCATGTGCAAGAAACACTTTCTTACACCAGCTGCTTTTAGCGTTGTGCTTGCTTTCGTTGCCTTTGCAAATCCATTCTTTGAATTTACTATCTGTAGTTTTAGCAGACTGAAACGTACACATTCTGCATACTTATTCTCTTTTAGCAATGGGTTCATCTGCACTTTTATGATTATCACATTTTTTTCACAGCTGCCATTTTTTACACACGACTTTTTTTTTACCCAGAGAACCTTGTCTACCCTTTTTTATATATGACACTAACATGAACAATGACAAGTTGATGTCTTTTTTACGATGTGTTATTTTTTTTAACCTTCGGATCAAGAACTCCCCTCCCCCCACCACTGTAAAATAGCCCCATGGGGAACACCTACATGTACAGTGTGTGGTGCTGCAGATGGATTTCCAGTGCCACATACTTCTGTGCTCTTGTGGATGTGACCATTGGCTACAAATCGCTGCAACAGCATGGGTTTATGTTGAGTGTACAAGCCCCCTTGGGACAGCGGGGATTATATTTGGTGGTTGAAGCTTTTTTTGACATGGGCTTCATTTCTACTATTAGAAAATTTGAAGTAATAGCTCTGATGTTTGAATAGCCTCATTCATTTCACATTAGGTGCTAACTCAGATATTAGTGATAAGGCCTGTTCTGAGCATGCTGTTAATGAGTATTTCAGTGCTGAAAGAGGAGACCTAAATGTGCATACAGAGGAGACCTAAATGTCAACATAGTTAATATTTACAGGGTTTTTGGTTGTAGCCTTGTTGGTCTAAGGACAGAGGCAGGCAAGGTTCTTTGTGTAGATTAGACCAACTGAGTAGTTGGAATAAAGTTCTTTGCAAGCTTTCGGGCACAAGCACCCTTCTTGCAGCATAGGGAGAGTCTGCTGTTGTTCTGAGATCTCCAAGGAATGAAAGAAACTAAAAGTGTGACAGGAGGTCAGTGAGAATGTAAATAGGTAGAAGTTGCTAGTTAACTAATTCACTGCTCTTCAAGTTATGGGAGAAAGGGGAAGAGCTTTTATACTGTAAAGATCCATAAAATCTGGATTTCATAACAGCTCATTTTGGGGTAATGTTCATTACCTTTACTAATTTCATTTCTGCTTTTATTGAATACCTCTTCCTTCATATCTCCATTTGCAATACTCTTCTATTTAAGTACAAGCTAAATAGATTATAATAAAATCATTATAATTTGGAAAAATATCACTGCTCAGGTCAGACTTAGTGCAAAAAGAGCAAGGCTTTCCACATGTTTGTCCAGTGGCAGATAATCCTGTTTTAGGTTCATAGATTGTAAGGCTGGAAGGAACCTCAGAAGATCACCAGGTCCAGCCCCCTGCACCAAGCAGAAAAGACAACTGGGGTCAGGTGACCTCAGCAAGGTGACCATCCAGTCTCCTTTTGAAGATTTCCAGGGTAGGTGATTGCACCACCTCTGGAGGGAGCTTATTCCACAGTCTGGACACCCTAGTTGTGAAGTAATTTTTCCTAATGTTGAGCCTAAAACAGTCTTGCAGAAGTTTGTGACCACTACTTCTAGTTTTCCCCAAGGGTACCCTGGTGAACAGTTGTTCACTGAGCCCTTGATGTGCACCTCTGATGTAGCAGTTATCTCCCCAGTGCTACCAAGTCCCCTCTCAGCCTTCTTTTTTTCAGGCTGAAGAGTCCTAGATCCCTCAGCTTTTCCTCATATGGCTTGTCACGCAAGTTTCTGATCATATGGGTGGCCCTTCTCTGGACTATCTCAAGCTTTACCACAGTCTTGTTAAAGTGCAACACCCAGAACTGGATGCAGTACTTCAACTGAGGTCTGCCAAGTAGAGTGAGAGAATCACTTCTTTGGTTTTACTGGTGATGCATCATAGATTCATAGATGTTTGGGTTGGAAGGGACCTTAGGAGATAATCGAATCTGACCCCCTTCCCTGGGCAGGAAAGAGCACTGGGGTCGGACAACCCCAGCCAGGTGCATGTCTAGCCTCCTCTTAAAGACCCCCAAGGTAGGGGAGAGCACCACCTCCCTTGGAAGTCCATTCCAGATTCTGGCAACCCTTACCATAAAAATTCTTCCTGATGTCTAACCTAAATCTGCTCTCCGTCAGTTTGTGGCTGGTTTTTCTAGTTACTCCAAGGGGTACCCTGGTAAACAGAGCATCTCCTATTCTTTAATACCCTCTCCCCAACCCCAATGAATTTGTAGGTGGCCACAAGATCCCCTCTCAGCCTTCTCTTGCAGAGGCTGAAGAGATCCAGAGCCCTCAAACTGTCTTCATAGGGCTTTGCCTGAAGGCCTCTGACCGTATGAGTGGCTCTTCTCTGAACCCTCTCGAGGTTGTCCACATCCCTCTTGAAGTGTGGCTGTAGCAGGGCACCTTTGGGTTCCTGCCACTTTAAGGGCAGTCAGGCAGCTACCAGGTGCCTGATGGGGGCAGCCATTTTGAGAACAAGGGATATAAAGGCTGCAGTTTGCTGCTGCCAGCCCAGGCAGAAACATCCTGAATGAGCTGCAGCAGGAACATCAGAAGGTAAGAGTAGGATGCTCTTGGTCCTGGGCATGACCCTAAATTGCACTCTGCTGGGGAAGGGTAGCCTGGTGGGGCTCCTAGTGGTGTGGGAGCCCCCAAGAAATGCCAGGCCAGTTATCTCACCAGTGAAAGGCAAGGAGGGGCACCTTAACTCGAGCCCCCATCTTCGGGTGGGCTTTGGAGGCGGTTGTGGGAGTAGTGGGGCCAGGCATGGCAAACGTAGTGTCAGCTGAACCCAGGAGGGATATGAGATCCCAGAGACCCCACACGGGTAGCATGGAGAGCTGTGGGAGTAGTGGGGCCAGGTAGGCTCATGGATAGGCACCTGAGCCCAGCAAGAATGTGAGAGCCCGGATGTCCAAGAGTGGGTAGCATGGGGACCATAGTATGAGGCCCCAAATAGAGTAGCGCTGAATTGGAAGTAGGCCTAAAGGGCTGTGCATGGGAGGGGGCTGAATGGGGAGCACGCCTGAAGGACAGTCCCAGAGGCACACTGAGTAGGCCAAACTGGAGTAAGCCTGAAGGCCAGTGCAAGGGCCATCCCCATAAGAAGCTAGTTGCAAGTATGAGGAGTAGACCCCAGGGTGGGGTGGGGTGTGGTGTAGAGTTGCCCAGTGAGGGGCTTGGGACAGAATCAGCCCATGGTTTGGCACAAGGCTGGGCCACATAGAGTAGGGGAACTTGCGGGAACCGAAGGACTGTGTGGTGAGGCCAGCATTCAAATAGTGAAGGCTGATGGCCTAAGAGGAGCAAGGACAGTGGAGTGTGGCTCAGTAATGGGCAGTATACCAGAGGCCCCTGTGATAGGGGAGGTGGAGTGAATGTGAGGATGAATGGAGCCCAATTTTGAACTGGATTTGCTCCGGTCTCAGGCCAGGGAGTAATCCTAATCTGGATGCCATCTGAGAGAAATGGGCTGTGGTGTAGGGGAGGTTTGGAGCCGCAGCTAGTGCCCTCTGGCATTGCGGCTGGGAATGGGCAGCCATCGGTGCTGGGAGCGGGCAGCCTCCCACATTGTAACACAAGTTTATGGGAACAGCAAAGTCATGGCAGACGAGACTGGGTGGACTGCCCTATAGGTGAGTGGGCCAGCATGGGACCTGACCCCAAGTGTTCCCCCAGCCACAGTGGTGCCGAAAACTGGATGCAGTATTCCAACTGTGGCCTGACCAATGCTGCATAAAGGGGAAGTATCATCTCCCTGGACCTGTTTGTCATGCACCTGGTAATGCATGATAAAGTACGACTAGCTTTGCTGATCACTTTGTCACATTGACGATTCATCGATTGATGTGTGCCAGGTTATTGTTAGCCCTACTGGCTACAACATTGCAGTGCCAGCTCATGTTCATACTGTGGTCTATTACCCCCAGATCCCTTTCATTCGTAGTGCTAGTCAGGTTGGCGTTGCCAAGCCTGTAGGTGTGCAGGGGATTGTTCATCTCCAGGTGAAGCACTTTACATTTCTTGACATTGAACTTCATCTGGTTCCAGTCCACCCAACTTGCAAGCCTGTCTAGGTCTGCCTGTATCTGCAGCCTATCTTCAAGAATGACCACACTTCCCCATAACTTGGTGTCGTCAGTGAACTTGGCCAGTGAGCTCTTGACCCCCATATCCAAATAATTGATGAAGGTATTAAATAGCACTGGACCAAGCGCTGACCCCCACGGGACACCACTGGCCACTTCTCACCAAGATGACACAGATCTGTTCATTAGAACTCCCTGGTTCCTGCCCCACAGCCAGTTTCCTACCCATGTGACTGTCTCTCAGTTAAGACCACAGTCTTCCAATATTCTTGCGAGAACATCATAGGATACTAGATCGAGAGCTTTTAGGAAGTCAAGGTACATAATGTCAACCTCTTGTCTCTTATCCAGGTGATGAGTCACCTGCTCATAAAAGGAGATGAGGCTGGTAAGATGAGAGCTGCCTGCGATGAAGCCATGCTGTTTGTTGTTCAGAATCCTACCTTCTGCAAGCCTATTGCATATAGATTCCTTAATGATTTTTTCTAGGATTTTCCCTGGGATAGAAGTTAGGCTAAGTGGCCTATAGTTACCTGGGTCTTCCCTCCTCCCCTTCTTGAAGATGGGCACAATATTGGCCCTCTTCCAGTCCTCTGGGACCTCCCCGGAGTGCCATGAGTTTTTGAAGACATTTGCCACGGGTTTTGCAGTTTCTTCAGCCAGCTCTTTCAGCACTCTCAGATGAAGTTCATCTGGTCCTGCTGACTTACGTATGTCCAATTTCTTTAATTGGACTTGAAATGCCAGTGTTATTCTAACCTCTCATGCCACCCCCCCCCCAACAAACAAAACAAAACAAAACAAAACAAATAAACCCCACAGTGGAAGTTGTATGAAATCATAAACCAGGTTTGTGATATGAAAAAATGAGAGGGTGATGTGAGAGCTAGACTTTAAAAAAAAAAAAATCTAACCTAGAATTTCAAACTTGTTCTTCAGAGATTAGAAGTTTGCACACTATCGTTTCATACCATCTAGCCCCTAAAATGCCATTTTATTTTAGTTGTGTGTCACCTTGTTCAATGCAAATGTTTTCTATTTCAGGGCAAAAGCATCAATGATATTTTTCTAAAAGCATTCATGAATACGTTTAAGACTTTGCTCCTTTATCAGTGCTAAGGGAGTTGAGTCATCAAAAGATCAGCCATTTTCAGTTGTGCTGTAAACCATCCATTCCAATTAAGAAGTATATGCTTAAGTCTGCTGTAAATAATAGGTATACAAATGTGTTTATTTCTGCCTGGGACCAAATAATCCTTACACCTAAAATCATAACAATCTTTGTTTAATGTCTTGAAAGCAAGATGGAAGCCACACTTGTAGTCAGTCATAGAACGCACCTGATTTAACAAAATCCCAGTATTTTGTTTAACAAAGATAGTGTAAATAGGTAATTTATATTAAATCATGTGTAATTCCTATTCAAAACTGGCTAAATACTGAAAAGTAATTAATTCTGCCTTCCCAAATTTTTGTATTTTTTATTTTGGGGTACATAGTAGGTGTCTGGTGGTGAGTACTGGTACAAGTGCAGCTGCAGTAGGACAGAACTCAGCACAAGCTAACTGCCTGAATATTTGTCCACTTTCTCACATAAATTTTCAGGCTGCAGTGTTCACTATGAAGTCTGCTACCCTACTAGAGCTCCTCAGCTTGCTGGTTTAAAGAGAGATCAAATATGTCTACATGAGCTGCAGCCACAGCCTTGACTGCTCCAGTTTTCTTGCGTCCTTGGAATTTGTTAACTCAGTCTTGGCTTGATTTTACTTACTGTGTTGCCTTGTATCAAGCATCCATGCTGCCCTTCGGCAGTGTGTTGCTCACCATAAATGTCTGCTTTGACATAAATAAATAAAAACAAGTGAGGCTCCCTGTTCAGCAGTGATGCAGCTGTTCTACCTTACTATAGATTTCCCAAATGACTTCTGCCCCTCCCCCCTCACAAGTGGATTGTAAACTTAACAGGTTTGAGTCTGCTCTCCCCTTTCTAAATTAATGCAAGAATTCTTGTAATATTTTTTTTGCATGAATCTTTTTCCCCCAAAAAAGCTTCTGGAAATTGGGGTGTGTCTTTTAAGTGAGGAAATACAGTAATAGCAGTCTTGGACACTTTCTCTTTCCCCTAGCAGAGGCTTGTGCTGCCAAAGGTGTATTTCTAAAGTGGAGCCAAGACCTTGGTGCTGCAGCAGAGGCTCCTGGGTCCTCAGATGTCTCCACAGGTGCTGCTGGTTGCCCACTTAGCTCAGCTCAAAAAGGGCATTTTGGCTCAGCTAACAAGTAGGAAGTTAACAGAGCAGCCACAATGTTTCATTCCCCACCCCCCCCTACCCCCACAGACTGCAGCTGCTTGTGTTTTTCCTGGGAAAATTCTGTACTTGCTGGTATTTTTCAAAGATAGATCTTTATTCGTATAATTGTTGTTGTCGTTTTATTCTGCCTTTCAAATCTAGGCATTTTGGAGGCATGTTGTATGCAAGAAAATATGGTGTTTGTTTCTGACCTCAGACTGGTCCATTAGTCTCCTATCAGTGCTGTACCATATCAATGTTGATTTTTCAAGGAGCAAAATGAATGGAAAAGGAGTGCTGAGTTGCAGTTGAAAAGTCATCTTATCAGTGGAACTCTGTATACCTTCTTATGAAAGACTATGTACTTGTTACACAAAATCTTCTCCTTGCAAATAAAGACTGGAATAGGGAGAGTCAGTCTGAATATGAAAGACAGGTATATAACAACTTTATTTGGTGTGAGAGTTGATATTCAATCTTAGAGTATGCACCACTTTCCTTTTCAGACTTCTCTTCAGACATCTAAAGGTTAGATCAAGGATCAATCTGATAAATAACTGTGAAAATCATGGGTAAAATCTATATTGAAGTGGTGAGACAAGTTATAGAAAAGGGATGGTTAGACTAATAGCAAAATAAGCCTGGAAGGCCTGTCTGTTGCAGAGCACCCCGGTGCTCTGCTCCTAGAGGAGAGAAACTGCCAGGGAGAGAGAGAGAGCCCTGGCAGGTCATAACGAGCCCAGCTGAGTGTTGCCAGGGTAACGAGCCCAGCTGCGGGTCGCCGGGGCAACTAAGAAGAGCCAGCTGCCTGTAGGAGGCAGGGCCTGGCCCTTATAAAGCCCAGGGCTGAGACCAGGCAGGTAGTTCCCTGCCAGCAAACGGAGAGGCAGGAGCTCCCTCGGCTGAGATATAGCAAGAAGCCTGACTTGCAAGTATAGCTCACTATAGCCCTGAGAGGATTGGGCACTATGGTGTAGCCAGGAGGCTCTAGTTTATGTTCAGGCTTGCATATTACACCGGAGGCTTGGGTGAGGCTGTAGGGGTTGGAGGAGGCCTCATAGGGACCCCAGAGGTGTGGGGCCCCTGAGC
>NW_005841848.1:701469-717587 GCF_000455745.1 Alligator sinensis | reverse complement strand
ATATATATATTCCAGCAAGACGTGGCGGGCGAGAATTAGAGGGTGCCTTGGGCCGGCCTGACATGGAGCGAGGGACCTTAAGGAGCACACGGCCCTCCGCGAGGACCCCGCCGTGACACTGTCTAATCCAGTAATACACAACCAGGGTGCTGTGGCACCCTGGGGTCCCACCAGGTCCTTTGAAGGGTGCCCTGAGGTATAAGAAGATAAGCACGGTGTGAGGAGATAAGGAGATAAGTGTTGTCCCTGCATGGTTGATCCCGTACCCTCATTGCCCAGCCCCCATAGAAGAATGTAAACACTGTAATATATAAATTAGTTTTTGAAACTGGATGCTTTCAGTTCAGAAAAGTTATAGAGGTGCTTTAAGTCCAGTGAGGGCGACCTCAAGTCCAAAAAGTTTAGAACTAGTGATCTAAACTACTTTTAAAAATGTCCTATGATGGAAATTCCACAGACTCACTAGATAATATCTCCCAGTGCTTAACAACCCTCTTTGTTTGATTCAACATTAGAAAGAACTTTCTAAGTTTCACTAACTATAATTTAAGAAAATTAGTTCTTGTTCTGTTTCATGTGGACATGCATAACAGTTGATCACCCTTAGTACATTCCTCCTCAGTTTTCTTTTCTTTAGGTTAAATAATCCCAGTTTTTCCAATTTTTATGTATGTCATGTTTTCTAGACCTCTAATCATTTTTGTTACTCTGCTGGATTTTTTCTAATTTGTCCACATCTTTCTGAAGATGTGCCCGAAGCTGGGCAGTCCAGGTCAGGTCTCACTATTGCTGAATAGAGAGCATGCATCACTAATAATCCTTCCTAGTGTACTAATGGCTCTCTGCAGCAATGACATGTCTGATTCATATTCCATTTGAAATCTACTTTAACCCGTATGCTACTTTTGGTATGCATAGTACTGGAACCTAGGCAATCATTCCCCTATTTATATTTGTGCATTTGATTATTGGTCATTAAGGAATGTCATCCAGTTGGACCATTTTTCCAGTTTATCATGTTTATTTTGAATCCTAATCCTATCCTCTACTTTTTCTGCTATCCCACCCAGTTTGGTGTCATCTACAAATTTACTGTGTGCTCAATTCCATCCTTCACATCCTTGACAAAGATATTAACAGTACTTGACCCAGGACAAACCAGTGGGAAACACTACTCGGTATCTTCTCCTCTTTAGACCTTTAAAAATTACCCTTTGAGCACAAGGACTCAAACAGTTATGTACCCACTTTACATTAATTTAATCTGTGCTGTATTTCATTAGCTCACTATTGAAAATATCATGAGAGAGAGTATGTCAAAACCCATTATAATCTGCCTGGCAACTGACTCCCCAGCCCAGCCCCTGGCTTCTTTACTTTTCATTCCATCCAGGAAGAGCACACACCAACTGCTGAAACTTCCTTAGCCTGACGAAGGGTTTTTAAACTCGAAAGCTTGCTTAATAACTATTCTCCAACCATTGGGGTTGGTCTAATAAAAGATATCAAATTCACCCAAGGAACCTTGTCTGCCTATGTCCTTAGACCAACACGACTACAACCTACACCCTTGCTAAACCTGAGGCATATCACCGCCACTGCTCTCTCCCCATCCACAAAGACCATTCATTACCTTGCCAAACAGAGAAATAATCTTGGTCAAGTATGATTTGCTCTTGACAAATCCATGTTGGCTGTTCATCACTTTCTTATTCTTTAGATGTTTAGAAATACATTCTTTGATAAAGTACTACAGAACCTTGCTGGATATCAACATTAGATTGACTGGTCTGTAGTTTCCTGGATTATCCTTGCTCCTTTTCTTAAAGAATGACATTTTATGTGTTCTTTTCTAGTCATCTGGGACTTGTATCAATTGTACAATAATAATTTTTTGTATTTACCCAAAAAAGTTAACTTTTTCCAACAGGTAATAATGATCAAGAGGACAAAACGTGACTTGTTATAATATTATATGTTCTACTGAGTAATTAAAATACAAAAGTGATAGGGGATTGCAAAAGATTAATATTCAGTATTTTTATTACTTTTAATTTAATAATATAATGCATATGGAATAAATATTAGGACCAGGCAACTATGAATTGCAGAGCAATAATGGAGGAGGTTCTCATGAGGTCATAAACCATGGCAGCAACGCTTGCCTGGTTTGCATAGTTACTAGAACATCAGGCTGGAACTCTAGCCCCATCATTTGAAATGCATCTCATTTTTATTTTATAATGTATATCCATATTTTGAATTGGTGTCCTGCTCCTTTTTTTCCAATGCTGGTTCAACCGTTCTTTTTTTTTTTTTTTCCTTGCCCTTTTTTGTTACCATGATTCTCTTTCTCACTTTTTGAAGACTCCAAGTTCTAGCATTGATGCTCGGATAGTGGCTTCATCAGCTGTGAACTGAACAATAATCACAATCCATGAATTTTGATTTTATACTGCGGATTGTATTGAGTTTATTTTCTAATTAATATCACAGTTTTTTAATTCATGGCTGAATTCTTTTTTTTCATGAGTTGCACCACCCTTTCTTTACATAGTTTATTTGACTCAAGTGCTTTCATTCTAATAACTTGTTGGAAAACTAACTGTGATATTGTATAAGAAAAAGCTTAAATGCTAACCTGTATTAAAATTCCAAATGTTTCCTTAAAAGTTTAATGAAAGATTTTTATCCTTTATTTCATTAGTGTATATAGTGTGATATAGGGCAGACTTTTATATGAATTTGTACTGACTAGAATATATAGTGTTTGTTATTCTGCATATAGCTTCACGATTCATGAGTTATCAATGTATTCCTTTGTGATTATAAACATGCTATAACCTTTCTTTATGCAATTATAATCCATTATCTATTTTAATTATCTAACAAATATTTTGGAAATGACACAGTTTTTATTATTAAAGGTTAAACTATAATTTGAGTTTAGCTGATTCAGTTTGAAATTGGCACAGCAGTACATCTCCTTTGTGATACCATTAAATATTGTGAAAACTCCTATCCCATTGGCTTTATATTCAGAGAAAACCATTCAATACATAAGTAAAGTGGAAATGAATTTCATGTCTATTACAGAACTATAAAAGAGACAGTGAGAATACATAATGGTTTTATATATGACATTCATGTATGCTGTATGAATGAATGAGTTGCACAGAGGTCTTCCCATCAATACGGTAAGTGCACCCAATAAATGACAAGGGCTGTGAATTCACCAGAGAGAAACTCAAGGGAATAAACCCCTACTTCTTTTTTCGGAATCATCCAGTCCATCTATGTTGTGCTTGCAGGCTACGTATATTTTACATACCAAGAATTCTCTCAGTGTAAATACGGTACTTGGGGCCAGATCCAGGAGGGTGCAGCGGCACCCCCTTCAAAACTGTAGCTCACCTGTGCAGCTCTGGTCCCCTACAGTCACAGATATCGGCATCCCCTAAGGTATCCATCTAAGGCATGGATGGAGCCCAGGCTGGCAGGGGATACCCAGGGGCCAAGCAGGGAGTGGTTAAGGAAGGGGGTGACTCTTTCGCACTGTTGCCATCCTGGGTGACCAGGGTGGGAAAGCCTTTGGCTACTCACGCAGCACTCCATCCAGGGGCTGCTGGGAGCCACTGCTTAGGGTTCCATGTTTAGCTGTAGTATCCCTGTCTCAGGGATCCACCTGTGGGAAGCAGCTACACAGGTTGCCAGATTGCACTGGGGAAGGCAGTGTTGGTGGGCAGACTTACTCTTCCAGGACCTGCTCCTAGTCACTGGAGGACACTGGGGGGAATCAGGTAGGGAGCAAGTGCTGGGATCAGGGATCACTGGCTGCAGCAGTGGGGATCAGGGCCTCTGGGAGCTCACGGCAAAGCTCCCTTGTGCAACGTGGGGCAGTGGAGGGCATCGCCACCCCCCCCCCCCCCCCCCCCGCCTGGCACCTTCATGGCAGCTGCCTCATTGTGAGGATGCAGTGTAGCTTGGCAAGGTGCCATGCACTGTCTGGGAGCTGGAGTGGCTCCAGCAGTCACCTAGAGCCCAGCACTGCTCAGCCCCAATGGTTCCAGCTCCCAGACAGTGCGTGGTACCCTGCCGAGCTATGGTGCACCTGCACCATGGGGCAGCTGCCACACAGTTACCAGGTGGGGCAGAGGGGGGGGCTCTGCCATGAGCTCCCAGAGGCCCTAATAACTTCTGTATGCTGCTGTAGCCAGTGATTCCAGGGCTTTTTTTTTTTTTTTTTTTAAATGCCAGGGGGGTGGGGCTGGTCGGGGGCTGGGGCTGGGAAGGGCAACCATGGGGGCTTCCCTCACTGCTCCCTCTGCCTGGGGAGAGGCAGGCACAGACAGAGGAGCTGCAGGAGAACCTGCAGTCACCCAGCTGCGCCTGCCTCTCCCCGGCTGATCTGAATGTCTGAATCAGCACTGAACCTTCCATTCTGATTCAGCTGAATCGAATGGGGACAGTGATTCGAATCACCGGATCAAACCACTGTCCTCTGAATTGGCTGAGTCCAAATTGAATACTTCCCTATTCGCATAGGCCTAGTGCCTATATGCTGATGTAAATAATCAGCTGATTGTTAGCAGCCAGACTAGAGCCAGATTTCAGACCCAGGACTGCCCTAGGTCCCAGTGCTGGCAGTCAGCTGATTCTCAGCATGGGGATGATGGGGTATACCACAAATTCAGTATGATTCCATACAAACCTGCCACAAAGGTGTAACACATTTTTTGAGTAATATTTCTGCAGCTGGTTTTCCATTTTGGCACCATAAATTTGAACATGTTGCCACTTGCTATTTATAGAGCAGTTAACATGTTACTTCTGCCAAAAATATAACCTATGCTAGAGGCCCTAGATCTGCCCATGATGGTACTCAGCATGATTTTGACAGCCTAACGTTTAAGATTCATAAATTCACAAAGATTCATAGGAAGTAGGGCTGTACTTCTTCATAGAGAAGAAGTTAAGGTTATACATAATATGTGCTGTTCTTTTAATGTAGTAAATTATGTCCTGCCTAAACAACTTGCTGGAATTTACCTGTCTCTGGCTTCGGTTTTATAATTAACAAAACAATAAAAGAAATGAGGTTGTATGTCTTAGTCCATAAAAAAACCACCTTGAATTTATAAGCAGTAGATACCTGAATCTGATATCTGAATCTTTGGGTAAGAGGAACATTAGTAGCTTCCAAAGTGGGGGTGAATTACTCAGAGATTACTATATCAGAGTCAGAAACCAGATTCTTACTATAAAAAGAAATACTGGGTTAAATTCACTCTTGCTGCAATATCCTCTGTCATAGGACTATGTGAATTAGATGCACGATCCTTTGATACCATGAGCATTAAGATATACCTAGAGAACACAGGACAATATAAAACATTTCATGTGATTTTTTTTTTACTTGTGTGTACTGTTTATGACCAGTCTGGTTAGCTTGTCTGCTCTTGCTACCAAGTTTGACTGTTAAATTTTTGTGTTCTGGTGGCCTACCCATCTTATAGAATGTCCCTGCTATGAAATTCTTTCTCATTTCCCTCTGGTTTCTTGCATTAGCTTGATTGCTAGTGCTGTAAATGGGTACAATTGTTCAAATTTACAATTTTATTTCAGGGACTTTCATAGGGAAATTTTTAGTGCTTTCAAATGCCTTCTCACTCCATCAATTTTAACTTTGTTTATGTTTGGAGGCACTGACTGTTTTCAAGTTAAAACCAGGCAGAAAGATGAATTTTCACTTATTTTTATAGGAAAATAATTTTCCTAGAAGATCATCACATTTGTCAAAATTGGGCCCATTATTGTTCTTTTGGCAGCAGAAAGGAAGTAGTTAAAAATGTTAGTTTATATGCCTCTTGAGGAGAGGATAGATGCATGTTTTTATATGAAAATTTTGAATGGCATCCAAATGCTGTTTCAGTGGGCACCCAATTAATCTATAAATAAAATGTAAGCATACCAATGAATTCAGTTCATCTCTAAGGTTTATATTAAAGTACAAAATCCTCTGTTTGCTTCAGCCAGATCCCTAAATTCTGTACCATTATGGTGTAGTGGACTAAAAATTCTGTAAAAACAAATGAAATGACTAATGACAATGTGTTAGGCTCTGTGTTACTCATTTGATATTAAATTCAATTCATGTAGTCTCCACATTGTGTTTCATTTTTAATACAGATTTTTTTTATTTAACATACAGCTGAATTTACCAGCAAGGTCTCTGGAGGTTTTGGTATCTGGTTAGGAGACCTCTGTAGCTTATGTCAGCAGTGGAAGATGTGGATAATATGGGATTGTAGGACAGGTATGACAGTGATCTTATTCTGCAGAAAAGATCAATGGTGAAATAATTATTGAGAGAGAGAGATTTCTAGGCTGCATGCAGATTTGAGAAGACAGACTTGCACTGCTGGTGTAGTTCATGTTTCAGAGTTATCTTTACAACCATAAATATTAGGTGTGAAAGTAAGCTTTAGTTCTGATTTACAGTTTTTGGCAAGATATTAGGAAAAGGTGGACTTCTTGGCAATGGAATTGGAGAATACATGACTGACTGAGTTAAGAGCAGGCCTAAAAAGCTAGTTCAAAAAATAAGTCATCCCGTTAACCAAACTAATTTCCAGTCTGGAATATAGTTTCTCATGCCAGGAACTTTATAGCCGGCTGCAGAATACCTAGAGTGTGGTTAGCGATGTGGTGTAAATGTTAGTGATGTAAATAACTACAAACAAAAGAAACTTCCCAAATTTTACATTACAGAACAAAACAAAAGACTTTTCTGAAGTTTCATACCCAGAAGCTAGGAAATATCAAAACTAAAATTGTCCCATGCAGCCTTACTTAAGTCCCTTATACAGTCTATTTAACGGATCGTATATGATTTTTTCCCCAGGTTGTCAGCCTCACTTGGTGCATACAGTGAAAGATACTATCTTTATACTTCTCTTTATCTTCCTCATTCTGGAATATCTTCCTTATCATCATCTAGTGTGGACCCCTGCTTTATTACAGCACATAACCCCAAAATCTGAATTTTCAGACTATGCACCTTTAAAGTACAGCTTCTATTAACATTATTTGAAATTGTGCATGCTGAGCCCTTTTAGAAATCTAGTCCTAGTTTCCTCATAGTCAGCTGCCCAGAACATGGAAAACGCGTAAGTAGCGCTCACCTGTGCAAGACTTCCTTTTAAGTGACTTGTCCACTAACACAAAGGAACTCTATTGTAGAGAAAGGGATGGAATCCAGTTCTCAAGGGTGGTGGGGTTTTTTATAAGATTTCAACAGTGGAAAAAATTTATAAGATTTTCTTTTCTGTTCCTGCAGTCCTCTGCCACAGCCATTGCTCATCTTCCATTTTCTACAAAAGTGAGGTCAGGGTCCTGCAGATTATAGCCATGTTTTTTTACTTTAAAAAATTCCAATAAAAGTGCTAATATGATTTCCCCCTGACCTTCCAGAATTGCCAGCCTATGGAATCACATTGGCTCTTCCTTGGGTTGGTAGTTGGGTGGGGACATTTACATCCACAATTTAGTCTTTTCTTATTTCAATTAACTGAAAAAATGGTAGCATCAATGGACTGTTTTTCATTGTGCACCAGTGGCTGGTGAGAGATGAGATTAACACTTGTTGATGAACTGAACTCATTGATATGGGTTTTCACTTAGGTTTTGCTTTGGTTTTTACTTCATAGTTATATTCTGGCCATGATGGATTGCATTATTTTATATTTATGTATCCATATGTATATTACCTATCATTACAAAAGATCACAAAGCTACCTATAAAAAGAAATCACAATTTTTTTCCACTGTTGAAATCCAGCCTCTCCTTGGGTAAAACCTGATGAGCACAGTGCAATGCAATCTTTAGTCTTCGGTGTTCAAGATACTTGTCTTGTGGATCATCTGGAAGATTTCAGTGGCACAAACAGAATGTCTGCATGCCTTTAGACAAACTTGAGATATTGGTTGTGTTTTGACTTGCAGTTAAGTGTCACCAAGCTTGTTTTTCTTGAAATATTGCTAATACCTGATCTGCTTGGTTGTGAAATCACAGCCTCAATAAATACAATTTCAGGTCATTTTTAATTATCTTTTAGAGGTTCTTATATGACAGCCAGTTTTTATCTACATCAAAGTAAGCTGGGATAAAAGTTAAACCAACGTTTGTAGTGCATAAGTGATTTGTTTGGGCTTCATAGGCCACATCCAGATGTGTGGCTAGCCAGGGGTCAAAAAACCTGCCGGGAAAAAGGTGGATCAACGCATGCACAGGCGGCATGCACCACTCAAAAGCAGAGCTGAGCCACCCAGAGAAAGGCTCTGGCTGTTGGGCAGGCTTTGCGCAACAAAATTGCTGCTGCTACAGGCCCAGGAGGCCTCCAGAACTCCACGTAGGGCTATTGGGGCCAGTCCAGTGCTGGCCTCATACTCCCCTACCCCATCCGGGGTAACTTGCCACGTGCCAAACCAGAATGCATGGGCATTCCCTGGGGACAAGTAGCTGCAGAGCCAGGTGCATTGCCACTATTTATCCCTGGGGAACCAAATGTCCACACTCATTTGGACATAGCCAGATGTTTACAGGTGTTCCTGTTTCCAATGAGAATGGCTGGTTATAGCCAAAACATGGAGCTGAACCAGCAACAGAGGCATAATACGGATGACAACTTACTGCTGTTCTTGCTACTAATTCCAACAAGAAACTTCTTATTAAGTGGTCTTACAGTGTTGAGAAAGCAAGTTGCTTAGTTCCATGGGTGACTGGTGCCTCCTGAAATCACTGACGGGAGTAGGGGGGTGTCCCCCAGTGGCCGATCACACTTCTGGTTTTGTGGGAAGGGGGTGCACGGCTGATCTCAGGGGTGCACGTGCACCCACATACACCTCCTACACATTGCCAGTGCTTAGTTCCAAATAATATGGAGACCAGGAATGATCATGTCCAAAAGAAAAAATGCCAGGGCTTTGTCTTCAGGTTGGCAGTAGTTATACACGAAGCAATTGAGCAGGTCTTCCAAGATACAGATAACTGGTAGAAAGTTTCTATGGGGAAAAGATCCTCTAAAAAAGATAATTAAGATTGATAAGACTGATCCATCTTCCTTGTACTTTGCTTTTGTTTTAGTTAAGTCTTTCTCCTCTGATCTGAGACTACATATGCAATGGTGTCCAGTCCAGCAAAATGGAGTGTCCTTTTAGTTACTATTCTTTTTTAATTAAATGTCCGCTTGCCAACATTTTTGTTGATCAGATCATAGTTTCCCACATCTGTCTCTGCAAAAATAGATATTTCCTTTTCTTTCTGCGAGAGAGTTTATTGCAAAGAATTCTTTGATAGTTTACTTTAACTAGTACCTCCAGAAATTTTCTCCTTCTTTCAGTAAGCCCCCTTCTGGAAGGGATAGGATCTTTGTGAAAGTACTGCATGATAAACTGAGAGCCCTAAATCTCTGGGCAAGAATTGCTATAGTTAACTGGTACCACTGTAATAAATAAATAAAGGGTTCCATGCTCAGAGGAGTACATTTGCATCTGGTATAATGTGCAGCACTTGGAGCAGATTATCTTATCCTGAGATGCTTGCTCCAGCAGGTGTCATCTCACCAGGGTAACATTTCCCATTTCAAGCCACATGCTTACCCGTCATAACACTTAATCTGGAAGATTAGTAAAATGAATAGGCTGAAACACATAATCGGATCTTTTTTGAGGATATTCTTTAACTGCAAGGGTACTGCTTCAACACTTGTATACTCTGTACATTTCACAGACTTTTTTGATCTCCTAGATACTTAAAACATGCACTTGGATTGTCTTAAAGTTTCAGGGGCCTATCTACACCAAAACATTTGCTTCACCTTTTTATCCATCATTACCACTGCTAGCAAAAATGGGTCATTTCTGCCTGCTGGGTGAACCTGTTTATTAGGCTTCATATAGAATTGTAGAAAATACGCATAGAAGGAGTCTCAGGAGGTTTATCTGGTCCAAACCCCTGCTGTAGGGAGGATTATTCTGATATAAACCATCTCATACAGTTTCTAGTCTAACCTCTTTCTAAAACTGTACAATAGCACTGTCTACACAAATACAAAGCACATTACCCAGAAACACCAAGAACATGCTAACCCGCCACAGGTATAAAGGGAAGCAAGAGCACTGTCAATGTCCTGCTAGTATCACTATGAGGGTGGTTAACCACTGGACCAGACTACCTAGAGAGGTTGTGAAATCTCCACCTCTGGAAATTTTAGAGAGCAGATTAGACAGTTTGCTGGATTAGATGATGTCATGAGATCCCTCCCAGCCATACTTAGCTATAATTGTATGAATATATAATAAATAGATATACATATACACACACAAACAGGGAAGAAAGAACATGAATATGGTTCCTTAGCAATTGTACATGGGCTTGGTTTAGCATGGGTTTATTCTGCCTTCCTTCAGTTCCGGACAAGAAGTGAATGTTAAGTGAGACTAAAATAACTCACTGATGACTTCCACAAAATGGCTGTGTGTTTTCAGTTCAAATTGTAATATTTTCTTCAATTTTGTATTTTACCCAACAGGGTAAAGTTTTGTGCATCTTCCCATTCCCCATATTACTCTATTCTGCTGGATCAGGCAGTTTTCATTTTCAATTAGGTAGGTAAGAAAACTAATATTTTGTCTCTTCTTCCTATGGCCAACACCACAGGGTGAGCCATTACTGGAAATGTTTGAAAACTGTGAAAATATATTTGTAAATATGTATTTTAAGCATTCCTCCATCCCTTCATCCTTTTTTAAAAATATTTTTCCAAAAAGCGTTTTTTCTTACCAGCTCCAGCAACTGGTATGAAGTAAATTTCAGCTAAGTATCAAACAAAGATCCGAATTGCATAAATGTTAGGAATAAAGGAGTTTAAGGACCCCCCTTTGCCCCTCCCCCTGCTATTTCCTGTAAGGCAGCAATCTACATGGCAGGTAACACTTAATAGAAGAGCAGGACTCACCAGAAGAATTAAATATGAAGGGAGCTAGAAGTGTGGCAGACTCTGGGCTCTACCCAGCTCCCCCTCTCACTATATATCCACCAACTACAAGACAATACACTGATGTATATCCTGCATGATTTATTCCCTCCCTGGAGCAGTAGTGTAACTAGAATGGGATTATGACTCTTTTGAGTTAGTCTTGTTTCAGAGTGATTCCATAGGCATCCCAGCAATGCTCTCTCTCTTGCATAGGATGGTTTCTTGATGATCAAGAACATGGTGAAACTGTGTGATGGCTAGTAGGCATAATAATCATGGATTCATTTGTATAGAGTTTTTAGAGTTCTAAAACTTAGTTAACAAATGAAGCTGTTGCTGCTTTTGCTGTTACAGATCTAGTGGTATCAATTCAGATTACCAGCCTGGAAGAACTACTGATATTTACCCCCTGTAAAGACTATTTATATTAAAAAATGCTAAAAATCTCAGTATTGGGTATAGAACTTGTTACAGACATTATATATTGTAGCAAGGGGTACAAAAGGTGTTCCTTGTGCTTGTCAAATTCCAGTCAAATTAATTTCCCAGCTAACTCAAAAGGTAAATGGCTTAAGAAAGAAGTAGACAGGGAGGAATAGAGAGTTTTAATGTTTTTGATGAGAGCATAAGTCTCACATTGGCAAGGATAAATGCTGAAATGATTCTCTCTTTTAGCCCACTTTGCCTTCCAAAATGCGTTTGTTACCAAGTGGCAAACAGTAAGTCCAACTTTTCTGTGTGCTCAAATCAGGTTTACCATGCTAGACAGCTGGCCTGTCTTCACCGCTTGCTTAAATGCAACTTGCTATCCTTTGAAGGGCTGGAAAATGAGGATCCTTATAAAATGTAGGTAACAATATAACTGTCCTTCTTACTAGTCTTTCCCAACTGTGATTTGTTCCTCATGTTTAATGTTTCTAGAATCTTGAATTCAGCTCTCCAGAAGCTCTCAAGCTTCAAATTTTCACCATTTTGACAAAAGCAAAATTGTTCAGCAGTGTTGTGTGTGGCTCTTTCCCCCTCCACATCCTCCCCTCTGCCACCTTCCCAAGCTCACTTTGAATTTAATGCAAACCCATTAACTGGGTTCTGTATATGTGAAATATACTTGCATGTAAAATCCCTTTCTGTTTATTCATTTGTTTCAAATGTGTAACACTCTTGAGCATAACACAGGTTATGTGCAAATACCATGCATTTTTTAATCCCTCGTACAGTTAGTTAAACATTTTTAAATTGATCTAACAATGTTCTGTTTATTCAACTATACAAGCATATATGCTTATAAATAATCATGTAATTGTGAAGTTTTCTTGTGGAATGCTTGTCAATTAAAATCATTTGGGGATTTTTAAAGCTTGCAGAATTCAGGTCTTGTTCATTTTCTATAAAGCATAAGGTTCTCTAAACAATATTTACCAATAGTGTTAACGTTAAGAAGTTTACACTGATGGGTTTTTTTCACTAGCATTCACAGCTGTGTGAATAGGGTGGTTTTATTCTATATTAAGTGCTATCTGTAAAAGATTACTAATATAAAGTAATGCTAAGGAATGGCAGCTGAGTAGTACAGTAAAGTGGGATTTGACGTTGAATAGATGACTTGGATTTTTAGGTTCCATGCAGTTGTCAGAGACTTATCTTCATTTCTAGGAAAGGCAAGGGATGAGGGAAAGTATTTATGCCGCTAGCATCGAGTTTGGACAAACAAGTTCATTGTAAGCACTGGGAAAAGGGAAATGAAGCTTTCATTTTTGTATGGAATGGATGGAAAAGTAAAATTACTGTGCATCTGATTGTGTAAAAGTTATCATGCTTGGTAAATACAATACAAATTGAATTTGGCTTTGATATTTAAAACCGGAGAAGGTTTAATATATTTAGAGGGTTTTTCCCCACTAAATAGTCTGCCCAGTACCAATTTAAAACTATGAATGTAACTTCTATGTTGTTTTGTAAAAATGAAGCAGTTTGGATTAAATTTATGACTATATATTGAAAATAATTTCATTAGCTATTTTGGATAATTTGTAAATTCATAAGGAAAGGTGCTAAGTAAAAGTCGTATTGGTCTTGTTCTTGTTTACCCTTGCAGATTTAAAAGGTGTTTCCAATATTTAATGCATAAAAATGCTCAAGATGATCTTGTTGCAAAATGTTGTATAATAAATTGTACTGCCATTCTGTGCTTTTCTAGGAACTCTTTTATTTATACAGCAGGAACAGACTCACTCCTTGGAAATAAAGAAGTGAAGTACCCTGAAAAGTATCACATGATGGCACTGTTTCCATTTCCACCTCCAATATTATGAAATAAAGCTATAATAAACTGGTATTAAAATGGTGTGTAATGCCAATGTACTTTGTATAATTTATGTAAAAGAAAAATCTAACCACTGTGGTTATTAATATAAGTATTAAAATGGATCCATAGATTTTTTTCAGAAAATGTTTTGTAAAACTTTGCATATATATAATAAGAGCAACAATTCTGCACAAATATTTAAATTTTATTAATGCTGATTGGTGCAAAATCATTAAATATCATATTAGAAAAATATCACTGTTATTTATTGTGTAAATCAAGCATTCTAGTTTTTGTTTTGATTTTACTGGGGGAGGAGTGCTAATGGCTATGCATTTTTGTATTTAACGTAAAGCCTTTTTGTGGCAAATTAGATCATTAATACAGAGACATTTTTAAGAAATGCAAATTAGCTTTCCATGAGCAGAAAAGAGCTTAAAGTGTAGTAAGGTCACCAGCAGGATCAGGCATTTATAAAATGAATTATATTCAAATATGAATATGAGGGAAAATATGAATGTAAAAATAATCAGGTACTTTAAGTAGATATAAGGTATAGCATTATTATTTCATCTTTTAGTTTTAGACATTCTGAGTAATATTTGCTTTTACTTATCAGTAACCTAAACTAAAATTCACTTGTGCATTGCTATTTTCTGAGTTTTAGAAACAAGAATATTTATTTTTAGTTAGACAGAAATGCTCCTAATTAAAAATAACACAGTGGGTGTATTCCCACAGCATTGCAACCGTTTCACTGTAGGGTAAGATAAATCTTTTGCCTTGTCACTTCATTGCACCCTTCTTGTAGAGCTATGCTATGTATCTATATACATTTCTTTTTCTAGTATGGTATCATTGTAGAATATTTTTTCAAACTGCAAAATGAAGAAAGGAGGAAAAAATACCCCTGGTGACGCAGAGCTAATAGCTGGGGCTTTGGATATATGCCAAATTGGGTGCTTGAACTCCAGGAATGTCCTTTGCCAGTATAAACTTCTGTTCTGAACAATGTGGTGGTGTTCTGTATGTTTTTGGTGTGGGAGTGAGAGAGAGAAAATAGACATAAAATGTATTATGTGAAATTTACTTCACAAGTGTCGTGGATCACCAAATTTTGCTGAGCGGCATACTAGTGTAGTAAATTCTGTTGAATGTCATCAGTAGCCATGTTTTAAATGTTAAAAAATGGTTTCAGAAAACCTTTTAAAAGGAAGATATGATGTGCGATGTGTCATAACATTTAATCACTAAAGGAAATTACTCCTGTTGCTAAAATCAATAGTAAAGATCACCTCACTTACGTATTAAAATATATTAAGAAAATAATATGACATATATAATTTATTTGTATTAGTCAGTAAATAATATTTGAATCATTAAGAGCTACTGTCTGGAGATAATAAAATCCTATTTTAGGGGCATTCTACATGAAAGCACTCTTTCACATTCAAGTTTCTGTATTATACTATCTCTCTTTCGGTATTTGGCAGTCCATACTATTATTATGTGTAGAATAAAAAGATAGAAATTTTACTAATATTTAGAATATTATTGAGAAGTTGTTTAAAACTCTAATGGCAAAGGTTGGCTCAACTATAAGAATAAAATATAAAAGTAAAAGTGTTCATTACTCTCAGCTGTCTATTCATTTATGTGTCCATTTGCTCATGCATGAGGTGAAGAATTTCAGAATACAGAAACTGGAGACTTCCTTGCTCAATGTATTTCACCATGCAAATTACTTGCAATTTCCAAATGCCAGTGTTACTTTTCAGGACAAATTTCATACAATAGTAATTCAGTGATTATTCATCCAGTTTAATTAATTCAATTAAATAAGTCTGATGCTGTCAGGTGTTCTTTTAATAATTGAATCAACATGCAGATACATAATGAGCATAAAAGCGTTTCTATGGCTGCAGTTAATTTAGATCCAAAAGAATCTGCTATTCCACTACATTTGATATAGATTATTCTATAATATTTCAGTAATGGGTTGCACAAAGGCTGCCTTTTAATTCTTTGCTTTCTCAAATGTCTTTATATATAATGGTTTAAAACAGAAGGTGTTCAAGAGAGGGTGACCTTTTTCCATTACCATGGTTCCTGTCATTAATGCATTATAATTTTCTTTAGAAGTCTGGAAAAAATGTGTATATGTGCACTCTGTAGCAGGTATGAATCAAAGCGTGTTAGTGAAAGTTAAGAATTGTCTGTTATTACTTAAAAAAAAAAAGGGGGGGGGGAAATCAGAGGAAGTAATTTTATTGTTATTTTTACTGTGAAAGTTTAAACAAACGTTGTACTTTATACTGAACAGTTACAGACTTGAAAGTTTTGGTTTCTGTAATCTGAACAGCAGTTGTCATACTTAGATGCTAAAAATAATATGCCCCTTAACTAAATTTATATCCAGTGTAACATTGTATTAGTACATAGGTTGTATTAAGGCCATAGTATATTTCCATCCGTTGCAAGAGATTACAATAGATTGTATTTTAATAATGTATATGTTAAAAAAGACACGGTAAACAATTTACTTGTTGTGTACTCTCAGTGCTGCTTGATGTCATAATTATTGTAAATATTAACTGTGGTGCTAAAAATGTAAGCAGGATGACTTTGTATTAGATGAAAAATGAAAATAGTCTGTGTACTGGTAAATAGATAATCATACAAAAGTAATTGGGGTTTTAAAACCCCAATCTATTCTGCCAGCATGAGCTCGTTTGCATGTTAATCACAAGAGTGATTTCCTACTTCAGAAGGAA
>NW_005841848.1:698601-701438 GCF_000455745.1 Alligator sinensis | reverse complement strand
CACTCTTTCAAAACCACTTTTAATTGCATTTAAAATGTTGTAGGTTTGGGATATTAGAAATGAAGGCGTATCAGTGTCAAATTAATAAAAAAATGTTACTGAAAAGCTTTATAGACTAAACACTATAATAATGTTAAGGCCTTTTTGTTAGAACACATATATGTGTATTATACCATATCTCAGAGTGGTGTGGAGTATATTAAATGTAATAATAAATTAATTTCTAAATTGGGGGGGGATTTGAGAAGTCAATAAATAGAAATATAATTATGGGCTGGATAGTATAGAAATAAGTTTTTTATTAATGACTTTGATTTACAGACTTACTAGTATTTGAAATAGTCTTTCATTAATTTTCCATCCATCATTAAAACTGCAAATTAGCAACAGAGTCCAAAATATGTTTTGTTACCAACCAGAGTATAACCTATTTCTGAAGAAATTTTTATAGTAAACATTAAGAAATATAAATAAATAGGGGAGATTAACTGAGAGTGTATTCAGAGGAATCTACTTAATGCTTTTAATACTAAGATAATTCCCTTAAGTCTGTTTTTGTGCAGAGATTTTAATTTATTATTTTGAAATCTTAATTTAAGTATTATACATTAAAGCAATTGCATAACAGGGTTTATATAATTTACAGAGTTTTTGTAGCCTATGTTTTGAATTTATTAATAGACTAGTTTGTGACTGATATATATATATATATATATTGTAAACTATGGCTTTAAAATTAGATTGCTAAGTAGGAATACTTTAAAGTATTGTAATCATTTCTTTTAGTTTTTTAAAAAAATTTGAACCTCAGTAAATGTGATATTAATTTTTAAGAGATTTTGTGATATTTCTATTATGATTCAACACCTCCTCTGTAATCTGTAAAAGGCAAATGTAAAAGTAAAGACAAAATGACTTGTTCTCTGAATACAGGAATGAAGAAATGTAGCTCTCTAATAAAATAGTGTAAGTGCACAATGGTTACAATATGATGTCTCAAAGATACAAAAACTAATTTTTAGTCATGCTGTTAAAAATTATATATTTAAGAAGATGAAAAGTTTGAGGATTAAAGAAAAATCATTCACAGTTTTAAAGAGGGTATATTTGCTTTCATCACCAGGTGTTCTGTCTAATATAAATTACCAAGATGATGTTTCCATAACATAGCTTGGGGTGCTCTAGAGATTAAAACTACCAAAACAGACCTATTAAATTTTTCATAGGGAGGGTCCACCAGGGATAATAAGCCAATATTCCTTGTCCCATATTCCAGATGTTTTATGTAATTCTGCATCTTTCTAAACCTAAATCGTAGCTTTTCCAGAAAAAATGTACTATGGAGACTGAGATGAAAGGCAAGAACTGTTGAAATGTTAATTTTACTATCTGCTGTTGAGGTCTGTTACCTTTTTGTATTTTTTTTCTTACTCCCAGTAGCTCAGTTCTGTTTTATGAATGTTGTGGTATTTCAGTTGTTTGAAGTTTTGAAACTTGGAGCATGACTTTGACTTAGCAAAACACAATGCCACATGGTGTGTGACACACTGATGGATAGTCTTTGATCCTTGTGATTCCCACTCTTTTTACTTTTAACCAATTTATGGTAGATAAAAATGTAACATAATAGTGAAATTATCATAACAATAATCCCAATAATATGAACATAGGAGAATGAAATGATGGTATGCTCTAATGTTCATCTAGTCTTGCTGTTAACAGTAATATATCTTAATAGTTCCCTTCACATAAACCATACACATTCTAAATTAGAATCAGAGCAGTAGCACAATTACAGAGTATACAGAATATTTCTATATTGCACACAAGTAACAATTAATGTAGTCAAATCAAACACTTTATTTAGTGTACTTGGTTAGTATTGACGTGTTTAAGGTTTATATTGGCATGTATTTTGAATAATCAACTATGTTAGGTTAGACCCTCAGACCCTACTTTCACATTTCCTGTTGATGTGCTCCAGCAGTTCTTGACAGCAGAACAGCCCTTAAGGGTCCTTATTTTTCCACGAATTGAAACAACCCTAAGGCTGCTGTAAATTACATTAAAGACTAATTGACTTATTATCCAACTTAGTTGTTGGTGGCAAGAAGGTAGCAGAAGAGAATATAAAAATTGTATTTTCTCCCATACAACACAAAACCCAAAACCAGTTCTTGGAAATTGGGGTGCATATTATAAGTGAGGAAACATGATAATAACACTTTCTGTAGCTTAAACCTCTGTGGCAGAGAGGATAGGAGGGCAGCAAAAGAATAGTAACAGTGAACATGCTTCACTGAGAGCAGTACAGTGATCATGCTGGGCTCCCCAGATGCTGCTACTCCATTACTTACTGCTACTTACCAGTCTTTTCCAGGACAGATTTTTAAATTTTTTTTATTCTGCCTTTCAAAAACAAGATACATAATTTATTTGGGGTCATCTTTGTATGTAAGAAAATATGGAATATTTTAACAAACTTCCTTTGCCTTTTACTTGGGTACTGCACTAAAAACAGGATACACTTGATCACATAGCCTACCGGCTTGACCTTTCTTGAATGTTCTTAGCATAGTTAATCAGAAGCATTGTTATGATGTGGTCATCCCTTTTACCTTTTTACATCACCATTCCTTTGCTCTCCACTAATTTTTTTAAAATGTATTCTTTATTCAGTGTTCTTTCTTACATCCAGAGGACGGCAGCATAATCTGTACTCAGGTTTATCCCATTACAGGCCAAAGGTCTGATGATGTAAATACCTAGGATATGTATATTCCTATCTTTATTTGGTGTTCCAGTTTTCTAAAGTAGCAGTATTTTATTCACTCTTT
>NW_005841848.1:695668-698543 GCF_000455745.1 Alligator sinensis | reverse complement strand
AAAGAGTGGACAACTAGAATACTAGTAAGATTATGGTAACAAAATTATCAATGCAGTCTTGAGCCAATCAGAGAAATAGAGCTTTAATTGAGACTGTTAATGTCTTTGTTTTTTTTAAAAAATTATTATCTTCATCGCTTGACACACAGGTTGGGAAAGAATGTAAGTTTTATGTAAGGATCAGTATTCCTATTCCTTCACCCAAAGGCTGTGAGAATTCCTACTCCAATTCTTCTGTCTTCTAATTAAAACAGGTAGAGATTTGATAATTCTCCTATATTAAAGATAAGAAAACTCCTCCATGTTGTTCACCTTGTGTGTGTGGTGGGGGGAGAAATCTGGGAAAATTCTTCCTGTCCTTCTACATAATAAGTGAGGAAAAAATAAAAAGCAAAAGAAACAACAAAGAAAACATTAAATTAATTCCTAAAGAGAGAGTTTCTCACTTGTTATATGATACCTACACTGCCTTAAGGGGATGCTGTATATAATGCTTACAAAGCAGTATTGAAAGAAGTGTCAGTTCTCAAATATATGCTAAACCTTACTAAACCCCAACATTTCTTGTCCAGGAATTTAAACTAAATCTAATTAATAGGTCTTTGTAACAGCAAAACAATCCTTTGAGCAGCACTTCAGTCATATGAGTATGCTAGATGTTACTTTAAAGACAGGGTTTCAGGGAGGAAAGGTAAGGGTGCCTTTAGGTTGTTCTGGTAGACAGTTGGCTGATTACTTAATCTCTGAAAATTCAAATTTTTTTTTTATTCTCAGGTTTATACAGAATAGTAATGAGATATGTGTTCATTTGCACATATATTCATTTATTCACTCATTCAGAGTTTCTTTCTTTATAACATATTTTATTCTTTCATAATTTTTCATAATTTATTAATCATTGAGTATCAAGGGGGGAAGAAATCATATTTCATTTAAACACTGTATTTTTTAGACACTTTGTATGATTGTAACTGTTTACCACATAATATTTCCACAGCCATTTCTTTAAGTTTGGTATGTTGCAAATATTCTACCACTGGTGTTTTTCCATTTCACTGTGGAAAATTCTACTGGATTATCCCAGTTATTTCATACATACTTTTCTGGATTTTCAGTTTGGAGAGTAAGTTTGATCTGTATGAACATTAACTATGTTGGAAAAATTTGAAGCAGATGCCTTATTTCCAACACTGTTTGCAGGAAAGGGGGTTAGGCACCTTACTAAACATAGTTACTTTGCAATACCTTCCATACAGGGCGCAGACATATGTTAGGTCTCCAGTCTAACTCATTGCACTTTACATAAAGTGCAATGAGTTAGAGCCTTCTCCCTGACCCAACAGACATTTGTTTACCCAGGGATGCTGAAGCCAGCCTGCACAGGCCCAGGCCAGCAGGTGGGGGTGCTCGATCAGTCTCCAAGGAGGCTGCTGAACTGCCTCTCTCCCCATTTCTCCCCTCTCCCCCTCAGCTCTGGCCATTCAGTAGCCAGGAGCAGTCAGCATGGAGTTTCCGACTGGTTTGAATGGCCAGAGTTGAAGGGGAGGCGGTGGGGAATGGGGCCCCTCTCCACTCCCCCCCAGATCCCCTGGCTGGAGTTTTGGGAGAGTCCAGGTCAGGCCCATTAAGTGATGGGGCCCCATTCCCCAGCCCCTCCCCCTCAACCCTCAGCCCTGGCCATTCAAAACAGCCAGAAGCTCTGTGCTGTCTGCTCCTGGCTTCTGAATGACCAGAGTTGGGATGTGGAGAATGGAGAACACTTATGTCAAAGGCCTGACCTGGCTTCCCCTAGAATCCCTGCCAGGTAGCCAGCTCAACCCAGCCCAGCCCACCCCAGCCCAGCGGCTCTGGCCAATCCAGCCAAAAATTAACCCTGGAGGGATCACAAGTTCCCTAACATGCTGTGCTTTAGAGCTTTTTAATATAATGCCTGATTTAACCAAGATACATTTTTTGAGTGATCAGCCATTTTCATAGATTCATAGATGTAGGGTCGGAAGGGAACTTGTAGATCATCAAGTCCAACCCCCTGCCCTGGGCAGGAGAGAGAACCAGGCTCAAATGACCCCAGCCAGGTAGACGTCAAGTCTCCTTAAAGACCCCTAGGGTAGGAGCGATCACCACTTCCTTTGGAAGCTGGTTCCAGATCCTAACCACCCTGACAGTGAAGTAGCGCCTTTAGATGTCTAGTCTAAACCTACTGTCTAACAATTTGTGGCTGTTATTCCTTGTTACCCCAGGAGGTCTAGGGGGAACAGGGTCTCTCCCAACCCCTGCTGGTCCCCCCTAGTGAGTTTATAGATGGCCACCAGGTCCCCCCTCAGCCTTCTCTTGCGAAGGCTGAACAGCTTAAGGTCCTGTAGCCTGTCTTCGTAGGGTCTGCCCTGCTGTCCCTGGATCATGTGGGTGGCCCTCCTCTGGACCCTCTCAATGCTGTCCACATCTCTCCTTAAGTGCGGCGCCCAGAACTGAACACAGTACTCCAGCTGCGGCCTGACCAGTGTTGCATAGAGAGGGAGGATCACCTCCTTGGCCCTGCTTGAGATGCACCTGTGGATGCACGACAAGGTACAGTTAGCCCTATTGACTGTGACCTTGCATTGTCGGCCCATGTTCATCTTGGAGTCAATAGTGACTTCAAGATCTCTTTCTGCCACTGTGCTCTCGAGAAGGGAGTTTCCCAGCTTATAAATGTGCTGCTGGTTCCTACGGCCCAAGTGCAGCACCCTGCACTTGTCAGTAGTGAAACCCATCCTGTTTTCGTTAGCCCACCCCTGTAACCTGTCCATAGATTCATAGATGTTAGGGTCGGAAGGGACCTCAATAGATCATCGAGTCCGACCCCCTGCATAGGCAGGAAAGAGGGCTGGGGCTA
>NW_005841848.1:691010-694092 GCF_000455745.1 Alligator sinensis | reverse complement strand
CTATATATCTAAAAAACAATTTCTTGTTGTCCTTTACTTGGGATGCCATTCTCAGCTCCATGGTAGCTTTGGCTTGTCTAACTGCCTCCCTACACCGCGAGCAGAGGAGGTATATTCTTCTTTGGTGATCTCTCCCTGTTTGCATTTTCTATGTGCTCCCCTTTTGGCCCTTAGGCTGCCCTGGATTTCTCTGGTCAGCCAAGGAAGCCTCCTGGCCCCTTTCCCTCTTTTTCCTCACATCGGGATCGTCTCCCTTATGTCCAGGTCCTGCTGTAATCTGTCCTTCCCTGCTAGCGTGCCCACCTCACCCCAAATCTTGGTATCATCAGCAAATTTAAACAGGCTGCTGTTTACCCCGTCGTCCAAGTCACTAATAAAGAAATTTAACAGTGCGGGCCCAAGGACTGAGCTTGGGGGACTACACTGCCCACTTCCCTCCTGGACAAAAAATGACCCATCCGCCGCTACCCTCTGAGTATGACCCTTCAGCCAATTTGCAATCCATCTGACCGTGTAGGCATCAATGCCACAGTCACCTAGTTTTTTGATGAGAATGGGGTGGTAGATCATGTCAAAGGCCTTGCTGAAGTCCTGTAAGACTACATCCACTGTGACACGTGTGTCCAATGCTTTTCTGACCTGATCGTAGAAGGCAATCAGGTTGGTCTGACAGGACTTGCCCCTAATGAAACTGTGCTGGTTGCTGGTGGCCCATCACAGATCCGCTCCTTGATGATCTTCTCAAAGAGTTTCCCCAGGATTGAAGTAAGACTCATGGGCCTATATTTGCCCGGGTCCTCCCTGTTCCCTTTTTTGAAGATGGGGACCACATTGGCTTTCTTCCAGTCATCTGGCACCTGGCCAGAGCACCACGAGTGCTCGTAAAGCCATGCCAGGGGCCCTGCAATAACCCCTGGGGTGGAGAGCATCTGGACCTGCTGATTTGAACACGTCCAGCCCTCCAGAGGCTCTCTAACCCGGTCCTCCCTGACCTTAGGATTGGCGGCGTTTCTCCCAAGTCCATCTGGAATCTTGGTCGAGGAGTCCTGGTCCCTGCACAAGAAAATGGAGGTGAAGAATTTGTTAAAGAGGTCTGCTTTCTCCTCTGTTGCAACCACCAGATTGCCAAGCATATCCTGCAGGGGCCCCACATTACCCGGTGCCTTCTTCATTCTCCCTATATATTTAATAAAGGACTTTTTATTATCTTTGATCCTTGACGCTAGTCCTAGCTCCGTATCTGCCTTAGCTTTTCTAACAGCTCCCCTACAGACCCAAGCAGTGGAGGTATACTCCTCTTTGGTGATAGCCCCTCCCTTCTACCAGCTATACGCCTCCTTTTTGGCAATCAGGCAAATGAGCCAGGGGGGCTTTTGGGCACTCTTGCCCCCCTTGCTTCTTGTTGGGATTGTCACCCCTTGGGCTCTGAGTATCATCTCCTTAAGGAACAACCACTCATCATTTTAAAAGTGCTCTGCAGCTGTGCACATGTGTTGTCATGGCTTTCAAGTGCTTTTGGGGGCCAGATCACTCGAAAAATGTCACTTCTCTCTGAACCCAGTTATTAATTCTGAGCTTGATTTTGGTTTTCAATTCTCTTTACTGTGAATTGTGTTAAATGTAAGGCCTTAGGCCAAAGGATGACCAATATCTTAAAGTCAAAATTAGTAACCCTTTCTATTTCATCTGTTCAGAATGGAGGACACCAGAGTTCATACGTAGTGTGAGTTAGGCTCTGAGTGCTTTCAAAAAGCAATGAAGAGGAGTCATGCTAAGGCATGTTGTGGAATGAACAGGGGTTTGAGCACCAAGGCTGTCCCTGGTGGGGTGCAAATTGGAGCAACTGCCCTGGGCCCTGCGCTTGGAGGGGCCCTGCGGAGCCAGGCGGAGGAGTGGTGGTGCAGAGCTGGGTGGAGTGGAGTGTCAGCTGCATGTCTAGCCGCTCGCTACCATCCTCCCCATCGCTGCCACCGCCACCAATGGTGGCAGCAGTTTCTATGGGTCTGGGATTGGAGTGGGGGCAGGGCCCCACATGTGCTGATTTACCCTGGGCCCCACACCTTGCTTGGGTAACCTCTGTTGACCACCATTACACAGAACAACAGGCTGCATGTTGAAGGCAAGTCAGACTCACTGGGCAGATCCAGACAAGCTAGTCCCATCCATACCATGGACTGGGCACATCCATATCACAATCATGTGGTATGTGGCACTGCAAACACATTTTCAGTGCCACGTACCCCCACAGTTTGGTCTTCTCTGCACTGCAAGGGCATGCTGCTCCATTCTGTTTTTTTTTTTTTCCCACAGTTTTTTTTGACCCCGGATATCCAGGGGTCAAAAAAATGTGGAAAAAAACCCTGAAGCAGCACATGCTGCTAAAAAGCAGAGCTGGGCCACTCAGTCACACTATGGCTGCCAGCCAGACTCTGCACAGCAGGATCACTGGCTGCAGCTCCAGGAAGCTCCCAGCCTCCCTATACCACCCAGGCCAACTTGCAGCATGCCAGAGTACATGTGGCATGGGCATTCCCCAGGGACAAGAAGCGTTGGTGCAAGGTACCAAATCATTAATTGGGTATATGTTAGCTAGCTCTATGTTATATGTTTGATATATGTTAGCAAGCTCTATAGGTTTGGGATTGTTTTTTGCTTGTTTGTTTTGGGGGGGGTTGTGGAGAGGGTATTAGTAATTGTCTATGTATATAATTATTTTAATATAATTTAAAGAGTTGAAGTGAGAGGGTAAGATGGGCAAGTATAAAATGAAGCTGGGGTGAAAAGACTGAAGGAAGGAAAGAGAGAGGATTAGCAAACAGTGAACCAGCTCAGGGCATAACAATCTAGTCAGGACTGTTCAAAAGTCCCTGAGTTTGGCTGCTCCTAGAGGAAGCAGAGGGATCTACTGGCTGGGGATATCTGTCTGACCCCTCATTGTGGTTTTCCCACCACCCAAGCTCTGGAGGAAAGCGATGGTGGGGTGTGAAGAGCAGCAGTTTCATAGTAGCTAGGGTCAGGAGGGACCTGAACAGATCATCTAGCCTAACTCCCTGCCACAGGCAGGAATGAATGCTGGGTTCAC
>NW_005841848.1:690362-690857 GCF_000455745.1 Alligator sinensis | reverse complement strand
CTTGTCACCCCAGGTGGTGCTGGGGAGAAAAGGGCTCTGCCTATTTTCTGTTGATCTCCCCTGATGAGTTTGTAGCCAGCCACTAGGTCACCCCTCAGCCTCCTCTTGCTGAGGCTGAACAGGTTCAGGTCCTTCAGTCTCTCCTCATAGGACCTGTCCTGCTGCCCTCCCACCAAGCAGGTGGCCCTCCTCTGAACCCTCTTCAGGCTGGCCACATGCCTTTTGAAGTGCAGCGCCCAGTACTAGATACAGTACTCCAACTGCGGCCTGACCAAAGTCGCATAGAGGGGGAGTATCACCTCTCTGGACCAGCTTGAGATGCACCTTTGGATGCATGACAAGGTATGGCTGGCCTTGCTAGCTGCGGTCTGGCATTGGCGGCTCATGTTCATCTTGGAGTCAATAGTGACTCCAAGATCCCTTTCCGCCTCTGTGCTTTCAAGAAGGGAACTCCCCAGCCTGTATGTATGCTGTGGATTCCTTTTTCCTAGGTGC
>NW_005841848.1:686812-689531 GCF_000455745.1 Alligator sinensis | reverse complement strand
AAGGACTTTTTGTTGTCCTTAATCCTGGACCCTAGCCTGAGTTCCATCTCACCTTGGCCTTCCTAATAGCACTCCTACACTCATGGGCTGAGGAGGAGTACTCCTCCTTGGTGATAGCTCCTCCCTTCCACTGGTTGTACACCCCCCTTTTAGTCCTTAGGCATTCGGGGGTTTCTGAGTACTCTTACCCCCCTTGCTTCTCTCAGGGACTGTTATCCTTTGCACCTGGAGGATCGCCCCCTTAAGGTATGACCATCCCTCGTGGACTCCCATCTCCTCTACATTCTGGACCCTCAGTGCTTCCCCCACTAGTCTCCTAAGCTCATTGAAGTTGGCCCTTCTGAAGTCAAGGTCTTTAGCCTTGGTGTGAGCCCTTGATGCCCTGCATTGGATAATGAAATCCAGCAGGTGATGGTCGCTATTGTCCAGGTGGTCAAGGACCTGCAGTCCCCTCACCAGGTCATCCCCCATGGCCAGGACCAGATCCAGCAAGGCGTTACCCCTAGTGGTGCTATGCACTTCCTGGATAAGGTGAAGGTCCTGTAATATAGCCAGGAACCTACGCTAGTGGTCAGACCTGGCTGTCTGCTCCTCCCAGGAAATGTCTGGGTAGTTTAGGTCACCCATGACAATAACATCCCTTGACCTAACCGCCTCCATAAGCTGACTGGAGAAGTCCTGGTCTAGCTCTTCCCCCTGGTTGGGTGGTCTGTAGTAGTTCTGGATGGGTTATATTTTACACTGGAAAGCTGGAAACACAAAATGATTTCCAATGATCCGAGAGATGCCAAAATTGTTACCATGTTCAAAAAAAGCAGAAAGAACAGATTGGAGCAGTGATTGTGATGTTTCATTGTTGTCAATAGCTGCAGAGATTTTTGGTCACATTCTTCTCAATAAACTCATCTTCCTTGCTATTGAAATTCTATCCAAGTCCCAGTGTGCTTTCAGAGGTAAGATAGATATGATCATTATTGCTAGACAGATGTAGAAGAGCCGTGAGTAACACCAAGATCTTTACATGGGATCCATTGATTTGACTGAGTTTTTTGATTCAGTCGCAGACAGGCCCTATACAGATCTTGATGAGATTTTGATGCCCATTAAAATTTGTTACCATTATCAGACTTCATGAGAACATGACAGCAATTATCCTAAACTTGGAAAATGGCTTGAAAAGAAGCCCCCTTCATTATTGGAACTGGTGTCAAGCAAGGAGTTTTGGTTATTCCAATACTCTTTTCATCTATCTCCCTGATGTTCCACAACTCATTGCTGATAGACTTCTATCTGGATTCAGCATCCAATATTGCTTGGATGGGAATCTCTAACATCAGCCGGTTACATTTCAAATCAAAGACAACCTATCCCGCCATTACTGGTCTTCAGTACACTGATAATTGTTTTATGTGTGTCCATTCAGATAAAGAGGTCATGGTCATTCTTGATTGCTTCTGTGAAGCACATGAAATGCTTGGATTCACTGTCCACTTCACAAAAACCAACCAGCTGCTCCTCCACATACTAAAATTAGAAGGCAATCCTTGTAGAGTGTTAAGCATTTCCCTTACTGAGTAGTCACCTTTCCCAAACCTAATCAAAGATTATGATATAGAACACTGGATAACATCTGCCAGTGCTGCCTTTGGACATTTCCAAAATCATGTCTTTGATCATGACATCAGGACCCAAACCTGTCATCTATCAGGCTGTTGTCATCCCTACCCTGTTGTATGGTGTGGGACTTGGATGATGTATGAGAAATGCCTACAAACTTTGGAATGTTACCATCGGTGATATCTTCAGAAAATCCTCTGTATCAGTTGGAAGGACAGAATGGTTGGAGATGTTTCCTCTAGCATCTCTAAACCAAGAATGATGGGTGCCAAGGATGGTATGGAATAGGGGATAGATCATTTTAGAGATACCTGGTCCAGTGCTCTCCCTCCAAAGCAGTGGGTCTCAACCTTTTTTGTACCAGGACCCATTTGTAAACATCAGTCCCAACCTTCTGCCCCTCCCTGCTGACCCACTTCCTTCTACCACCAGGACCCAGCGTTCCAGTGTGTGGGGCAGGGGGTGGGGAGCCCCAAGCAGCCCTATGCAGTCTGGAACTCTGCCAGCCTGCAAGGGAAAAGCCATGGTTTCCCATGTTTTTCTCCTTTAAAGGAGAATCCATTTTTAAAGGTGTTTGGTCCATTTTTAAAGTCTGTTTGTGACCCTTTCATATATTCTTGTGACCCACAGGTTGAGAAATGCTGTTTTAAAGCATGCACTCCTACCACTGTCAGAGACAGGGGACTGGCCTAGATGAACGATTGGTCTGACTCAGTATAGCACTTCTTATGTTCGTATGTCAGGAGAACAGATATCAGCCTTGGTACTTATACTTGCCTTGGTACTTATACTTGCCTTAAGCAAACACCACCAGCCTTGAAGCCAAGTTTATATGGCACCAGCTACATATACAGGACACGTCATAAGGGTGCTAGACAACCAGTTCCTGAAACAGGTCTCATACTCCCAACTTATGGATGGTCACCACTCAAGAGGTGGGCAAAGGAAGAAAATCAAGAATACTTTGAAGGCCGACCTAAAAAATGTCATATTGACAGCAGCACTTGGGAGACTCAAGCACTGGATTGCCCCCAGTGGTACCATGATGTACAGCAAGGTGTCAGTCACTTCAAGCAAACTCCCCTCACTATTGAGGTGGATA
>NW_005841848.1:641170-686802 GCF_000455745.1 Alligator sinensis | reverse complement strand
GGGAAAGAGCCATGACCTGACATCACTAGGACCTAGTCCTTCCTCACAAAGCTAGTTGCTATGTCTGCAGTCAAAAGTCCAGATCTTGGATTGGCCTCCTCAGCCATCTCTGGAATCACCAATGACTCCCTTATTTACTGGAAGACTGTCTTCCTTGTGTTGAGGGACTGCCAATGACAATTTGTACTCCACCCACTCCAGTGTAGGAGTCCCTGATTTGGCTGCGTATGCACCTGTTCCTATCACCTCAAGTCTCTGGAGTGTCATCTGGTGTGTTATCTCTTTGTATTAAAGCTAGAAATAAATATGGAGAATAACCTAATGGACTTAAATCATGAGAAGCCATCAGTGTAACTTTCAGTGGAGGAAGTTATATATAGGAGACCTAAACATGATACTATTTAAAAAAAAAATGAACTACATTCAAATGGGTGATGTTGAAAGTAGTGGAAACATTGCAAAATGGGAAGTTGGTAATATGGAGGAAAACAAAGAAGACATGAAACATTAAAAGAATTAATATCAGACCAAGTAACCAGACTGTGTGCATACAAATAACCTTTAACTACTTTTTGGTAATTTGGTTTCTTTAATCAGAATTCTCACCTTAATTTCTAACAGGAGGATTTGTAAGATAAAGGCATGGAAAACTTTCTGGTAGTGCCAGAAATTATATAAAACAGTAAGGTATTTGAGTATTTAATCTTTCTTTTTATGAAAGGTAGTGTAGTTCTACTAAAATTAGCACAGTTACAATGATTCATAGCAGCTGAACATCTGCCCCCTAAATGGTGAAAACATACATGCATGACAAAATTAATTGAGAATAAGTCCTTATTTTTCCTCTATCCTTTAGAGAGAGGTTGAGTCATGTCCTTAAGTGTAACTCAAAAAATAAATAAATTAGGGGGCAAGGAGTGGGGCAAATATACTGGGGATAAATCCAGCTGTGGCTGCGCCAGTCACTTGATTTGAGGATGATCTCTGCCACAGTTTATTGATGGGTGTTGAGGTGACTTAAGAGTCGAGCCCTTGATCTGATTGCAGGTCTTTCTATAGGGGAGAGTAGGCTGTAGGCTGGGATTCCTGTCCTTTTCCTTCCTCCACTCTCTTCAAGATCAAGAAACTTCATCTCAAAATGGGATTCCAATTTGTTGAGCTTGCGGTGGCACTGGATTATCAGCCAGCTCCTCTGAGCTCTAGATGTTGGCATCAGTTTTCTTGAGGTATATCTTCAACATATCCTTAAAGTGTTTCCTCTGGCTGCCATGAGATCTCGGGCAACAACTAACTTGGAAGGAGAGTACTTGCTTTTAGAGTTGAGAGACGGGGACCTGCACATAATATTGAGTCCAGTGAAGTTGGTGTTTGAGGATCACCAACTCAATGGTAGTAACACTGGCTTCAGCAAGGATGCTGGCATTTGTGTAATGATCTTCTCATTTAATGCAGAGGATTTTCTGGAGGCATCTGGAGACCTCTCCAGGCTCTTCAGATGACAGTGGTAGGCCACTCATGTTTCACATGCATAGGGAAGAGTGGGGATGATGACTACAGTGTAGACCTGAATCTTGGTGTCTTTCTGTAGATTGTGATCAATAAAGACATGCTTAAACAGTTTCCCAAAGGAAGCATTTGTATAATGGATCTGGTGCTGGATCTTCTTCTCAATGTTCACTCCCTGAGAGAGGTGGCTACCAAGGTACGGGAAGTGCTTGACTACCTTCAGGGGTAATTTGGTGAGGGGGTTGTATTCATGGCCTGAGGCAGGCTGATAGAACACTTCAATTCCTTAATGTTGAGAGAGAGGCCCAAAGTTCAGTAAGCTGTGAAGAGATGCAGTATGCTCTGGAGGTTTTATTCAGTGTGCACAAGGACGGCAAACTGAAGGTCAAGAATGATTGTTTTGAGTATGTTGGTCTTCAAGCAAAAACATCCCAAATTAAAGAGCCCTCTATCCACTCAGTATTCAGTTTTAGAAGGATGTCCTTAACAAGAACCAGGATGACTGTCAAAAAATGGGGAACAGAGTTGGGTCAATGATGCTTTACCCCAGTTTGGATGATAAATGACTCTGTTTCTGATTCGCTACATAGAGAAGTCACAGTAATCTGGTCATGGAGAAGCCTCAGGATCTTGATGTTTTTTCAGGACATCTAAATATGGCCAGTACTTCCCACAAGGCTTCATGATTGATGGAATCAAAGGCCTTAGTGAGGTCAGTGAAGGCCATATACAGGTCCTGATGTTTCTGATACTTTTCTTGGACCCAGTGGGCAGCAAAGATAAATTCAGTTGCCCCATGGGGTGGTCTGAAGCCACACTGAGATTCCAGCAGGACTTCCTCAGCAAAAGGTAGAAGATGATTCTAGAAGATGCAGGAGAGGTTTGTCCCTCCTATGGAAAGGAGGGATGAGAACTCAGTAGTTCCCGTATGCAGAATGATCTTCGTTACTGAAGACAGTAATGATGTTGGCATTCCTCAAGTCCCCAGGGATCTCTTTGCTGTTCCAAATGTGTAGAATAAATTAGTGGAATGTCAGTACCAGTTCCTCATTGCAAGTTGTAGTTTTCAGCAGGTATGCCATCCAGTTCAGTATGCCATCTAGTCCAAGGTTTCCTTGATGGCACACCAGACTTTTCATAGGATAGGAGGGCTGGTGCAGGATCCCTTTTCAGGGTTTTGCGGGATGGACTTGATGGTGGTATCCTCCACAGTCAACTCACAGTTCAGGAGTGCCTCAAAGAGCTCTTTCCATCTAGCTTGAATAGATACATTGCATTCAGGAGCATTGGTCCATCCTGCTATCTTAGGAAAGTAGGACCATGGGAAGTTGATGGGCATAAGGAGCTTCTAAAATCTCCCAAATGCAAAAGAAAAGCATATAGGCAATGGAAGAATTGGACTGGTAACCAAGGAAGGGTACCAGGAAATAGGAAGAGACTGCAGGAACAATACAAGGAAGGCAAAGATAAAGAATGAGCTGCACCTACAAAGGAGGTTAAGAATAATAATAAGAGGTTATATAAGTATGTTGGCCATAAAAGAAGGACCAAGGAAACTATGGGTCCTCTTTTAACAAGCCAGACTTTACTGGTTGCCCTTGCTTCCATTTCTTCTACATATATCAGCATTTTTTTTTAACTGAAGATGTAAAGAAGGTGGATCTACTCAACAACTTGCCTCATTTTTCATAGAAAAATAAAGCTGCAGCCATGAACCTAATAAGGGTTATCTGGATAACAAAGGAGGCAAGCAGGGGGAGGAGATTAATAGAAGAGATGGTCACAGTTTTGTTCGGTTTGAATTGTTCAAGTCAGCAAGACTGGATGAACTTCATCCCGAGATACTGAATGAACTGACAGAGGAGATCTTGGAGCCCTTGGCAATAATCTTCATGCAGCCATTGGAGATGGGCCAGGTACCAGAGGAGTAGGTAAGAGCCAATGCAGTGCCCCTCTTTAAAAAAAGGTGTGGAGGACCTACAGACTGGTTAGCCTCACATCAATATCTGGGAAGCTACTGGAGCATATCCTAAGGAAGATCATTTGCTAGCATCTGGAGAAGGAAAAGCTGGTCACAAGCAGCCAACATGGATTTATGAAAAATAAATCATGTCAAACAAACTTGATCTCCTTCTCTGCAAAAGTAACTACTTGAATGGATGAAGGGAGTGCTGTGGATATAATATAGCTGGAGTTCAGCAAGACTTTTGACATGGTCTCACACACCCTTCTCAAACAGTTGGAAAAATGTGGAACAGATAAAACTGCGACAAGTGAGGTAGATAACTGGTTCCATAGCCACAAACAAAGCAAACGGTAATTATTGATGGGTCCATGTCAGAATGGCAGGAGGTTTCAAGTGGAGTCCCACAGGGGTCTGTCCTATGCCCGTGCTGTTCAACATTTTATTAATGACTTGGATGCTGCCATAGAAAACTTTTTGAGCAAGTTTGCAGATGATATGAAACTAGGAAAGATTGCAAACATGTTGGAGGATGGGAGCGCAATTCAGAAGGCTCTCAACAGATTTGAAAGTTGGGGTAGAGCTAACGGGATGAAGTTTAATGCAGACAAATGCAAGGTGCTACACTTTGGGAGTAATAATCAAAAACACAAATATAAAATGAGTGGCACCTGGCTGGATGTCAGCACTATGGAAAAGGTCTTAAGAGTTTTGGTAGATCACAGATTCAATATCAGTCTTCAGTGTGATGCAGCCATGCAAAAGGCAAATGCAGTTTTGGGATGCATCAATAGAAGCATTAAGTGCAAAACATGGGAGGTGATAGTGCCTCTACTCTGTACTGGTTAGGCCTCATCTGGAGTACTGTGTGCAGTTCTGGGCTCCACATTTTTAAAAGGCTATGGAGAAACTAGAGATGGTCCAGAGGTGGGCAACAAAGCTGATAAAGAGCTTGGAAAGCAAGTCATATAAGGAGAGGCCAAAGGAGCTAGGCATGTTCAGTTTCTGGAAAAGATGGTTAAGAGGGGTCATGATAGCAGTCTTCAAATACTTGAAGGGTTGCCATAAAGAAGAGGGAAAGCACCTTTTCTCTTTTGTTGCAAAAAGGAGAAAGTGAACCAATGGCTGAAAATTGCAGAAAAGCAAGTTGAGATTGGCTATCCAGAAAAAATTTCTGTAGAATAAACTGCCTAGGGAAATTGTGGGCACTCCCATCACTGGAGGTGTTCAAGATGAAGTTGGACAGCCACTGGCTGGGGATGATTTAGACCAGTGGTCTCCAAACTTTTTATGGTGAAGATCATTTTTTGGAAGTAAAGGGCACCCCAGGATGTACCGTGCACCCCCCTGCAGCAGGCAAGTGGGCAAGACCCAGCTGAAAGAAAATGTAGAAATAAAAGTATATAACAGTAGGTGGTGGGGGAAGCAGTTAGGGTCACGGGGAAGCTGGGCCGGGGGCTCTAGGCGGCTGCAGCAGGGGAGAAAGGGTATGCACGCAGCCAGGATTGTAACCCAGATCCCACGTGTGCCCAAGGGGCCGTTCAATCCTTCTGTACCCTTGGTCGTCCCAGGGGCAAGGGGGGGAGATGCTCCCACCACTGGGCGCAGCTCGGTGGAGGCTCCACGGGCCCCTGTCCCCCCCAACCTGTACTTGGGGTACAGCAGGCAGTCCATAGCAGCAGCTGCCTCCATCCTAAGCATAGGTGGGCTGGGGGACATGGGCCCCTGAGGCCTGTGCCAGGCTGTGCCCAGTGGTGAGAGCCCCCCCCCTACCAAACATGCCCCTGGATGACCAGATCTTCCCAGACCCAGTCAGGCTGGGGCCCAACGCCACTTGTGTGCTGCTGCTGCTGCTCTGAGCTGCACCCATCCAGCAACTGGATGCATGTGGCATCGGGCCAGCCCTGGCTGGGTCTGGAAGTCTCCATGGTCCAGGGGCATGGAGAGCCCCAGTCGAGGCTGGGCCAGGCCCAGGCCTGACCCCATGTCCTTTTGGTTGCTGGGCAGGCCTTGTTCAGCTGAGCGGTGGCAGAGAAGTGGCATTGGGCTCTGGCCTGATCTGGTCTGGGACTCTTTGCTGGCCAGGGGCATTGGGGAGGGCCCAGCAGTGGTTGGGTGCTGCATGCTCCAGGTGCCCATACTCTCTCCTGCCCCTGTGCTCTGGGCACCCATGCCCCCGCCCCCGCGCCCCCCCCCCCCCCCCCGGGGGGCTGGGCGCAGCAGCAGCCTTCAGCAACATCCAGTTTATCCCAGAGCACAGGTCAGGGGGCACATCCTCAGGGCCCCCACCAGGCTGTGCCCAGTGGCAGGAGCCCACCCCCACCATCCAATGGAGGTACTTATCTTCCCCTGCCCCTGGATCAGCCACAGGTCAGTCCCTCATCTCAGGGGCCTCGATCTGGCCCCTACTCCTTCCCTCCCTGAGAATGATGTGCTGGGGCTGGGGGTGGTGGGTGTGCACATGTGCGCCTGCCCAACTGCCCTCCCCCCTGCTCAGAATCAACCTAAAGAGGGTCTGGGATTAACTGGTTGATCACAAGCCCTGGATTACTGATCACAGATTTAGACATAGCTATGCCTGTGTTTACTATCAGTATTTCCCATGCTGATGGGCTTTGCTGGTTGCCCTTGCTCCCCTTTCTGCTATATGTGTTAGGATATATTTAAGCCCAATGCCTCCCTCAGAGACATTGTGTGTTGGCTACAGGCATGGCTGGGGACTTTGTCTTGGTATGTCAGTACTCCTGCTGGGACCAAAGCTGGAGGTTCCTGGCTAGAGGGTCTTGCCCATCCACTCATGGTCAGAACGAACTCCATATATAGAGTCAGGAAGGACTTTTACCCCATGGTTAAATTGGTATGGACTGTGGGAGTTTTTGCCTTCCTCTGTAGCAGGGGGTGTAGCCCTCTACCAAGGCTCTCTTGAGCGTCTATTGACAACATTTCATAGAAGCAGGATATTGGTTGCTGTGGTTCCTCCTCCTTTACCTGGCAGGTTAAGGTGTTAGGGCTCTAATGTGTCAGGGTTGATGGCCTTCTCCTGTAGAGTTTAGATTATGGTTTGTATGGAATGATTTGGATAAGGATGATCATGCCTCAGGCAGAGGTTGGACTAAATGACCTCTGGAGGTCCCTTCCAGTCCTACTTCACTATGATTCTATGATTCCATTTATTATTAATTATCATTTCTATTGGGATGCCACCTAGTGATCCCAATCATAGATAAAAGGCACAGTGAACATAACAGAAAGATATTCCATACCTCAAAGTAGTTTACAATCTAAGGATAAAACAAAAAATAACAGATCCATACAACAAATGTGAGGGCACAAGACCTGTCTTTTTCGTACATAAGTACTCTGGATTACACATCTTTTCAAATTTGGTCTCACCACATCAATATGATAAGGATGGAGTATTACCTCCTGCTCTGTGACCTAATGCCTCTTCAGGTTTAGGACTGGATTGCAGTCAGGGGGTGGTTTGTGTTGTGGTATTTCTTTAAAAATCTTATCTAATTTGTAGACTATTGTCATACTTGGGCCTGTTTTGGCATTAATGTTTTTCAGTTTTTTCCATCCCATTGATTAGGTTTTGGATTTCTTTTTCTAGTTGACTGCCATTTTGTTTGGGTAATCCCCGAATTTTAACCTTTTCCAGTTTGTATCCATGATTTCTATACTTATAGAGGTCATCTAGTCCAACTCCTTGCATGAGGCCAGATCATCCCTATTAAAACCATCCTATACAAACCATAATCTAAACCCTACATAAACTTACCATTATCCCTGACACAACGCAGACCTAACACCCTAACCTGCCACAGGTAGAGTAGGGGAACCACAGCAACCAATGTCCTGCTTGTATGAAATCTTGTCAGTATATGCTCAAGAGATCCTGGGTGTGGGGCTACGTCTCCAGTTACAGACAAAGCAAAACCCCCCACAGTCCATACCAATCTAACCATGGGGTAAAAGTCCTTCCTATATATGGAGATTGGTCTGACTATGAGTGGAGGGGCAAGACCCTCTAGCCAGGAACCTTCAGCTTTGGTCCCAGCAGGAGTCCTGGCACACTCAAGTCAAAGTCCCCAGCCTTGCCTATAGCCAGCACCCAATTCTTCTGAGGGAGGTATTCTCAACATATGCCAATTTAAAACAATAGGCCAGCTTTGGTAATTCATAGCTAACCTTCTTTTCCAGATTATTGAAAAGTCCTGTGCTAGCACCAAGATTCATGATATGCAAGTCAAGTCCTCTCCCTAAATTTGATACCCTACCATTTACTATTCTGTTTATTTTTGTTCAATTAGATTTTGATGAATGTGGGACTGCTGATTTCTATAAATGTTTTACTTAGTTGTATGAATGAGATATTTTAAAAGATACCTCAGTGTCACATTTAAGTAGTAAATTTAATCTTCAACATGTATTTAATTTGTCAACATCACTGTAAGTTTTTTACTATGAAGATTTGTTGTCATGCTTCCTAGATCAGTTCCTCCTTGTTGACTAGATATTTATCCATGGAAGGTTGGCCCACGTAAAGCTTTAGGTTGACCCTGTTTAGCATAAAATAGACCCTGTTCTGAAAAATAAAGAAACTCATTTTCTGTTGAGATTAGATTATATATGTTATCTAGTAGGTGTTTACATAGTTGATGCTCTCTCCAATTATAGTAGTTTCTAATTTCAAGAAATGGCTGAATATTGGTCCATTAATTTTTGTTATCTTTTCTAATCTTACTGTTCTTCAGTAGATGCATTGCATATTTTTTTTTTTATTTTCATGCCTTGTATACTTATTCAAAATATATCACAAAATGTATATTTCTTGCTATTATTTTTTTTAATAATGTATATTTTCATTTTCATGTTATGTCTCCCTTACGGGTGTGTGTGATTCTTTTGATAGGTAGTATTACAGACGCCATCTCTCCTCTCTGTCTAGAAAGAGACAGAAGGTATGCTTGTGTTGACTGAGTTACTGTTTGATTTGATATTCAGGTTTCTGTGGTTGATTATCCTGAATGAATTTATCATCAATATGGAAAATACTAAATTAATTTAGGATTTCACAACTGCTATAAAATCTGCCATGCTTGACTCAAGGTGTAAAACTGACTGTGCTCTAGAACTTGTTTAGGGTGAGGGGTTGGCAGTGATGTGTTTGTGAAGATCACACATTTCATATAGAAAACTGGTTATGTCCACACACTTGTATTTTCTGTTATATGGATCAGTTTTAATGTGTTAATATAAACAGTTGTGTTTCAAAACTTTTCAGAGATTGTTGCTCTATCCATGGACTCTGTTGGTGGTCTGGTAGGACTTGCTATAATAAACAGAATATGTATTTAATGGCATCCAGATTTGCTGGATAATTTACCTCTTGTCCATCCTTATCTACAGAATGGTGATTCAGGTTTAGCAAGGTCTTTTAAAAAGATGTGACTAAAATACTATTTCTAGAATGTTTTCATTTTACCAAGAGGAACTGTTTAGGCATTACAGAAAGCTAAGTTGCACTGTTAAGGATATGGAATCAAGGTTGTCTTGTGGAACTTTTTTTCTTTCCACTTCCTTAATAAATTTGCTCTGATTCAGGTGAGACTGACAATTTTACCTGCCATCAGATCAGTCTTTTTGAAAATGCTTCTGGAGTTTTGTATTACTTGCTACGTTTTTCTTGATTTGTTTAATTTACTGTGGGAAGAGTAGCATTGTCCTGATTGAAGAGTATTACATCCTGCTTCTCAAAGAATAGGTAGCCAGGTTGTACCTTGCAACTCCCAGGTGTAAGAAATCTACTCTTGACACTGGGACTCACTAGCTATTTCCCTATCTTTGATCTTGATCTTTAAAGTTGCAGGAAGGCAACTCTGGCAATACCTGGGGGTTCTTGTTCTCCTAACTTTTCATGATTATTTTAGGCTGCAATATGGCCAAGGAATTTACTCTGGTATCTTAGTGGTGTGGTTCCTCTTTACTATGTAATGGACAAAGATCAGGTATCAATGTTGACTCTCTAATATCTGTTAGCTGCCTTTCATTCCTTTGACTTTGTAGTTGTAGGACTTTACTAGGACTGCAAAAAGGAAACTTAAACACCATAAATTATAATAGCTGAAAGAGCTTTTCTTACGTAGGTTTCGCCTTCTGCTTTTTTTATGCTCAGTGCTAAAAATATGTCTTTTCTAGTCTGAATTTGTTAGCTTCAAATTCCAACCATAGTACTTTGTCAGCTAGCCTAAGAAGCTCTCCATTCTTTTAGTTCTGTTCTAATATAGGTACTTATGTACAGTGATCAAAGTACTTTAATAACCTCCTTTTTGAGAAACAGCACAGATTTAATTCCTAGGGTCATTCACTGTAAGACATATTTTTCATTCCTTTAAAATCTTTCTTGTGGCTCTTCTCTGAATCCCCAATAATTTACCAACATCCTTCTTTAAGTGTGAATATTAAATTCTTCTATCCTTTGCTGCTCTTCCTTTGCGGCTTTCAGGATTCAAAGTTGCAAGCCTATTGAGCTGTTATCACTGTAGTACTGATATCAACACCACACACACTTTGAACACAGTTTTGTCTTTTATATTGCATGGTGCATTATTTCAGCTGTGTGTAATGTCTCAAATACAGGCTAGAGTTTATTGCCAGGTGGCATGAATGATGCATATAAACATTTTATAGACAACAGATGCAAGGACATGTAGGCATTTGTCTAATGCCCCTAAGAGGTACAAACTTTAGTTTTTCCTCACTGCTTGCCAGTGCTGGATACTAAGAGCATTGATGTATCAATCCATCTGAAATCTAAGAATGATAGCAATGATAATCAGAAATTTATAGTTAGCTCATCATCTATAACACTCAAAGTGCTGCAAATGGTAGAAAGAATTGTTACAAATTGGGTAACTTTTAATGGCAAGGTTATGTCACTTCAGAAACATGCATCAAGAAATCAACAGAAGATTTAAGAGGAGACTGGAAATTCCCATGTTTCATTACCTGACCACAGCTTCCCATTTTATATGCACATAGCTTTCCATTCAAACATAAGTCATTTGCATGAATCAATGAGAATATTATTATTTTGGAATTAAATGGTCATGTATATATTTGTTAGGTGATGCAAGTTGCAAATATACTTGACCACATATCTCCAAAATATTCTCATTGTTTCCTGTTGGAAAGCGTATAATGGGGTTTTAGTTGATGTTTTCCTCTTCAGAAAGCCTCTCTCAGAGCAAATCCATAGTTTGGCATTTGCTAGCCTTTTAAAACCCTCTCAGTCCACTCATTTGATTTAGTATGAGTGAGAAGAGTATCAGGCCCACAGTGTGCACAGATTGTTCAATGGAGGTGTAGTTCTTCAGCTGAAGCCTCTCTCATTCAAAGATACTTTGGAAATCACTTGAGAATCTTTAATCTTTTTCCATTTCTAGTCTACATTTTATCAGTAAAGAGTATAGTGGCAGGACATAAAACAATATGATGGTCATGTTTTCACACACAATATTGCCTCTAGAATGAATTTTCTGTTGAAACAGGATTTTACAGAATTGTTGAAGCTAAGTTGCATGGTTTTCTTAAGATTTCTGTAAAAACAAACAACAGTGAAATTGGATAAAACTTAGCTCTGAAATTATTTTTAAAAAGTGTATTGGTTGGTGACAGCCTATTTTGTTAAGTAAGCAGATTCCATATGTGGTATTAAGTAAATCATTTTGTGATTTGATAATGGCCTACTGGGATAAAACATCCTGTAATATAACTATTTTCTGAAGCTATTTACTGTTTTTGCTCTGCCAAGGAGCGATTGTTTAGTCTGCTAACACTTGTACTAAAGGTTTTTTGGGGTAGTGGTTAGCAGTTGTTTTCAAAGCAAATGTTAAATCTAAGAAGACATTCCTTGGAAAAAATCCTGTTTGGGCAGAAAAAAACAACTTGATTTTTGCTCTTGTTCAGTGTTCTTTTGGTGTTTCAAGTATGGCTGTTGAAATCTATACTTTATATGATCTCATTGTACTGCCTGCATTTCATTAATGACTGACTCTATTTAGGGCTTGGGGAGTGAAATATTTTTCATATGACACTACCCAATATGCGTACAATGAGCCAGCTGCAAAAACCATACACCATCTGATTTTGTGGCTTTTGAGGGTGTGAAAAGTTCAGTTGCTTAGACCAGGGCTAATATTTATATGCTTTACCATATGGAAATGGTACTACTGTAGACTTAAACTGAAAAAAAATCAGTATCCTTGTTTTAAAAAAAGACAGAAATATATATTTTATATTTTGTGAGAATAATGTTTGCAGTGCAGGTATGCTTGTATTTATATGCAGTTTAAACTGTGTTTTAATAGCATGCAAAACAGCCAGTTTTATAGTTGGGGTCATTTAGTCAGAGAAGAGAGTGGATAACATGGCTTACAACGGTGGCACTCTTCTTTCTGGCCCCATAGGCTGGATGAGTGACATAGCGTTATTCAGCTGGCCAGATTCTTTGCCAAGTCAGTGTGCAGGATTGGTCCATAGGTGTGATTCAGTGCACCGACCCAACCCTATGTGCCCAAATTTGGCTGTGTACTGTACACAGAACCACATTATCTGGCCCACAGGGCTCCCCTTGGGGCCAGAAATTTGGCTTCAGGGACCAGCAATTAATGCTGCCACTGCTTCCCTGCTGCCACATTTCTGGCCTCTTTAGGAGCCCTACAAACTGGATGACATGAGTCCATGGGCTGAGCATCCCTGATTTACATGATGAATCAGATGTTGTGAATTATAGATCACAAATAGCAACAAATCATGGCAAGAAGATCATGTCAAAGTTGTGTTTCAATATTTGGACAAGCAATTGCAGATAGTGGAAAAATATATAAATATTTTACCTTTCTGAGGATAATAGTCAAATAAGAAATATTGCAAAAATTGTCAGATAAATTATTCACAATGCATTATCCCAACAGTTTTAGATATAAGATTAGCAAAATTAAGAAACTAACTTTTGAGAATGGGTCTAAACACCAAGTCTCTGAAATATTGTTTAAAATGGCTTTACTGACAGCAGTTGAGCCAAAACCCTTTTTAACATGCTTATGAAAACTCTGGTTGAGACTTGATTCCATCCATAATGAGGTTCAGTGCAAGAATAGGTATATGAGTATCATAGCAATGCACTTCCTTCTAAAATGGACCCAATGTTGCCATCCAAGAAAAGAAGGGTGGGTGGGTGGGAGGGAAGGAAGGAAGGAAGTTTTCAGTCCTTATGCTTTATTGCAAGCTCTCATGATACATAATCCATCTAATGAAATCTGTTCCTAACTTGTATTAATTGTTATTCTTAATTTGCTTTCTAGTTTCTGACCTGTCTTAATGCATTATCCTTTCAAGCTTTCTTCTGCAATCATGAGAGCTAGCAAGTTTGTTTTTAGAAAAAAAGTTGAGATTCTCATAGAATCTCTTTATTTCCACCAATTGTAGCTTTAAGAAAAATGCCAAATATTGTGAGGCTTGCCATTAAATCTTGCGAGTTGGGGCACATCAATCTTGTCCTCCTTTTTAATCTCTATTTATAAAAATAACATTGTGTAATTTAATATATTTTTAATTTTCTGGTGAAATCCTAGCACCATTGAAGTCGGTGGGATTTATCCATGGACTTCAACAGCACCATTATATATTTCTGCTTGTAGTCCTTTCTGGTGTACTGTTTCCTCCAAATATAGCCTTACTATCCTGCTTCTTCACTTTTCTGTATCTGTACCTCCTGTGTGGCTCATGATGAGTCAGCACTATTTTGTAGCTGGACTGGTAAACTAATGCCCAAAGGGACAGCAAAGTAATTAGGAATTTATAACATTAAAAATATATATTGTTCTTGCTTGCTACATGTTAGAGCAAGGAAAGTGGAAAAAAAAATTGATCAGGACTAAAGAGGAAGCTAGCAAAGACTGTGAAATGAGTAAGGAAAAAATGGGATGGTAGAAGTGGAAGCATGCAAGAAGGTATGCTAGAGAGATTCTGTATATCTAATCTAAAATCATGGTGCCTTACAGTTGATAGAAATTTTTCTATGCAGTGGGGCAATGATTTGACTTGGCAGGATAGCTCACATGACTACAGCACTGTCATGGATGGGTATAAACTGTTCAGGAAGGACAAGCAGGGGAGAAGAGTTGCTTTTTATGTAAAAGAGGTGTATGATTGCTTAAAGCTCCAGTACTGGAGATAGGCCCGTTGAAAGTCTCTGGCTTAGGGTCAGAGGGGAAAGCAGCAAGGGTGATTTCATGGTGGGTGTCTGCTATAGACCACCAGACCAGGAAAATGAGGTGGATGAGGCTTTCTTCAAACAGGTAGTGCAAGTTTCCCAATCACAATGTCTGGTTCTCATGGGGGATTTGAATCACCCTGACATCTACTGGAATCTGTACAGTAAGTGCACAGGCAGTCCAGGAAGTTTTTGGTGAGTGTTGGGGACAACTTTCTGGAGCAAGTGTTGGAGAGGCCAAGCAGGGGTTGTGCTCTTCTTGACCTACTGCTCGCAAACAGGGAAGAGTTGGTGGGGAATACAGAAGCAGATGACAACTTGGGCAGCAGCAACCATGAAACCATTGAGTCCAGGATTCTGACGAGAGACAGGATGGAGATCAACAGAGTCAGGACCCTGGACTCCAGAAGAGCAGACTTGGACTCACTCAGGGAACTGCTGGGCAGGATCCCCTGGAAGGCCAGTCTGAGGGACGAAAGGTATTGGGAGAGCTGGTTGTACTTTAAAGAACCCTTTCTGAGGGCACAGGAACAAACCATTCTAATGCCCAGGAAGACTAGCAAGTACGGCAGAAGACCAGCTTGGCTTTGCAGAGATATCTTCTATGAGCTAAAACACACAAAAAAAGCTTACAAGAAATGGAAACTTGGACAAACAACTAGGGAGGAGTATAAGAGCATTGCTTAGGCACAAAATTAAGAAGGCTAATTGGAGTTGCAGCTAGCAAGGGACATGAAGGTAATAAGAAGGGTTTCTAGAAGTATGTCAGAAACAAGAGGAAGATTGGGGAAAGTGTGGGCCCCTTTTCTAAATGGGTGAGGCAGCCTAATGACAGAAGATGAGGAAAAGGCTGAAGTACTCAATGCCTTTTTTACCTCAGTGTTCATGGGCAAGGTCAGCTCCGAGACTACTGCACCTAGTAACACAGTTTGGGGAAAAGGTGAGCAGCAGACGGTGTTGAAAGAACAGGTTAGAGATTATTTAGTAAAGCTAGACATGTATAAGTCCATGGTGCTAGACACAGTGCACCTGAGGGCACTGAGGGAGTTGGCTGATGTGACTGCAGAGCAGCTGGCCATTATCTTTGAAAACTCATGGCAATAGAATGAGAGCCCAGATTATTGGTAAATGGCAAGTGTAGTGCCCCCATCTTTAAGAAAGGGAAGAAGGAGGAACCAGGGAACTAGAGACTGATCTGCTGCACCTCAATCCCTAGAAAATTCATGGAGAAGGCTCTCAAGGAATCCATTTCTAAGCACTTGGAAGAGAAGGAGGTGATTAGGAACAGTGAGCATGGATTCACCAAGGGCAAGTCATGCCTAACCAACCTGATTTTTCTTCTATGGTGAGATGATTGTCTCTGGATTTGGGAAAATCAGTGGACATGATATACCTTGATTTTAGCAAGGCTTTTGATATGGTCTCCCACAATGTTCTCGCCAGCAAGCTAAGAAAATATGGGTTGGATGAAGGAACTGTAAGGTGGGTTGGTTCTGGGGCTGGTTTTGTTCAATATCTTCATTAATTATCTAGAAGATGGGATGGAGTGCAACCTCAGCAACATTGCATTGTATTGGGGGAGTAATACATATGCTGGAGGTTAGGGCTAGGACTCAGACCTAGACAAATTGTAGGATTGAATCAAAAGGAATCTCATGACATTCAGTAAACATAAGTTCAAAGTTCCGTACTTAAGACAGAACAGTCCCATGCATGGGTGCAGGCTGCAGACTGACTGGCTAAACAGCGCCTCTGGAGAAAAAGACCTGGGGCTTACAGTGGACAGTAAACTGAATATAAGCCAACAGTGTGCCCTGATTGCAAAGAAGGCTAATAGCATACTGGGCTGTAGTGGTAGGTGTGTTGCCAGCAAATCAAAGGAAGTGATTATTCCTCTCTGTTGGCACTGCAGAGACCACATTTGGAGTACTGTGTCCAGTTTTGGGCCCTCCGCTACAGAAAGGATGTGGACAAATTGAAGGAGAGTCTAGTGGAAGGCAGTAAAAATGGTGAGGGGGCTGGGGCACATGACTTATGAGGAGAGGCTGAGGCAACTGGGCTTATTTAGTCTAGACAAGAGCAGACTGAGGGGGCATGCAATAGCAGCCTTAAACTACAATGAAGAATGGTTACTGTCACAACCCAAGGGTGTGATTTGATGTGTGCGCGCTTCGGCACTGCTAAATTATTTCCCGCCACTTGGAGCTTTCTTTGCAGGGTGCATTTCTCAGTTGCAAAGAGAAATGCACGGTGCAAAGGAGTTTCCGCCATTCGCATGCAAATTTGTGTCCCGCTATTGGCCAGTTCTAAATTATTCCCACGTGGTGGCTAGCGATTGGCCTGCTAGCCGTATAAGAGGCTTGAGCAGTTTCCGCCCAAGTTGGAGATCTCCGGAGGAGAACCTCGCAAGGGAGGACTCCGTAATCATCTTGAGGAGAACTCTAGGTGCGCTGTGGAGTTTATCAAACCCCGTGTGTGCCTTAGAGCTGGCTATAGAGGTCTGATCAACCTCTGGCCTCTCCCCGTTGCCGAACGATCCCTCGACGAACCCCTTCCCTGCGCGCAAGTTCCACGGAGCCTAGCAAACTTCATGTGAGTGAATCCAGAGCTCTTTCTCCGAGTTGTTTTCTTCGGTTGACACGACGGGCTCGCATGTTTAGAGCCTTCAACCGGATTGGACTAGAGGTTCACGTGGAAGGAACTCTTGTCCGCCTCTCTTCTTTTCTGTCTGTAACCGCAACTCAAGCAAGTTTTCCTGCCTGCACCGCGACCATCTTCGGTGTAAGTAAAATAATCTTTAATCAACCGCTAAGTGGCCGTGCCTAATTCTAGTCCGCCGGCCTGCATTCCCCGACCCGCGTGCCAGGGCTGCTGGCCACAGCCCGCTGCGCGCCCCCGAGAACCTGGGACCGCTCCCGGCCCGCACAGTTACAAATAGGATGGAGCTAGACCAGGGGCAGGACAAATACAGCCATGAGCCAGGCAATTTCATCCAGCCTGTGGGTGGGTGCCCACCAACCATATCTAGCAAGGCACAAGGCAAAGGTATTAGAACCAATGCAAATTTATTCAAATTAAAAAAAAATAAATAGCTTTCTTAATTAGAAAAGGTAAAATTGTCTAGTGTTTTCATGCGACAAGGCAGGAAACACAAGACAGGAAGGAACTCTTGCAATAAAATAAATTAGATGAAATGTTATTTTTATATTATATTACTATATATTTATATATTGTATCATATATATTTTTAAATAGACAAATTATTTTCATCTTTAACTTGCATTTCTTTTTGATTGCTAAAAGATGCTATCAATGTCTGATGAGCATATATAACTTAAAAGCCCTTTCCTAAGAAATATGGCACATCTCAGTGTTTTCAAAGCAAAATACTTGTCCAAAAATATTTGGCAACCTTTTTGTGCCCATGACCTGCAGGCTGTTAAAAAATGTTATGGTAAGCAGTTGACAGTGATTTTTGGAGTGTGAGATGGCTGCTGTTAGAACTTTTAGAAGGTATTGAGATAGTTGCTGGGAAAAGATGGAACTTGGGTGATGGGCCGGTTATGGACTAGCGGTAGTTGATTTTTTGGAAAAGAGAGCAAGGGTAGGATCTGGAAGCAAAGTGAACTCAGTGGTTGGGCTGTGGGAGAGGAAGCAAGATGTTTGTTTTTTCAACCTTATTTCAGCTGGTCCTTGTTGCTAAACAATTTCAGTCAAGGCAGCTTCTGAGTTGTAACCTGCTTATTGAGGAACACTTCCTAGATTAGTCTTCTTTCCACAAAAACAAGAACAAGCCTGTTCTTCCAAGCTTCAGACAAAATCTTGAAACAGTTATTAAAATATTTTCAAATTCTAGTACTGTAGAACAAACTTGTCCTTTTTTCTCCTACATTAACTACCAATAACATATCCATTTTACATAAATTATCTCAATTTTCATGAAAATTAACAAAAAGAAACCTCAGGAGAGCTTCCTTTCTTAGGGTACATAGAAGCATTATGTTTAGACCTCAATCTAAGGTCTAACTCTAATCACTAAATGCCCAAGTGTGCAGGCAATCAGAAGAAGGCTTATGTCACCCCAAAAATGACACACCCCATCTAAGTTATTTCATCTGAGGAGGTGCACTAACTTGGATGGAAGATCAGGTTAATCTATCTAAGAAAGGGTTAACCCTATCTCATAAATGCCTCCATGCATTTGCAGCATAGTCCCAGGGCTGGGAAAGCCCAGCCATTTGCCCTGGCCCAGGACTGTAGTATTACCGCTTCCCCCTCTACCATGAATGGGCTATTTATAGCCCTCTGATCCCTCCTACTGACTGGGCAAGCCCTCCCCGATTCTGCCAAGCCTCCACTACCCTGGAAAGCTCCCCCTACACTTGCACTAAGTTACTTAAACCAGTTTCCTCATGCAGATCCTGGGAGAGCACCACTCCCTGTCTACATTTAATTTATATGGCCTAAATTAAGCTGCATGAACATAGGCCAGGTGCAGTGAACAATAGTGTACACTCTTAATATATATATATATATATATAATTTTTTTGTATATTGTTTTCTTGCTACTTATATGGTATTTAATATGAAAACTCCAGAATTTTTCTTTTTAAATATAAACAGAGAAATAGAATAAATACATGGGAATTTTCAAACATTGAGTAGTTCATAATATACCAAGGATAGGGGAAAACCTCACCTTTACTACTCCTTAATCTACCAGGTACTGGACAACATTCTGTTGTAATGTAATAGAATGCTGCGTTCCAAAGGAATGCACACACAGTAGAAATACCTAAGGAGAGGAAGGTTGGAGTATTGTCTCCCTGATGATCCAGGATATATGCAAGAAGCAAGAGGTTTTTTGGGGGAATGCCTTTTATCAGGTCCAACCAGATAGTTGGGAGAGATTTTAGGCAAGCTTCTGGGCATACATTCCTTAAGACAGACACTATTCTGAGTAGAGAAAGAACAGCTAAAAAGTTAGAAGGCTGAACCAAAGATCATTGGAAGTTTGTCTTTGACTTGCCTGAATTTTGGATCAGGCATCAGGCAGTGTGGTTACTCCAATAAAAACATGTTTCATGAAAGGTTTGTTTTGCATTTTCTGCTTTGATTGTGATTTTCACAATAATGAGACTCTAACAGGAAAGTGTTTGAAAAATAGCCAGGAATGCAGAAGTTCAACCTTTCTCCTGGATCCCTTCATTGGAGCTTTGTAGCCTGTATCAAGTTCTCTGGCTCTTTCATTGGTGCTGAAAGGAATATATGTAAATTACCACATTTGTACTGTTGTAGACTTGTAAGGCATGGCAGTGATGCTAAGGTATCTACTGCAACATGAGTATGTATTGATACTTGATTACTTATATGGTATTAGCATATTGGTTGGACATGCTATCTGTCTGTATCCATTCTCAGCTAACAGGTGCATTGCATGAATGTTGAAAGGACACCAAGAGCTATTTTAAACTGCTTACTAAAGGAGGAATGATATTGTGGTTAAAAGCTGTAGAATGGGATTACAGAGGTTGGGGATAAAATCTGTCTAAACCACTGAGGGCCTTGTTACATTGTAATTTTAGGTGGCTCCTGGAGCTGTTAAAGTTTGTCCACACATTAACTTCTGAAACTGGTTTTAAGCATTCATTATGCAGCTGAAAGTTACACCACTCCAGGGCAGGATTATCTCTGATCCATGCTATCTAACTCATGTTACACTAAGCTATAGGTGCTCTAGGCTACACCTTATTGTAAACACCCCACCTCTCCCCATCTCCTGGTGGCCTGGATCAGGCCCACTTCCCCTCCTGCCCTCCCCAACACCCCAGATCCCTGCCCACTGCCTCTCCTGTCCCGTCCCCTGCTTAGTTGTGATTTCCCACACTGTCCATCCCAGGGGAGCAGGCAGAAAAGGGTTAAACTGCCTGGTTGGCCCCTGCCACAGCAGCAGCAACTGCTGCTGTCTGGGCTAGAGGAGCAGCAGCCCAGCAGCTGGGCAGACAGGTTAACCCTCCCCTGCCTGTTACCCTGGGACAGCTGCAGCAGCCACAGGTAAATAGTGCCCTGGGGCAAGGGAGGAGGCAGGAGCCAGGAGGGAAGCCCAAGGGCCTGGGGAAGGCCCAGAGGTGGCAGGGGAAAGCGGGGAATCCCAAGGGACAGGGAGGAAGCCTGGAATAGGAGTGGGGGCGGGGACGGGGGCGGGGGCAAGGGGGAAATCTTACTTTTCACTACTCCAGGCCCCTGCTGGCCTGAAGTGTGACTGCTCCAAACTCAGGCTAGCACTAACACCAGTCAACATTTGTGCAGTTCACAGTGTCAGGTGTAACAAGGCCCTAAGAAATCACTTAATTACTTTAATTTTTTTAGTTTTTTCATATACATCCTATATGACCGTGACAAGTTACTTCACATACAAACATCAATAAGTTCCCTATTTGTTATATGTTCACCAACTATTCAGATTGTAAACTTCTTGCAGCTGAGACTTCTCCACTATATATGTTGTATATAATACTATTCTAATCTAATGTATATGTTGTATCTAACACTACTGTTTGAGTTAAAAAAATTATAAAATTATGTTTTAAAAGATGTTAAAAGATAGTGTCATAAAATTAAGCACTCAAAAGTTAGCAAATGCCAGAACTAAAGTTGTAAGATAATTTTGGGGGGAAATGCATAATACAAAAACAATTACTTTGCCTTCAACTGAAATATTTTCTTTCAACCTAAAATCAAATAGTTCCTTTGGGTTTTTTTGTTTTTAATAATTTTAATTATATAATAGTGATTTTTGAAACAGATTTCTACTGTTCTGATTCTTCCCCACTTTTTCAATATTTTTAAAAGCTAACTTGTTCACTTAATTAGAACCAAATAGACAAAGCCTCACACTATTTCCCTCTTACTTCAACTTGTGCTGAATTAATTAGTTAAATAATTTTGCTCAGCTCTAGTTGTGCTAATAAGCTAATAATTGTATATTAGAATATACTAACATTGTATACCCCTTGCAACTGAAAAATATTAATCATAATGAAAGATATAATGGTGGTATGAAATGTTACCTTTTTTACACACATGAATTTAGCAAGTGATGGGCAGTTGGAATACATTCCAGAATACCATATTTTCTCTCAAGTAATATTTCCCCAAAATAGAATACACACCTTATTTTTTCAATGGAAGAATGAAGAAATAAAGATATTTCCTTGTAGGAAGCAACTGGATAGCACTAGCTAGGGAGACAAACCTGAACATTATTCTGTTCCCTGTGGATAGCTGCAGATTTTACTTTGTTTTACCCAGAACCTGCTCTTACTATATTTCTTGCATATAACGCCCACTTCAATTACCAACAGCTATTTTATAGGAAAAGTTGTGGTATGTGAGAATTATGGTATTAATACATTGGGTTGTGAAGAATAAGATGGTATGCTAGCTATCAGTAGTTCTGAACAGAATTACAATAATGAGGCTATTTTTCAAAAGCAAGAACCACAAACTTGCTTTAAAATGCAATTTATATTGCAAAATACAAAACCTGCATTTTAATAATAGTCCTATCATAGTATTTCCAAAAAATAACGTGAATATGTATAGCATAAACTAATGTGATTCTGTTAGCAGTTATTTTAGATTTTTGTTTGATTTAACTTGTAATGCATCCTAAAGTGATATACTAGTAATATATTAAAGTCACCTTATTCTTTTAAAATCAAATATACAAGTATTTAAATTATTTTGTTTTAACTATTTACTATTAGATTGTATGTTTTATATCCAATTAGAAGTGAAAATGAAAAATAATAATTTACATAGATGCATAATGCCACGTGGGTGGGGTTTATTAATTCAACTAATTTGTATCTGAAATGCTAGGTTAATCTTATTTGTTATGCTTATAATGCTTGTAAATCAGAAAGTAATTGCTTAATTGTGAATTACACATTAATTAATGCTCATATGTGATTTCAAAGGATGACCACATTTGGATTGCACAGCGTATCCTTCTACTGGGAAAATGTTAATTTTACGTTGCTTTGAAATAAACATTTAAAACACACAGTACACAAAATATCACACGCCAAGTTTGTCATACTGTAGTTCCAATGAGGTTATTTTAATTTGAAAATACATCATCTTCTCTCATATTCTTTTTTCTTGTAGTTGTTTTTGCTACTTATTTAGAAGTGGAAAATGTCTCTCCTGTTTTTATTTCCCATTTCTTTCATGTTTTAACTTATTATGAATGCCTTTTGTTTATTAATATGCCTACATACCAGGATAAGCAAGAAAGCAGGACATGTAAAGAGCTGAGAAAGTTGTTCTGACAGAAAGTAAATGGGCAAGAGGAGATCACACATACCTTGTCTTTTTACATGGAAATAGGGAGTACTTTTATTTTTAAATTAGCATGAACAGTTGTTCTTAGCAACACAGTGGCAAATTGTTATGAAAATAAGTGTGTGTGTTTTGAGAGGGTACCTTCTCTTGAAATATAGCAGTTCAATGTACTTATTTCCAAATTAAAAACCAAGTGTTGTGTTCTGTTGTGTGTCCCTATTAGTAATCGCTCTCTGATAACAATTGCAATGGATTTATTTCATAGACCTGGTTGAATCTACCTACTTTGTCTGACTGATGAACATGCTGGCAACTTGTGAGCCATGTTCAATTCTCATAAAGAGCGGATTGTACCTGCTGTAATTACATAACAGTGTGCAGCTTGAAGAGACACCAGCCCTGAGCACGTAATGCTGCCTTTTGATTCAAGTGTAAGTTCAGTGTTTAGAACTGAGCCACAGCATGCTTTGGACTTCACATCAGGTTTTTGACCATCTCGTACTTTCACCTTGAGTGCAAATAGAATAAAAAGGCTAAGAAAAAAGTATACTATGAAGGGTCTTACAAAAGCAGATGTCTAAAATATCAATTTTATTGCAGTGCATTTATTAAGTCAATATACTGGGTGAAAACATGGGATATTTAAATAGAATCAGCATATAACTATTAGTGGTAGAACCTGCTTTGCATGAGATTCGCAGTGTATACTTTAAATGTTGTACCTTATTAATACATGTGCATCTTTGATCACATTCTGATAATTCACTATTTCATAGATTTCATAGACATTAGGGGCTGGAAGGGACCTTGCGAGATTGAGTCCAGCCCCCCTGCCTTAGTCAGAAATTCTGCTGTGGTCAAATGATTCCAGCAAGATAAGCATCCAAACATTTTTTGAATGAGTCCAGAGTAGGTGCTTGCACCACCTCTGGGGGAGTCTGTTCCAGACCCTGGACACTTGGACTGTAAAGAAGTTTTTCCTTATATCCTCTCTAAATCAGCCTTCCAGAAGTTTGTGGCAGTTAGACATTGTTATCCTTTGGGGGGCCCTGGTGAGCAACTGTTCTCCCAGATCCTGGTGCACACCCCTTATATACTTATAGTCTGCCACCAAGTTCCCCCTGAGCCTTCTCTTCTCCAGGCTGAAGAGTCCCATGTCCCTCAGCCTCTCCTTGTAAGACTTGCTCTCTTGGCCTTTGATCATGTGGGTGGCTCTCCCTTGGACTTTCTCAAGCTTATCCACGTCCCTTCTGAAGTGGGGAACCCAAAACTGGATGCAGTACTTCAACTGCGACCTCACTAAAGCAGAGTAAAGCAGGAGGATGGTTTTGCTTGAGATGCATCGGTAGATGCATGTCAGAGTTTGGTCTGCCTTGCTGACTACGGCATCACATTGGTGGCTCCTGTTTATCTTTTGGTCAATCAAGACCCTCAAGTGTCTTTCAGTTGTGGTGCTAGCAAGTGTAACACTGCTGAGCCTATAAATATGATGCTGGTTTTCCCTCCCAAGGTGGAGCACCCTGCACTTCTCTACATTGAATGCCATCAGGTTTTGGTTCACTCACCTTGTGAGACTTTCCCTTCAGGCTCACCACCTAAAGCCTTATGCCCCTACTGCATGAACTCCCACAGTGAGCCCAGAGCACACCTGTTTGTGCGCTCTGTTTACAAGGCTTTGGTCATGTGGCTTCCTGGAGGCTGGGCCAAGTAGAAGCCAGGTTGGGGCATGACCCTCCTTGGCTCCTCTCAGCTGCCTAGTACCCACCCACCATAGGCCCCACCTACCTCCCGGCTGTGCTGGGGGTTTGAGTTGGGGTTCACCAGGTTTCTGCTGGGGGTCCTAGATTCAACAGGGGCGCAACAGGCTTGTGTCCATGAGTCTCGCTGGAGCCGGACCTACACTGAACTTATTACAAGAAGCTTCAATAATACACCTGATGAGAAATAACTTCTATGTTGTGTTGTCTTGCTATGTATAGCAAATACTTTGCACTAAATTCCAACTTCTGATATAAGTCTTGAACTCCCATTGTAGCTGAAGGTAGAATACTTCTAATCAATGTGAATGCACTATTTTAGTATTGGATGGAGGATTTGTACTTTACCTTTTCACTTGTTGAACAAGGAATTTTATGGAATTAAATTAAAAGTACAAGAAACCCATTTTCTTCTGCTGCTAATGACCAAGCAGCTCCCTTCTCTGTCTTTGACAGAAACAGATACCTCAAAAAGATATTTACATTTACACAGGCTAATTAATCATGCACAAAGGCTATCTTAGTGGACAATATTTGTAGTGGAATACAAATGGTAGAATCAGAGCTAAGGGTATCTAAAGACTGCAAGCATCTAAGTTTTTGCCAATATAGTTACCTAGTTATCTAAAGTTTTATTTCTGTGTAAAGAACTGGTTCTCTTATGCCTCTGTTAAACCTAAACTTGGAAGAAGTTGCTCAACCAGAGACCTTAAAGTAGTCATTACTTTGCCTAAATCCTGTTAGAAGCCCATCTGGTATATGCACTCCAATCATATATGAAACACTAACAGCATAAAACACAGTAGGCAGAGAATGGGGTAGTGCCTTTTATAAAATAGCTGAGTTGTTAAAGAACTCACCCAGAATGTGGGAAATGTAGGTCTGCATCTGCAGCCTTAAAAGATTTCAAATTTGTATCTCCTATATTCTAGGAGAGTGTTCAAAGCACCTGGTTTGAGGGCATTCTTCACCCCTCCTGTTGAACCCATGCTACTTTAAAAAATATAATAGTAGGTAGTACTGGGTTAGAGAGACTGGGTGAATGCATGACCTTGTAGTCTAGTGATTCGGGCCTTCATCTAAGGCAGGTGAGACTGGGTTCTGATTTCTGTTACAAGGACTGATTTTTTTTTTTTTTTTTTTTTATTTGTTCATTTTACAGTAAAGGGTAGTTGGGTTAATGGGGGGAGCCAGGGACCAGAACCCAGCTCTTCATTCTGTCAGATGAATGCTGTAATTACTAGTACAGAAAGTCATGCTTTCTGTTTCCCACATTTGCTCTCCCAATAAATCTTGAATTTATTTTCCTACCCAGAAAAGAAAAAAAAAATACATTTTGCATTTCACTTTCATGTGTTCAGATCTGTTTTCTTACCTGTCTCTCATGGCTTGAGTATTACAGCTTAATGTTCACAGATGCTGAACTTCTGTTTCTTGCTCTTATGAGGTTCCATGTTTGGGTTGCAGTTTTATTGTTTCAGTGTAACATAGCCTCTGTGAGAGAACAGATATGCTTTGTTCATTTGTTAAGTGGAAAAAATGGTTCTTGCAATTGGTTGCAACTATCTTCTAATGACTTATGAAGGTTGGAGACAGTTGCTTAGTGGGATCTTGCAGGTTAATGCTGGAGCTTGTTTTATTCAGTGTCGACTGTGGTCTAGAAAGAGTTCTGTAAGAGGTAATAAAATTTGTGGCTAATGATAATTTGCAAAGATAAATGAGGATCAGAAATCAGTGAAGAAAATAAAAAATGAGTTTCAGCTACTTCAAAATTATGAAGATAAACATACACATGAGGATACATGACCAGATTAGTTATGCCATTCTATTTAAGTTTGGCAGATGAATGGTATGGTGGGTAAAAAACTGGCACAAGGGAAGATGGGAACAGGTGGTATTGAAAGGAGAAGTATCAGGCTGGAGGGAGGGTACTAGTGAAGCCAGATCCTAAAATTGAGACCAGTCCTGCCTTAATTTTTTCATTAACTGCTTTGGCACAAATAGTATGCTGAACAAATTTGCTGACAACACAGAAATGGGAAGCACTGTCAATATTAAGGAGGTTTGAGATATTGGACATAAAGAACCAAATGATCTTGAAGAATGGATTCATAAAACTGGGATGAAATTCATGAACTTTGGGACTAATTGCAAACACTTTAATTAAGTGTTATCTGAAAGCTCCTCAGTTAGAAACAGTTGTGGATTAATTGGTCACAAGATGCCTACAAACCACCAATGTGATACAGCTGTGAAAGATCAAATATGTTCCTTGGAAGTTTCAAAGAATTCTCTTAGTAAGGACAAGAGAACAATCCTGCCATTGTGCAGGGTCTAGCTGAGACTTCTTCTGGACTACTGTGCACCAGGGATGTCATACATATGGCCTGTAGGTTGCATCTGCCTGCAGGCATGGCTCATCTAGCCTTCAAAGCTTCTCTCTTGCCAGACGAATCACCTCCTGATCTGACCCCTGGTGCTATTCTACATAGCTACAGTGGCATAGCAGCTCTGCAAGGCAGCACCAGTGGGGTTAATACTTCTGCCTTGCATCTTTACCCACAGCTGAATTTCCTGTTTTTGTTTGCCATTCATGACCAAACCCTCACTTGCTGACTGCACTCCATGGGCTGGATACAGAGGTGACTCATCTGGGACGTGAGAACCCCGATGGGTAAGTTGAGGCCCACCTGAGTTTGACACCCCTGGTGAATGCAATTGTACTTACCCATTTTCAAGATTAATTGAATATGGAACTAAGCTAATTAGAGGAATGGAAAGTGTGATTTAGGAGATGAAATTAGAAGAACTTATCTTGTTTAGCTGTCTATAAATACAAGGTAGTAAAGATCACGGAAGGTGAAAGAATTATTAAAGGAAAATGTTGGCACAAGAACAAATGGATAAAAACTGGCCATGAAAAAACTGTATGAACTGTAGGCTATATGAACCTTGAAGAAGGTTTATAACCTGTAGAGAAATTGGGTTCTGGAACAGCTTCCCAACTGGAGTAGTAGAACAAAAAAAATCTAACTGCTTTTAAAATGGATGTGATATATTTATAAAAGGGATTATATTATTTTTGCCTAAGATAGCAGGGAATTGGACCCAACCCAGATTGTCCTTTCCAGTCCTATGTTCCATGCTAATATATTTTAAACACTTCAGTGAGGTGAATTAGCTGAAAGATCAAACTTTCTGTCCATGTCCTCCGAGTAAAAAAGAGAGGCTTGGGGCTATGCAGTTAAAAGAGAAAATGAAAATAGAACAAGGAGAATTTCAGTAAGATTGGCCTGTCAGGTAGGTAAGGTAAAAAAAAAAAAAAAAAAAAAAAGTTAGACAATGATGCCACCAACATGTATGTAATTTTTTTTAAGGATTAACTTTTTATATATTTCACAACATTCCTGTTAAGTGTATCCATCATCTACACAGATCCATTTCTGGTTTAATTTTTTATACTTTAAATACACTAAAATATAACAGACTCTTCTATGTGAAATTTAAATCTGAACTCTCTCACTATCTCCTAGAAAGAATCAGTGCATTAAGCATGGCTATAGCTGATCAAGAACCACCTGTTTTGATTATAATTTTAAAAATTAAATATAAAATCGTGATTAAAAATAATTTTGCTTTGCATTTAGATTTTGTTTTCTTAAGGAAAGGCTGAATCTCATTGGGCATGTCTACATGCTCATTAATGTGCTGTACCTATTGCACATTATGTTTAATACTTGTAAAATCAACTGCTAAATAAATGTATGATAGGCTGCCGTATTGTGCATTAGCGTGATCGCACATTTCTTGTGTAATGCTTAATGTGCGGTAGACTAATACTAGTGCGCATTAGTGCATTAGCATATATTAACAGGTTTTTTGCCATGTGTGCTAATGCACACTGGAATTAGTCTACTGCGCATTAAGCATGCCCATTGATTAGTAACTATTAAAACATTGCTAATAAATGTAGTTTTTGTTTTAAATTTTGTACCATTTTGCTAATCAGGTTACACTATGTCTGTGCTCATTTATTAAAGTAGTCATTTTAAGATGCCTTTATTCTCAGTCTTAATTTTTACCTTTTTATGTTAGAATCTGGTCAATGAGGTGTGTATTGTTTACTAGATAAGGATTAATTCATTATCATTCATACATTCATTGTTTATTTTGCCTATTTGTGTGTTAAACTGTATTTGGATGGAAGTTAGAATTCAGTTAAAAAGAATGTAAAAAACATTTTTAATCTTTTAAGCTAAATAAGACAAATATATTGTATACAGAAGAAAAATAATTTTAATACATCTTGTTTTGCATTTAAAGTTAACAGACGTATTAAACCAAAGTACTATTATTTATAGTTAGTGAATTGAACCAATTGTTTCAAGATTTTAGAATTAGAAGAGCCAATCCTCTCATACTTTGTTTTTATTAATGGAATGAAAGGGGAAAATAAGCAGCCCTGCTTTTTCAACTTCTAGTCAGTTCTATAACTCTGAATGACATTTGGTGTCATAGATGTTGCTTAGTACAGTACATTCATGTCATACACGCATTTAACTTCAGCGAATTCAACTTTACGTGGGGTAGGAGGGGGCGGGACTTCAGTTTGCGGCGGTGGCGGGAGGTTTTGGCAGCGTGGTGGTGGCCCAGTGGCATGCAGCCATCCCCCCCACCCCGTGCTGCGCCACTGCCGCCAGCCGCACAGCTCAAAGCATGGCTCCACGGTGGCAGCAGGAGGTTTTGGAGGCAGGGGCAGTCACTGCGAGTCAAATCGCTGGCAATTTGACTATGTGCGATTTTCGCCTTAAGCAGTGACCTCGGAACCTAATCCCTGCGTAAGCTGCGACACGCCTGTATTTTTATTTAATTGAAATTATTTTGATAGTCAAATTGAGATCTAAGCACTAATGGCCATAATTTCTTGTTTAATTATAATAGTTATATTTATAAAAGTGGATTTTTAAATGTTTTAATAAAATATGTTTTATTGATGTTTTGTTTTTCAATAAAACATTGAGGATTTTTATCCATCTTGATTAGCAGGACATATACCTACTTATTTGGCTGTATTCTTGTAAGTCATTCTTCATGTTCCCGGGAAGAAAGACATGTTTCTTAACAACAACAACAGCAACTATTCTCAATGATTTTTGTGAATTTTATAAAATCTTTGATTTATACCTTTGTGAGTAAAATAAGATTAAAACATTAGAAAACCATAAATATGTTTTTCCTTGTCACTAAAAAGTGTTCCTACATCCAGCTCTGTTTTGCGGTGTCACCAGAATAAATACTGGAACCTCACATTGAGCATTGGCAGTAGATCTGTATTTTGTAGAGCAACAGGGGAAAAAAGTAAGATACATTACTATTTTAAAATGTAGATAATAATAAACCTATTTATCTTATCTGATTCATTGATTTTGATTTTTGGATGTTATTTGTTTTTGTTATTAATCTGAATAACACATCTATCCAAGCAGGAAAGCATATTTTGAATATCTACAAAGCTTGTCCAAACTTCCCTGCTCATGTCTCATCCAATAATAGGTAACTCTTTTCTAGTCCTGCTACAAGTAGCATAACTAAAATGTGGTGACCAGGGTAACAATCCTGTGTGCCAACTTGGTGGGATGAAACGGGGTGAAAAAATAGCAGCTGCCACTGAAGTTGCACAATCACATCGGTAGCATGGAGGCAGCCAGATCTTACTATATGCATTGTAGCAACCCTAGGCATCCACCTGACTTCTTACACTTCTATCTCCTCCTCCCAATTGTGAAACCTACCTGCAGAATACGTAGCAGAATAAGCTAGCCTGTACACAGATAAGTAGACAGATTCTGGAGTTATTAGTCCTTCTCAATCTTTTTCTATTCTTAGTGATGTCCTCTTTAAAAACAAACAAAAAACCAAACAAACCCTCAAACAAGCAAAATCAGAAAACTATTTATTGATTTTGGTACAAACCTTCACAATGCTATATTTTGTGTGTTTTGTACACAGAAGCCAAAATTAATTCTGCACTCTAAGAACCCTTGAGGTGTGAAAAGCTTTTTGTACCCTCCTAGACACTCTTCTTTTATAAAGACCAGAAGGGTAAATAGGAAAGATAATGCTGGTTTCATAGAGTTGGTTTTACCACAAGAAGTCATAAACCAATTCAAGAAGTTCCCTATCAGAACTAATGAGTGCCTCATGACTCTCCATCTTAAACTGGAAGGGAGCCAGTATGCCACTGTCATCAACGTATATGCCCCAACTCTTGACAGCACTTGGGATACCTTCAAGTCCATAATTGTCAGAGCCTGTGAAGAGATGCTTGGACTCTCTACCAGGTAATATCAAAATTGTTTTGATGAGAATGACCACAAGATCCAAGAGTTGATCGACCACAAGCACAAGGCCTTTTGTAAAGTCTTGGCAGAACAACATCAACTCCAAGCAAAAGAAATTGAATCTCTAGCAAGCCAAGACAGCGGTCCAAAGGAGGACCCATGATATGAAGAACAGATAGTGAGAAGACAAAGCGAAGGATTGCTGGCATCCATGATACATGATGTTTTTTTTTCAGTGCCATCAAAGCCGTCTGTGGTCTGAGCACTCATCCTAAGGATTGAGGAGACTTGATCAAGGAAAGAGGAATCATTAATGCCCATTGAAAACAGCATTTTGAAGACTTTTTCAATTGAGACTGTTGTCGACAAGAGTGTTCTCAACTCCACTGACAAGTGTTCTCAACTCCATCCAACAGTCAGTCAGAAACAATTTCAGAATTCCTTGATCAGGTGAGGAAAGCCATTAAGCAGATGAAGAATGACAAAGCATCTGGAGCTGATGGAATCCCCACTGGAGTCTTCTAACAGGGGGAGAGAAGCTTGCATTTTGGCTCCATTCTGTCATTTTAAGAATCTGGAACAATGAAGAAATCTCAGATGACCTCAGGGGTGCCATGATCGTGACAATCTTGAAGAATGAAGATGGGTCCAACTGAAGAATCCCAGTGTGGGTTCAGGGCATCAAGAGGCACAACTGACTTGATCTTCCCTGCTTACCAGCTGCATGAAAAATGCCAAGAAACAACATAAAAAATGCCAAGAACAACATAAACCTCTATACAACATAAACCTCTATACAACGCCGTTTTTGACCTCATGAAAGTCTTCATGTCTGTCATCTGAGAAGTGCTGTGGAGTATCCTTCTGAAGTTTGGATGCCGGCTGAAATCCATCACCATTCTTTCCGTGCTTCATGACAGTATGTGAGCAGTGCTTCTCTATAATTGATCCATCACAGTTCCCTTTTAGGTTAGGACAGGTATTAAGCAAGACTGTCATTTGGATATTCTTCACCACAATGTTATATTTGATCATCAACAAGCTTGCAGTTAGAGTTGAACTTAACTACCAAATGAATAGCTAGCTGTTTAATCTCAGCTGACTCTGAGCCAAAACCAAGACCACCCTACCTTCAATCATTGAATTTCGGTATGCTGATGACGCTGTTGTGTGTTCTCATTCAGAAACTCCCTTCAGGCAATCATCAACATCTTTACCAAGGCATACAAGAAAATGAAACTGATGCTTAACATTCAGAAGACTAAGGTCCTCCATCAACAAGCTCTTAATGAGCAGTCCCCAACTCCGGAATTCAGATTCATGGTGAGACTCTGGAGAACGTTGAGTATTTCCTGTACCTCGGAAGCCATCTATTGCAGAAGGCTGATACCATCAAAGAACTTCAACATTACCTCAAATGTGTAGATACAGCCTTCAGATGCCTGAGGAAAGGGATGTTTGAAGATCATGGCATCAGCTCCAAAACCAAGCTCATGGTTTATCAAGCAGCTATGATTCTACCTTATTGTATGGAGCTGAGACATAGTCAATCTAGATGAGACATCTCAAGTCACTGGAGAAGTACATCAATGCTGTGGAAGATTCTTCAAATCCCATGGAAGACGGCCACACCAACATTAACACCCTCTTGCAAGCAAAAACCATGAACACCAGGTGATGATCATCCAACATCCACTTCGCCGAACTGGCCATATCACCCAGATTTCTGACTCCAGATTCCTGAACCAAGTTTTATTCTCCCAGCTCAGTCCAGGTGTATGCTCAAGAGGAGAGAAGAGAAAGCACTTCAAAGATGTCCTCAAGGCCAGCTTGAAAAAATGTAACGTGGAAAACTGTCACACTAAAGGGAGGAAGAGTCTGCTGCAAGGATCTCAGGACTTTGAACCCTTACGATGATAACAAGAGATGGAAAATTGGGAGGGGCAGATACAGCATGTTGTGGACCAAATCAGGAACCCAAAGCCACATGGAAACATATGCCTGAAATGCAACAGTGTCTGTCAATCGTGGATAGGCCTCATCGGCCATCTTTGGACCCTCACATAAGACAGTCATGGAAGACAATCATTCTTGACTGCAAGTTATTGCCATTGATGATGATGATGATGATAAAGATTGTCCATCCCTTCATGATCTCCAACTTTTTTACTACTCATTTTTTCTGGGACTTCTGAGCAGGTATCAGCTAATAGGCTTGAATGTTGGAGGATCAGATGTCATTTATTACCACCATATTTTCTGTCATAACACGTGAGCCATTTCTCCACAAATCAGCCCACCAAACTTCAGGTGCATGTATTCAGTAGGGAAATTGATTTTCTGGAAAAGGTTGGAAGCACCCTGGTTTGATTTATGCTCTACAGTGCCCAAGGTGTAGTATTACTGCTCAGGAAGATAAGGGTGCCAATTGACTTAATGAGTCATTGTTCTTAACTCCATACCTCAAGATTGTCTGTTCTTTTTAATGGCTTCAATGTTCTGCTAATCAAACTAATGCTTTGGAGGGCAATTTCGCTGTCTGTTAGATGCTTTTGGTCTCTCTTTTTCACAGCCTCTTTAGCTCAAACTCTAGCTGTTTAGCACAGACTGTTTAGCTATTTCAGAATCATAGATCTACCCATGGTGAACAATCTGCAGTAGCAGCTAAGGATTCAGCTTTAGTTATTCAGGAAGACAGGGGTGAGTTAGCTGAAGAGTCAGCTTTGTCCCTGCTCTATTCAGCCATTACTCTGGGGGGAAAAAAAATCTCGTCATTATTCTTTCTTTCAAAAATAAGGTGTGCAATGTATTTGGGGGTATGCAGAAAACTTGGTAATGAATAGATCCAAAACTGAGACCACCACTTTCACTTTTGCTTGGGAATTGAAACACTGTTTGAAATTCCCTATCCAAAAATGGAATGATTTGTGGTAGCTTAGTAAGCCAACCAATATCTACTGGTAGAAAAAGATTATTTTTAAAGTGTTCTCATTTCATAATGATAAAATAGTGTTTCTCAGTATGCATAAGAATTAACTGTTATTACCATTAGAATTTAATAAACATAATTATATAACAAACACTTGTTTTTTCTATTTATAGCAATATGTGCACTATTTGAGTGTTCAGATAGGTACTGATAGAGAAATCCTCTTGCTAATGAACTGTGAGAATTGCTCTTGACTACATCTTTCTCATTCTTTCAACCATGTAAGTTTTAATTTTTCCCTTTATTTTCCATCTATTCATATATATTGGATTCCTTCCAAGGTTGTGATAGGAAATATGTGTTTTATAGAGTAGACCTGATCTTTTTATGTTCTTTACATGCATTTGTGGCAATAAAAATGGGTGCAATACATGAAAGAGGTGCTTTTATAGCCTATGAAACCTGTTTGTGCCCTAGCAACACAAGGAACCAGGTAATCAAATCCAATATGGCTGGGCTGTAATAAATGGTGAGTTTGTGTAGTTCAATCTTGCTGGGGCTGTTGAGGTCAGGAACCATTTTCTTAAGTATAGAGAAACCAGAATACAATTTGTATTTGACTAGTGTTTATTTTCCATTAACAAGATTTATTCAAAGCACTGGCTACTGGCTAGAGGGCAATAGAAAATGTGCTTATAAAATTATTATGAATCATTCCTTTGCCTTAATTTATGAACTCCCTTCTTCTTGGCTTCCACCAATGCTGGCACATGTCTAGACAAACCGGCCATCTATGGGAAGTGTGTTAGAGGGATTTTTAAAATTTATTTTTTATGCCATTGCTATGTGCCCTAGGAAATGCTTGCGTGAGAGTTCAAAGCCTTATTGGCAAAATTATCTTTCTGTTAGGTACTTGCAACAACACTACAGTACAAGTAGGTACTTGTGGGATCTTCTTCTGAGTACCTAGTATGTAGCCTAGTTAACCTGGGCTAGGTAGTTTATCTGCCCTTGGTTGCACATCTCTCTTACTTAAAAGGTAGATATCACTAAAATATATTAAGTTAGATTTAGAATAATCTGTGACTGTTTTTGGAAAGGAAAGGTGTACAGTCTTCCTTCTATGAGATTTGGCTACTGTTATTTACTAAGGCTTTGTTATTCTACTTTGTCCTACAACCTGTGCTTTGAATCTTTGTATAAATTAATCCAGTGGCTAATTAGTCTCAGCATTTTAAAATAGTGATCTTCCTGGTCTGTATTAATCTAGTTTTAGTTTCCATTAGATTACAATCTGTCCTTTTTCATGCTCTATTTTTGTTGTCTCCTATTAGCAATCCTTTTATCACAGAGGCATTTGTACTAGTGATCGGGTTACCTTCTTCTATAAATTAATTAGATCAAGCTTCTTAAATCTCACCTTATAAGGCTTGTTTTTATTAAAATGCATATTTTTGAGTGTACTTTTACCTTATTTAATGTGTATTTCTCATATAATTGGTCACTACATTATTCCCATCCCATCCAAAAACATCATTGAGCTAATTTGACAACATATTTTCCAGAAAACCATGTTGATACCCATTAGTAATTCTGAAGGCAAGGTAAATTTGAACATTTATAGACTAACAGAATCAGAGATGTAGGGCACAAGCTTTTCTAAGCAAAAGGCTTACTTCATGAGATGTACCATGCTTTCTTGTTGACTTCAGACACTAACATGGCTAGCTATCTTGTTTAATTCTTACTACTAAACATTTCCATGGTTTTGTCTAGACCTGAGTATTGGGCTTATTGTCCTGCAGTTTCCCACATATTTTTTGCCTTTAAAAAAAAATGATAGCATATTATTAGCTTTTTTGTAGTACACTGGAATTTCCATAGGATATGAAGATTTTGTAAAAATTAAGGTTAATGGTATAAGGAGCTGCCTAGTGCATTTTTTTAATAGCTTGGGTGTAAGATGAATATAAACTCTTGCCTCATTCCAAATGGAGAAATTCTAGGATTTTGTTTCTTTTTGGTATATTAGAGTTTCTGCTATTTTGTTCTTATTTTACAAGGCACAGCTTTTTCATTAATGCTTTATCTTACCTTGTCAGTTGTCTGCCTTTTTTCCTAAGTAACAGTTTGGATCATTGCTATCATTTGGGACTTGGATACGAGTGTTATACAATGACTGTACTTGTTTCATTGATGAGTGATTGCCTGCTAGTGATGGAAAGATTAGTGAGCAAATATGGGCTACTGTGTTGTCAGTATGCTGAACATACTTACACCTCTCTTTCTTTTCTAAACCAGTGGGTACAGGTGAATGAATGAATGAATGCCTTTCCCTATACCTGAGTGAGAGTAAGATTATGGATAAGATTGAGCTTCTTGAAACTCAGTCCAAATAACATTGAATAATCATTGTAGGTTGAGTGGAAGAAGATGACTGTAGAAGACAAAGCTTGTACTAGCCTGTCTAATGAGAGTGTTCAACCAATTATTAGTAAGGTTTTTAGTTTGAGAGTTTGGTTAAATTCCTACTGCTTTTAAATTGAGAGACTTCAAAATAGCCCAACAATTATTTTTATTCTTCTGCTTCCCACATTTGGCCATGGAATTATGATGTTTCTTCAGCTATGAAGGCCTCTATGCTATGACGCATGACTTTGTAACCTGTAGACCAGACTACTTCAAGGCTTTTTACATGGATCTAAAGCGTAAATTCTTCCTAAACTTCAAATAGTGCTGAGTGTGGAAGCTTGTATCTATAGATGAGTTGCTTACAACGAGCGGATCACCAGTAGACCAAGTGCTCAGTCCACTTACTGACCATTTTTGGAACTTAAGGTATTGTGCATTTTTCTACCTAAAACAGTATTTTCCTCATGCCTTTCTTCCAGAGTTAAGATCAGCAGAGGTATGTTAGCTAGAGCTTGAAAGTACATAGTAGAGAAACTATTCTCCACAAGAGGTCTTTGATTTTGGAATTTTTCACATTCCCCTTCTCTTTCTTCCCGCAATGTTCCTGATTCACAGTAGTCACAATTTTTAATATTTATGGCAAGGTACAAATCTGGTAGGCATTTGGGGAGGCTTCAGGAATTATGGCCTTTTGTGAGCATTATAAAGGTGGGAGCAATGTGACTGATATTTTGCTGTCTTGTGGTTAATAGTATGACAGTAATGGAGGAATGTGCTGTTTTCTTTTAGGTCTGTAATGATTGTCACATTGTAAGTGAGTTGGTGAAGGCAAGGTCTTTGTCAGGTTATTTCATTTAAATTCAAATAAATATAGAAGAAAAACAGTTACAAATTATAATTATGATTATTGAAAGTGAAATGTATCATTATTGGATTTCTTGAATGTTGATAATCATTATTTTAACATAAAGATCGAATAACACTGTGGTTCTGTTTTACTTGGTTCCTTGTTTCTATTTTTTATCCAGAGTACTTAAAAAGACTTGTTGACAGAACAACACTCAAATATATATATATTTTGATAAAGCTTTCTGTGCCAAACAAAAGAAAATGAAAATCACTCATATGTATATCTCTCATACTTTCCTTTTGTAGCTTGTTTATTTTGACTGGTGAGACTTTTTATAGTCTGCATTTGAGATGCAGACTATAAAACAATCATTTTCCCTAATTTTAGTCTGGATAAATGGTGGGGTAAGGAAAATTCCGGTGAACACACATTAAATGGATGATAATAAGATTTGCCTTTTTTTCATATAGGGGAGATTGGTATTTACAAGTGATGCAATGTGAAGTAAATACAAACTATTTAATAAAAAATAAAAAGCATCTTTATTTTCCTGTAGTTTGCTCAGCATCTTCACATCATTGTTTTGATATTTAAGAAATCAGTATTGAATAAATCCAATTACTTTGTGTTCTTCTACAAGTTAAAAATCTGTGCACATACTTTAGGACCAGCTTATTTTTAGGCAAATTGTGTATCATGACTTTCAAAACTGTATGCATCTCAGATGTAAGTAAACACAACTAAAACTGTACTATAACTGTAGCCAGAAATTCCTTCTGTATTCAGTCTTCTAATATTTTAGAAAAATTAATTAGAAAGTTCATAATAGTGATTCACTTTTAATTCTTAAAATTTTCCTAAATTCTTTTTTAATTCTTAAAATTTGTCTTTTTCTTAAAATCTGTATTTCATTGCTGAAATTTGTTACATATTACTATATAAACTGAATTTAATTTTAAAATCGCTAATTGCTGTGAAAAATACATTTGGGATTCTGCTGTATTGCAAGCAAATAACACTAAAATAGCTAAAACTCATGAAGAGTCTTGGAAAACAGGGAGGCAGGGTTTGCGGGAGTTGCTTTTTGTTGTTTTTTTTAAATACACCAACATCCTATCTAATCTGTATATATAAAAATCTTAGTTTTTGAGCAAATAGATTATTAAAAGTTTACAGTTAATTTCTGATACGACCAAATGTATTCGAAGTTAATAATTCTAATACCAAATGTGAAATAAACTTGTCAGATTGAGTGCTCAATTAGTAATGGATGTGTCATTTTTCTGGGTGTGTTGGCAATTAAATCTCTGTAATTTTCTTCATGTAATTTTTTTACATGACAGTGTGTTTAAAAACTATTAATCTCTGTATTTTCTCTAAGACTTTTTTGAACTGCTGCAAGTTTAAATTGTTGCAATCTGATTTTTACATAGACTTCACTAAGCCCATGGCTTAATAAGGCTAAAAGCAAATGCTTTGAAAACTTAAAATTTAAAAAATATATTTTACCTATGGCTTGCGTGTGTATTACCAGAAAGCTTTAGACTACAACATTTTCATAGAACCATTCTTGTTTACAATTTTTTATACATCTACTGTCTTTCTAATTACTTGTTATATTTACTTTGTAGATGAAAAGTATGTTACTAATCAGATATGCACTCAGTTTTAAAGTTGGTACAGTATGCATTCCTCTTTTGAGGAACAGGACCATTGACAACACAATAATTTTAAAACGTAATTACTTTCACCTGTTAAAATAAGTGAAATTCGTGGTGGTGGAAAGTATGTGTGCATTAGCATGGAAAATAGTTGAACACACATCCTTAAGTATAAGGCTCTTTCATTTTTTTTTCTGCCTCAGAGACGTGTCTGTTTTATACTGTTAAATCTTCTAAAAGTCTGGCTTTTGAAAACAGCAAGGGTTTTGCAACTTAAAATATATCAAGATAGCAGCTATTGCAGAGTAATGAGGCATGGTAGCAGCTGTTGTTGCTTTATTTTAAAAGTATTGTCTTATTGTATTATTTTACCTACATATGTAAATATTCTTTCCAATGTGTGATCCAAGCATAGAACAAACAATTCCTAATTTTTAAGTAATTAAAGGGTAATTTTGGCATTAAACATTATTGTACTGTACTAATAAACTACAAAGTGTAATGGTTTGCTACTGAAACTAAAGCAACTTTTAACTAAGCTAAGAACAGGAACTTGTATAGAAAGGGAAGATGAATGTTTGTCACTGAACCCTACTGAATCTAAACAAAGAAAAGATTACCTAATAGTCTTGCAATGCATTTGAAGTACAGTCTGCTATTTGTTTGGGTAGGTGAATGGAATATGTGTGTTTAAAATTTCTCAACAGCAGCAGTTGTGCTTTTTTAAGAGGCCTTAAAATGACAAAACAGTTGCACCAAAAAACAAGGATTTTTGGGGGTGATATCTTATACAGGACCAACTGCATTGTTGGGATCATGTTAGACGAGCTTTTGAATGCAAAACATTTGTCAATAAAAGATATCAACCCCCCACCCCCAAAAATCCTTGCCTTTCAATTCCTAGACCATCACAGCTACAACATCATTCTAACAGCCGAAAAGTTATACCTTCACCTTTGACTTGCTATTTAGTTATTGTGTTGTTGTCTTGCACGGGCAAAGACAACCGCATGCAGCAGGGATGGGGTGGAGGGGAGAAGAGAGAAAAGAAATAAAGAAACAGGGAGGGAGAAAGGAGACAAGAGAGAAAGGAAAGAGAAAGTCGGGGGGGTGGAGGCTAGGTCGCGTGGGTACGTAGGTGATTTATAAGCCTAATCTTTGCCTTGAACAATCTGCTGCAGCGGGGCAGGAAAGTGATGAGGACTGAGTATGAGACGTTTTAGTTGCATTGTGTTTAGTTACATTGTAAAATAAATAGCATTTATATTTTGAGGTGTGTAGGATACATTGTAGAAATAGTGTTATACCAAAATTTCTTATTGGACTTCAGTTTTTGTTAGAACTTTTTTGAGCTGGTTCAAGGACATCATGACAGTCTTTAAACTTTATTAACAATTTATGGATAAAGATTGGCTACCAGAGAGTTTAGTTGTCAAGGCTCACTGAAAACAATTTTTTCTCAACAGATTTTCTTCCTATACAGAAAATATGTAATGACAGACTTAGACTAATTGTTTTGTTAAGCTAAAAAGAAAATATACATATTGCATGATGAACATTACATTAAAATCAGAGATACACATTTGCTTGGGCCCAAGGGCAAAAATAATACACCAATTTTGTAAATGTTAGTAAAATGTTCATGTGATTTAGTTTTAAGCTGAAAGGCATAATAATTATTTTGTTTAATTTTTAATTATTTTCCCCATTAGTTGCATCCACGCCTTCACCATCCTGAATGATTTTTTAGATCTGTTATATTTATAGTATAATTTTCCTAATTGAAATGAATTGTGTACATTAGTTAATAAAACGGAGTTTGTAGAAAGTGAGTACAATAAATATCTAGCTTAAACATTGAGAATATATCTCACTTTTCTTTTTGAAATATTTTTATGTATTGCTTTATGAAATAATTTTTCTCATTTAATTTTTGGGATTCCAAGGGAGGCTGAGTAACTTAAAATCATAGGGGAAAAAGGGCCTAAAAGGATCTGTACTCAGAACAGGATCATTTATGTTTAAACCATTTCAGTCAAGTGCTTGATTAACCTCCTCTTAACTTCCATGGATGGAGATTCCATAACCTCTCTGTTTCAATGCCTACACACCTTCCATAGTTAGAAAGATATAACTAACCTCCAGCCTAAAATTCCCTTGGTGCAGATACTCTTTGTTCTGTCTTCTGTAGCCACAGACAATAATCTGTCTCCACTCTCTATATAGCAAAGTAACAGGCTTTGTGGACGGGATGAGAGCAGTGGATGTAACATACTTTGACTTAAGCCTGTTATTTAATCTCTTCAAAATCTTCTCTTCCCTAGACTCAGTCACAGTTCTTTCAACTTTTTCCTGTCAGTCCTGTTTTCTAGACTTCTACTCATTTTTTTTGCTCTTTGCTGGACATTTTATTTGCCAGTGGCTTTCATGAAGTGCAGTGCCCAAAATTGGACACAATACTTCAGATGTGTGGCCTCACTAGTTATGAATAGAACAGAGGAATCACTTCTCTTCACTTGCAAGGAACACTCCTATTAATACAACCCACTATACCAGGAGTGTCAAACAGATGGCCAGCATGCTGGATCCGGCCCATGGGTCACTGGACTGACTCCACTCATCAGCCCTGGCATGCAGGCTGAACCCAGTGCTGCACACAGCACAGGGTTTGGGGTACGGGCTTCATGCCAAACCAACCCTCTGTGCTGCCTGCAGCGCTAGGTCCAGACTGCATGCATCAGGCCGTGTGTACCCCTTGCCAATATAGCATGCACAGCAGGCAAGCCCTGGGGCCAGCACAAACTGATACCCCATGCTGCAGATGCTGCACAAGTGGTTGGGCCTTGTCTTGCCCGTAGACTGGCCCAATGACCCTCATGTGGCCTGTGGGGCTGGATGAGTTGGACACCCCTGCACTATGCTATTAGCCTTTTCTTTCTTTCTTTTTTTGCAAGAACAGCACATTCTTGACTCCTTGACCATCTTATGGGCCACTATAACCCCCAGGTCTTTTCTGTACTATTGTAGTTATTCCTAAATCAGTATGGTGTGTGTGTGTACAGGACTTCGTAATAGATCTATTGAATTTCATTCAGTTAATTTTGGATCAGTTTCCAGTTTATCAAGGTCATTCTGAAACCTGATCTTGACTTTCAAAGTCTCCACCCAGCATGGTATCAGCTGCAAATTTGCTAACATTCCTATTCTCCAAATCATTAATGAAGATGAGAAGTACCAGGCTCAGGACAGGCCTATCCCTCAAACCCTACTCAAGAGCATGTCCCTATTAGACACTGAGCTGGGGATGATTACTCTTTGAGCATGATGATCCCAACCAGTTATGTATATATTTTACAATAATTTCTTCTACAGTGTATTTACTTAGCTTAAGAGACAGTCATGCTAAAGTCAAAATATGTCACATCCACTTCTCTCACCACATCCACAAAGCCTGTTACCTTGCCATAGAAGGATCAAGTGTAATTTTGTCTTGATGAATCCATGTTGCCTGTTCCTGATCACCTTTGTATCCCCTAGGTCAGGAATTGCAGAATGCTTTTTTGTTGCCTTTTATGTCTCTTACTAGCAGCATCTCAGTTTGTGCCTTGGTCTTCTTGGTTTTCTTCCTCCATTCCTGTGCAATGGGCTTATACTATTCCCTAATAACATTTTAACAGTATGTTTCCACTACTGTTAAAATGCAGCTTGATCAATTTGAGAAAAAGGTTTATTGATATGGTTGTCTGTGATAACAAAGTGACCCTAGATTCAGTGACCCTAGAGGTCCCTTCCAGTCCTATATTCTTAGGAATCTGAGTTCATATTTATAAATTACAATTTGAAAGTAGAGTTTCTGTTGCCATTTCTTCAGTAACTGGCAACAGTTATACCTTGTTGGGGACATCTACATGTGACACTATGCTGACATAGCAACACGCTCTGGCAACATAGCTTCTGTAGGCATCTACACATGACCAACAGCTACTTTACCATAGCAATGTGCTCCCTGATTCTAGTGCACCGGTACAGCAAAGTAGCTGCTAAAATTAACCATGCGCCAAACGTATGGCATAGTACGGGCTGTTCTAAAAGGAAATACTAAATCATGGCACAGTAAAAACATCACCATAGCAATACATATAGATGCACCTGTTGTGATCCAGATTCAGCAAAGCTCTTGGACACAGATTAAAATTAAGCTCATGCTTATATGTACACCCTTAAAATTCTTCGTTAAATTGGTGCCTACTCAGAATAAAATAGGGGGGCTGTTAAAACATCTGTGTTCATCAGGAGTTACTCCTAAAGTCTTAGCACTGATAATTGTTCTCACAACATGTATTCTGCTAACCACAGCCAAAAACTGATTCTCCTGGTCTAAAATTCTCTGTTCCTGTCTTTCTCTGTGAACTTTAGTTAAAGATGCATGGTCATAAATTTCTTCTGCCCTTCCTACGTTAGTTGGCCCTGTTCTCCTGGTTATTGTAGGCAGTTTTACTAAATTATATCAGGTTTTCTGAAAAAAAATGTTTATAATGTAATTACAAGATTTGCTCAGTGCTGTACTTTCAAGGATGCTAAATTTCAAGATGAAAGAAAAGTTGCAATGCATTTGGATTAATTAGGCTACAACCTTAAATCTCACTTGAGAACATTACCTGGCAACAGACTGTACAACCACCAATCATATTTCTGATCTGGTTGGTGCAGATTCTTTCTTTTATCTTTCCTACCTATTTGGGAGGGCAGTTGTCAGCCTTTTGCTTCTAGCTCAGGGTGGGCAAAATATGGTCTTTTGGGCTGGATCCAACCTGCCAGGCCATTATATTGACCCACGGGGCCCTTAAAAAAATTAGAAAATTAATAGTTATCTGCATCTTGCTGCCTGTCAAAGATGACTAGGGCAAGGGACAGTAGGACCCAGGGGAAGCCACGGCAGGACCCTGAACAGCAAGGCCCCCCCCCAGCCCCACCCCACCCCCAGTGGGAAGCCCCTTCCTAGCAGGGGCTTATGGCCAGGGACCATGGGGCTATTTGTGCCTGCACTGGAGTGGGAAATTCAGGTAAGAAGTGGGGATGGGGAGGCAGGGGAGGACTGCCAGCAATTGTCCCAATCCTCAGGGTTGGGCCAGCTCCTGCTGAGTCCCATGGTCTGCCCATGCAGCTGGGAGCCACATGGTGCAGAGCAGCCAGAGGATGGGCAGGGAAGTGGAGAAAGCTGCAGCAGGGGCAGGGGACAGTGGAAGGGAGTGGTGTGCATGAACATGGGGCCTGCACTGGTGTTCCAGGGCCAGTGCTAGTGGAGCCCAGATCAGGGCGGCAGGAGCTCAGAGAGCAGGCTAGCAGGGGTCTATGGAGCCGGGCTGGGCTACACCAGCAGGGAGAAAGGGAAGCTGGCCTCACTCCATCAAGCCCCTGCGGGCCAGGAGCCCATGTGCCTGCTTTCCCACTTTGGGCCTTGCCGGCGCTGGCCCTGGGGCACCGGTGCAGGCCCCATGCTCTCATCTGGCTGTTTCTGGCTCCCACACACTCACTTACTTCCAGCCCAATGGTACAGGCAGGGATGAGCGCACACAGCCCTGACCCCACGTACCTCATGCTCACCCGTCTGGGTTGAGCAGCAGTGGTGCAGGACAAACTGCTGCTCAGTGTGGGAGAAAAGTGGCCCCTCCCCCCCCATGGCCGGTGCTTTCTGGTGTAGCCGCCTGGAGCCCATGCGAGACTGCCTGTGTCCCTGCCTCATCAGTGCCACCTCTGGGCTGCCACATGGGGCAGCAGTGGAAGCACAGGCACAGGCGGCATCACACAGGCTCCAAGTGGTTGAACCAGGGAACACTGGCCACAGGGAGGGGGTGAGCTTTCCCTTCATGCTGAGCCTGGGCCCTAAGCCAGCTCCGTGCTCCCCATCTGGGCCAAGCAGGAGCAGCTGGGCAGAAACTACTGTTTGGCATGAGGGGAAGCAGCCCCTCTCCCTCACCACTGCCAGGCAGTCTTTGCTGTGGGGGCCAGGAGCCCATGCCACACTAGACTGCAGTGTGGCTCCTTCAGTGCTGCTTGTGAGCTGCCCTGTGGCTGCTCACATGGTCACTGCTGCCACGCTGGGCAGCACAGAGATGGCAGTGAGGAAGCTGCACTGCAGCCTAGTGCAGTGCAGGCTCTGGGCAGATGCAGACAAAACTGCCTGGTGGTGGCAAGGTTGGGGGGCACTTCCTTCTGTGCTGAAAAGCAGTTTCTGCCTAGGACCACAGGGTCTGGGCCGACTGGGCTGTATGGAGCCAGGCTGTGTTGCTCAAGCAGGGAGGGAAGGAGCCAGCCTGGCTCCATGGACCCCTGGTGGCTCAGATCCCACACTCCTGCCACTCAGGGACACGCTGGCAATGGCTCCAGTGCACCGGTGCAGGCCCCATGCTCCTGCTCAACTGTCGCTGCACTCCACGCACCTACTCACTGCCCCTTCCCTGCTTCTGCTTCAGCCATTTCTTTGCTTCCCTCCCTGCTTGCCCGCTGGCAGCTCCGGTAACACCTGGTTCCTGGCTGCATTGTTGGAACTGCAGGAGCAGCTAGGATGTGGTGCCAGAGCGGTGAGGTGGGGGGGCATGTGGAAGTGGCAGGAGAAGGACAGCAGTGGCATATGGGGGGGAAATGGCAGTGAGCAGGAGCATGGGGCCTGTGCCAGTGCCCTGGGGCCAGGATCAGCAGGAGTGTGGAGCCTGGGGTTGCAGGATCATTGGCAGGGGCTCTGCTTGCTGCAGGGGGGGCGAGGGGGGGAGGGAGGCTGAGCTGTGGGGGGGTGCAAACCCTCCCCCTCTCCACAAGCCACAACTCTCCCCAGCCACCCTTCCCCACACACTCACAGCCCCCCAAATACCCACCCAAACCCCAGACACCCACACCTATCAACCCCTCAAAATCCCCCACACACACCCTGCCCGACGCCCCACATACCTACAAACATATACCCATCCTCCCACCCACACCCTCCTACAATATACAAGAATAAGACTTCATTTATGCTATTATACTATCACCTCTATGTACACTACACAAACACATGTAAATCAGGACAAATATATTGTTTGAAATCAAATTAATGGATTTTGTAGTACGTTTCATTTTTAGAATATAATTTGGTATTTTTCTGGTTCCAAGATGGCAAATCCCCTTGCTGAAAGAAGTACTTCCAGGTGGCAAAGATCACGGGTTAGGGGGTGGGACTTCTGGTCCCAAGATAATGACCAGGGGGCGGGGCATCTGTCAAGGGGCAGGGCTACTCATGCAACCCTCGATGACTTGCCAACTTGGTAAGCAGCCCTCTGCCTGAAATAGTTGCCTGCCCCTATTCTAGCTTGATCCCAGTCTGTTAAGTCCCTACTGCTCTTCTCTTATACAAGTGATAGTGTTAGAACTTTCTGAAAGTGCTTGTCACCCAGTATACCAGGAATTAGGAGCCAAACACGTTTGCTAAATTTCTTTGTGGACCTTCCCAAGTTCATTTCAAACTCTGTTAGGGAATGGGACTCTGTAATGTAATGTAGTGACACCTGCTACCTATTAGGTTGCAATAATTTGAACTTTAACCCACAAA
>NW_005841848.1:618357-641160 GCF_000455745.1 Alligator sinensis | reverse complement strand
AGGGAAAGCAAAAAAAAATATAATTCCTCTCAATCTGTCAGGAAAGGAAATATTCTTCCCAATCCAAAGGACCAGTCTTCCTTGGGTGGTGATGGGAGAAATCCTGACCAGAGGGACAGCACATAAATATTGGCCTTATCCTCAATACTCATAGGTGAGTGTGCTGCCGCTGGCTAGAGAACCCATGTACTCCATCTCATAACTCAAAGGAGGGGGAACCCTGAAGTATCCATAAACAATCATTACAGATTTTTCTCCTACTGGAAAGACAAAGGTCTCCCATTCTCCTTTTAAGGTATGGACATACAAACAGCTTTAAAAAGGAGTAGGTTTTTGCCTCACATCAAGTTGTTCTCTGCAGAGCAGCCTATATAAACATTCTTACTTCATAATAAGTGGGAACTAAACTGCAGCAATTTATCCCTGTGTTGGCAGTGCACTCTCCTGGGAAGTATGAGCTATGGTTAAGTTCCCTCAAGCTGAGGAAGGAAACCAATTTTTTTGCCTTTCCTGGGGAACTACTCTAACCATTAGGCTACATTGCAAAACCTGGGCATTACTAGCATCACCATGTGAGAGTGCCTGTAGGTGCAATGTTTTGTACTGAACTCAGTGCTTTCAGCATTAATCTGATGTTAGGAATATTCAATGGATTCTTAACAGATTGGTGACTTAGATTTTGAGGCTAAGTACATACAGTCAAAAAGCCCAAGCTGGAATTAATTCTACAGAAGTTTTTCTAAGTTGCATAGATTGAACTGATACCAAACTGAACTGATGTTCAGTCTTCCCTTGACCAAGACAGGTGAGTGCCTGCACTGGCCACTGTCAGAAGGAGTGGGGTGCTTACAGATATCTTCCGGCTTTTCCAGGCTGGAAACATGAGGGCCTCACCCCGTGCCAGCTCTCAGCCTCTTAGCTGGTTGGGAGGAATGGGCAGTGGCACTCCAGCCCAGCCCTCCAGCAGGGGTTAGCCCCCAGATGTGGGCTCTCCTTCCCTTCTTCCCTCATTGTCTGGCTTTGCTGGATGGGAAAGCTAGGGCCTTGACCCCTCACCAGCCTCTGGCCTGTCAGCTATGGGGGGGACAGGAAATGGACCCCTGCTCTAGCTCACCCCCGCCCAACAGTTGAGGAGGGGAAAGTCCTCAGGAACAGGCTTTATCTCTCTCCTCCTTGCAGCCTGGCTCTGTCAGCTGGGAACATGAGGCCCTGCTCCCTTGCCAGCTCCCATCCTGTCAGCTGCGGGGAAGTGGGCGGGGGAGGAATGAATCCCAGCTCTGGCCTGGCACCCCTCCAGCATGGGTTGGTGTGGGGGGAAGCCTGCAGGCATGGGCTTTGCAATCCCCCCTCCCCTTGCAGCCTGGCTCTGGTGGCAAGGAACATAAGGGCCTTACCCTCTTACCAGCCCCTGGCCTGTTTGACACCGGGGGTGGCAGTGGGGGAATGGACCTACTCTGGTCTTTGCTGACAGACCAGGGGCTAGTGAGGGGGGTGGGATTGTCATGTTCCCAGCCAGGGGAACTCTGCTGAGAGGGGAGGGAAACCCGACACCTGCAGGCTTCCCCCTGTGATTGCTTGTCAGACAACTGCTGGACTGGGCCAGGCCCAGAGCGGGGTTCAAATCCCCCGTACTTCTCCCCGCCATGCTGCCTGAAGGCCTGGCTGCCTCAGCTCTGTGATAGCTGGGGTGGGGCAGGCAAGCTACAGCTGGGGCTGCAAAGCATGCTGGTATGCTGGAGGACTAGAACTTAACTTGATTCACTATGGGACCTGGGACAGAACTTGGATAGACTGGTTTACTCTAAACCAGTTAAGTACATCCATCCAGGTTTATCTTAAACCATTTTTTGGTCATTTTGAAAGCAGTTTAAATGCACTGAACTTCTGTTGTGTTACAGGTTTTAACCAGTTTATAATCACTTATATTGGTTTATGTGTAATTTCTGTCCCTAACCTGAGCACATCTCAACTTGATCTGGATTGCCTCTGAGTATGAACACAAGTCTAAACATTAAGGAAACTTTTCAGGCCAAAATAAAGGCACCAAAGAATTCTAGGTACTTAAACAATTTTGTGGGTAGTACAGCAGACTTGATCTTCAATTTTTAAAATTATTATTATTTAGTCTTACTTGAGTGCCTACAAGAATGATTTCGATTTGGCCCCAAGTGCCAGAGTCACTAAGCTTCCTAAGAAATTATCCAAGATTTCACTGGACTCTCAGTTAATGTAGTACATTTCTGGAGACAGTATTAAACTCATCTTCCCTTTTAAAAAAGTGTTAAAATGGTTGTTCAGAGTAAGGAGGCATTTTTTGGTGTAGGAAAAGGAGTGGGATATCATGGAAGCTCCTTAATTCCATGTTGCCTGTCCCAGTATAAGTCAAAACAGCTTAGCTACTCAACTTTCAACACTACATTGGTTCTTGAGCAGAATGTCCATGCTGTGTGTTTGCTGCATCAAGGGGTGTGTGAAGCAGGCCTTATTTAATTCACATTAAGCCCGAATCAGGGACAGTGATTCAGTTCATTGATTTGGATCACAGTCCCTGATTCAATTCAGCGGAATCCAAATCTGAAGATTCAATGCTGATTGAGAGAATCAGCATTTGGCCATAGACACAGCTTGAAATGGTTTTTATATATTCCTTGAGGTAGCAGGTGTGGCTCGTGATCACTGCGATGCTGGGGCAGATAGAATGTCCCACAGGAGCCCTCCACGTGCTCGGCAGTGAACCCGGAAGTGGACTGGAAGTACTTCTGGTCCACTTCTGGGTCTGCCAGGGAGTGTGCAGGGGGGCCCCCCATATTCCCCTGGCTTGGTAATCAGCTGCAGGGGGTTCCCAGGTGCCCCCACAGACCCAGGAGGCACTAGTCACTGAACCAGGGGGGTGCGGGGGCCCCCCAGAGCACTCCCGGGCAGACCTGGAAGTGGACCAGAAGTGCTTCTGGTCCACTTCTGGGTCTACTCCTAAGCACACTGGGGACCCCCCATGCTTCTGTAGGACACTGGCAAAGTCTCTTTCTCAGGAACAGAACTAGGGAAGGTGAGAGACTGAAAGGCTGAGGTGTCAGAGAGGGGATGAACAAGACATTTCTTGATCTGCTTAAGGGTAACATTCTCCAACATGAGGACAGCTTTCAGAGGTGCACATGTTATTACTAACCTGTCTCCTGCTGTCTTCTGCCCATCATCCACTAATCTGACATTGACAAAGCTTGTATAAAAATGGGAGGTAAGCATCCCAATCATAACCTTTGACTGGGAAGTAGATTGCAATAACATTTCAAAGTTGAGAAAAAAAAATTGGAAATCTGTTGGAGACTATTATTGGGACAATTAACAATCTGTGCTATTTGTTTATTTCCTTAGCAGTAGCCCTCAGGATGTTAGCAAATACTGAGTCTTAGCAAATCTCTAATGGAAATGAAAGAGAATGAGGGAGGATCTGGTTGCTAACATTGCACATGTATCTCAGGAGAGAGCCAAGAAAGCAGAAATTTGAGTGGGGAGAGCAAGGCAGAGTTTCCTACAGCAGTCTGTGAAGGTTTCAAAGAAATGCGAAGACAGACATGTAACCTACTAGAAAACATTATGATGCTGTGTTCACACTAGCATTTCAACACAGCCATGTAGAAAAGATAGGCAACTGGGAGCTCTCTTATGCTTCCCCAAGGGGAACACTCTTCCCACATTAGCAGGGCAAGAACAGTTTTGAGACCTTACGTGCCACCAACATGTTATTTGTGAGGCTTTTTGCATAAATATGTGCACTCAGTCCTTTAGGTGTGTTCTACCACAGTACCTTAAGTTTGCACTATTGCATTGAATTATTGAAGTATTTTATTATTTAAAACATGGCTGGAAAATGCTATTGAGGTATAATGGGACAATTATAACATTATTTCCTAATAAAATATTTACAAAAACACTTTCAGAAAGTCTCTCTGCTTCTGCCTCTGCCTCTCAGAGGGTGTCTGTACATGAGCCGGGAGGCTGCTCCAACGTGCTGTAATTACAGCATGTTGGAGCACACTAGATTAATCATGTCTGCTGAAGTGTGGTAATTACTATGCTCCAGCAAGCCTCCACATCTCATGTATCAATGTCCCCATGCATCAAAACGGTGGCAGGGACGCTTGAACTAAAGCTCATTCGACAGGCTTTAGATAAAGCATCCCTACGGCCATTTGGAAGTGTGGAGACGCTGGTACACAAGATGCTCCAGGTGCTGATACATGAGATGCTCCAAGTGCTTTAATTATAGCGGCTCTTGGAATGCCCCCCCTCCTACCACTGGTGCATGTGTAAAAACACTCAGAATGTCTCTGTGAGGATTTGTTCTCTCAACTGTTTTGCAAAACACCTCTAATGAGCAAGATATTGCTCACAAACATACAGTCTGTTCATGAGGTATCTTCACTGTCCCCTTGGTCTTTCACCATATACTCTACCATCATTCATTAGCTTCTTGGAGTACTGTTAAAATGATCCTTTCCCTGTTCAGAGGCTTAGTAAAAACAATTCATAAACTGGTGAAGCAAACAGTAAGTTTGAACTTCCATTGTGACAGGAAGAATCTTAATTCTAGCTATGTCTACACCAGTTCTGGAAGAAAATGTTTCCTTTCTCAATGAAAAAAATAGGGCTAAATTTCTAAAGAACAAGACTTATGAACCTTTCCACTTCTATCTATATAAGTACTGGTGAATTTTCCTTTTTTACTTTGTTTTACTTCATGTTACAATGAGTCCTTGAAGCACGAATATTGCTCACACCCTGGAGGGGGATAAATAATAAGTCAATGGATCCTATCTGTGGCTACAATCCAGTTTATGAACATCAACCTCACAAAACATCAATAACCTCCTATGCAGTAGCAGCCTATAGTGCGATGCTGTTTCCAAGTATGTCATATCACAGGGGTGGGCAATTATTTGGTCTGGAAGGCCATTTAGGGAGTTTTGGTGAACTGTTGCAGGCTGGGGGGCTGCTAACCTGACCTGAAGTGGCAGGGACAGTGCTGACCCAGCAGGGGGAGGGGAACAGGCATTAACCCGGCTCAGAGGTGGGGAGTGCAATTGATCCTATTTGGGCAGGTCCGTACATCCCATACCCACTGCAAGAGGCACCAGATGGAGCAGGCAGGTAGACAGAGTCTCCATGGAGACTGGTCCAGGACCCCTGCAGGCAGGGCATATTCAGCTGGGCAGATGGGATGGAGCCATGAGTGAGGAGCAGTATCTGGGAGCAGGATGGGAGGGCAGGGCCAAGATCCTGGGGCAGTGACAACTTGGGGCTGGGGTCCAGAGCAGAGCTGCAATCCACTCCCCACACATCCCTGCCTGCAGAACCAGCATGTCACAGGGACATGCAGAGAGCAGATCATGGCCCTTCCCTAGGACCCAACCCCATGCTGTAACTGCCCCATAGTCCTGGCCCCACCTCCACCCCCATCCATCTGTCCTGCTCCCAGACACCACTCTTCACCTGCCCTCAGCCTCCTTCCATTTCCCCAGCCGAGCACACCCTACCCACAGCAGTGCTGGGCTGGTCTCCATGGAGACCCCACCTGCCCATCCACCTGCTCCATCCAGTGCCCATGGTAATAGGTGCAGGGTGGATTGACTGGGGTGCCCGAGCAGTGGGGCTGGGTCTGGTGGCAGCGGCAACACTGGCAGAGGCAGCCAGAATAAGTCACTGCTGCCAGTAGTGCTACAGAGCTCAGTCTGGCCTCCACACCACCCCAGCCCTGCTGTGCTATACTGTGCTGTGTGCCCAGGGACAGCAGGATCAGCCATATGTGCCACAGCTTAGGCGTGGGCTGGGCAGGACTGAGGAACCTGCTGTGAGCCAGTTAAAATCCCTTGGTGGGCTGGATCCAGCCCACAAGTTGCCTCCCTGATAACAGACCAGACACTTGCTCTTCTAGCTCTAAGTTGGTTAGCTCCTAACTGGTAGCAGTTAGGGGCTTTGATCCTTATGGTAGTGATGGCCAGCTTCTACATCTGCTGGAAATCTCAACTGAAAGAACTAGGATCATTTGGTATGGAGCAGAGAAGATTGAGAAGGGAGAGTTGATGGTGATAAGCTATTTTCTGTTGCTGCAGGGGACAGGGCAAGGAGCAATGGTCTTTAAGTATATCAAGAAAAATTTTGGTTGGATATCAGGAAGAACTTTCTTGGGATTCTCACAGTCATTCACTCCTGATACTGAGAGGTTAGGGAATGTCCATCCTTGGATGTTTCTTAAACAGGCAATTGACTGAGTTGGTTTAGACAGGGACAGTCCTGCCTTGAATAGGGCATTTGACTAGACCTCCTGAAGTCTCTTTCAACTTTACTATTTTATAATTCTATGTGGCCTGACTGTGTAGCTCCAGAATGACCTATGTACATCTTTTGGTAATAGTCTAACTCAGAGGTTTTCCATCTTTTTTAACAAGTGTATCCCTTCTGCCTCAAAGTTTCACCTCATGTACCCCTTTATATTTTTCTCTTGGTTTTTTTTGGATGGGGGGAGCAGATCAAGGCCCCTGTGGTGAGGGAGGGAGTGGGGCTGGGGCAGGGGCAGGGTTAGGCACTGCACAGCTGGGGTGGAGTGCAGGATGGAGCCACAAGAGTGGTTTGTCCAGGGGGGTGTGGGGAGGTGGGGGTGGCTCCTGCTGCTGCATGCACCCAGGCAGAGGTGGCATGTGCCCCCCCAGATCTGTGTGCGGGGCAGAGGCATTTGCTGCTGGCTGGACTCTGCACCCCACTGCTGCTGCCCCAAGAGCTGTGCAACACCATGTGCCTGCTGCCAATGGGCAGGGGACACACACACACATATGCGGAAACACACACAGATGCAGACAGACACGCACAAAGACATAGACAGACAGTTGCAGTTGCAGCTGAAGACAGACAGACACACACAGACACACACACACACATGCAAACAGACACACGCAGATGAAGAAACACACACAAACAACCCCCCCAACAGATAAATATGTGGGGGGGGGAGGGGCAAGGGGGGGCCAGATCGAGAATGGCGGGTTGGCAGGGGAAGTGTGTCTATGTGCCTGCTCCCAGGAGCAGGGCCAGGGAGGCAAGGGCAGCAATGCCTCTCTGTGGGCTGCACATGTGCTGCCTGGATAGCCGAATGGAGGGGTGGGGCTCGCACTTGGCAGACACCACCATCCCTGTCCCACACCTCTACCATTGCCACGCCACTTTCTCATGGCTGGTCGCACAGGCAGCTCTGTGGATTAGTGACAGGCGGCATGTGATTGGCTGGATGTGAGGCCTGTCACCAGCCTGCAGAGCTGCACGAGCAACCAGCCATGAGAAAGCGGCAAGGGGCAAAGCAGTGGGGCGGTGGCAACCACTGCATGCGAGTCCCCTCCCCCCAGTCCAGCTGGCCGAGCAGCATGCGTGCAGCCCGCAGAGGGCACCACTGCCCTCACCCCCCCGGCCCTGCTTCTGGGAGCAGGCACAGAGAGAGCGCTGAGGTTGGGGGCAGGGAAGCACTGCGGTGTACCATGTAGGGCCGTCGGCGCCCAGCACATCCCTCCCCCAGGTAAGAAGCAAAGTATGGGAACATGCCAGGGGAAATGCTGCTGCTGCCACCATGCCCCAGGCCACGTTCCATCCCCATCTGCCCATGCATACCCTCTATGGCTCTTCTAAGTGCCCCTAAGGGTACATGTACCCACAGTTGACAACCCCTGGTCTAACTTTTTCTGAAATTCTGTAGTCACTGCTGGCACTGTCTAAACCAGGAGTGTCAAATGTCTGGCCCATGGAGCTTCATGAGCTGGCCCACAAATCACTGGACTGACCCCTCGCATTGGCTATGACCTGCACACCACATGTGGCATGTGGGCAGGACCTGGTGCTACATACCCTGCATGCAGCACAGTATGTGCTGTCAGGCTGTGCCAGGGCCAGCATACAGAACTGGTCTGGCAGCATACTGCACACAGCATGTGCCCCAGACGGACCCCCTGTGCCAGGTGCAGCATGCATGGCCAGTCTGGCCCCATGTGCCATGTGCAGTATGCACTGACCCCTGTGGTGTGGAGGCTGTACTGGGCAATACTTGCAGAAAAGGGATCCAGGGCATAGACTGCATACAGTGCCCCAGATTAATCTCCTGTGGTGCTTGCAGCACCCGTTCCAGCCCTGGCATTGTGGGCCCCATGCCAGTCCCATGTGCCATGTGTACAGCAAGCCCTGGGGCTGGTATGAGCTGCACACAGCATGGGAGACCCTTGTCTGGCCCCCAAGGCTGGATGAGTTTGATACCCCTGGCCTAAATTATATATGGCAGGTTGATCAGTGGTCAGGAAATTGCCCAGGGTGTAATGGGTAATGCGTGCTGTGGTAGTAGCATCCTTGAAACTGACTAGTTCCTACCAATTTCAAGGATGCTGTTAAAAGCAGGGCACTCTGAGTAACCATTTAACAACCCTTAATGAGGTGCAAACAACTGACAGTGTCCTGTTTCCAAGTGAATTAGCAGATATGCTTAAATTATCAGAAATGCTGCCCTTAAAATTAAAAATTAATGTGATTTGGCAAATGGCTATTACTACTGAACATTTTTGCTCCCCAGAACATGAGCAGTTCCAGGTTGGTCCACAGGCTGGATTCAGTCCCTGGTCCCAATCTGGCATTAGGGCAGGCATGGCTGAGACCAGAGCCAGCATATGTGGGAGTGGGCACAGCTGGGACCCAATCCCAATGTGTGGCAACAGCCCTCCTGGGGCCTGATCCCTCTCCTGGGGTTGGACAGCCAAGTTCATGGGGATTGGAAATTTGGCAAAGAGGTTCAGGAGCCACTGCTCCCTACCACTACCAAATTTCCAGACCTGTGTGGGCTAGTTATGGTCCAAGGGCAGAGGCTGAGCACCCCTGATCAGTATGGTTTTAAATGTTTTCCTGCCTTACCTGTGGGAATTTTAAGTGACTTATAGTATAAATTTAGTTATGTCATTATTCTGTCTCCTCAATTAGTGGTAGTTAGTAGAGCCCAGAAGTAGAACCCCATCAAATGGATCTTTCTGCAGAAGTAATTGTTCTTTCTCTGTATCATTGAGTAATTACCATGGTTGTCTTCTAAATCATTCATCTGTATGACTGGAAATGCCTCTGGTGGAATAGTCAGTGGGCACATCTACACATGCGGTTTACTGTTCATTAGGCTAAACTAATGCAGAGTAAGGTATTACCGTTAGCATTTATTGTGCAGTAATTTCATTTAAAGCACCATATGCTATTACCAACAGATACAGGTACTAGAAAACAATGCTTTAAGCTTACATGTAGCAGAAGCAAATTGCTCCAGGACAGCCAAGGCAGCAGGGACTGCAACTGCTGCCTGGCTAAGCTCCAAGCTCTGGGGGGCCAGGGGGAGGAGCTATCCCTGCTGTCCTGGCTGGCCTTGGGCTCTGTGTGGCTGGGAATAGCCGCCAGAGCTGGGATAACTCCCCCTCCCCACCAGACCTCGGGGCTGACCCCCGGAGCCCTCTGCAAGCCCAGGACTGCCCCCAGTGCTCCCTGCCAGCATGGGGCTCGCACCCAGGGGAGTCTGGTGCTCCCTCTGACTGCTTTGGGGCGGGGGCGGAATAGGGCAGGAGCAGCCCTGGACTAGGTTGCTCCTGTCAGGATCAATTTGCTCCTGACCTGGGCAAACATGTAGACATGTGCTTAGGAGCCATTTAATGCACCTGAATTTACTGCACAGTAAATTCAGGCACATTACTTGCATGTGTAGACATGCCCAGCACGTACTAACTGACAAGACTGCACCACCCAATTGTGTTTCCACTAAGCTGCCTTACAGTAGTTTGCAAATGGGACTGACTCAGAAAAACATATGAACCTGGGATCTGGGAAATGAACCGTGGAAGTTTGTTTTTGTTTGTTGGTTTTGATTTAACCCAAGGTCTCAGGTTTCTAATAGAAATTCTAGCAGGGCATACAACACACCATGAGAGAAAATCCATGGTGCAAAAGGGCCTTATGGTGGACTATTGCACCAAAGATTATCTACCTAGGATGCTGTGCAGTTATTTTTAGAGAAACAGAACTGTGGACACAGTGATTCATCAGGGAAGTAGCTCAATCTAACATAACAAAACAGCATGGATGTACTCTTTTGCTATAGTTATACTACTTTACAGCAGAAATGCATATGCCAAAAATGTATCCATATAGACAAGGCTTATGTAAAAAAAAATAATCATTGGGTGTGAGAATTTGATATTTATAACTCCTCATGAGTTTTACACCCAGAATTCAGATTGGGAAAAAAACCTAATGAAATCTTTGAGAGAATATTCTAAAGGCAATAGAGCTCAGTAGTCAAAATGCACATGGAACTCTGTGCAGAGAACTTTTACAGCTCCTATGGCTGCAAATGAAAACATCAGAATTTATTCTCTTTCTAAGGATTTGTGTATAAAAAGCCATTTTTTTGCTCTTTGTCTCCTATTTCATAGATTTCATAGATTTCATAGACATCAGGGCTGGAAGGGACCTCGGAAGATCATCGAGTCCAGCCCCCCGCCCAAAGGGCAGGAAGTCAGCTGGGGTCATAGGATCCCAGCAAGATAAGCATCCAGTTTCATCTTGAAGGTGTTCAATGTAGGCGCTTGAACCACCTCCGGTGGCAGGCTGTTCCAGACCTTGGGGGCTCGGACAGTAAAGAGTTCTTCCTTATGTCCAGCCTGAAACGATCTTGAAGTAGTTTGTGACCATTCGACCTCGTCATCCCTTGGGGCGCTCTGGTGAACAAACGTTCCCCCAGATGCTGGTGGTCACCCCTGATAAACTTGTAGGTGGCCATCAGATCATCCCTGAGCCTGCGCTTTTTCAGGCTAAAGAGCCCCAGGGCTCTCAGCCTCTCATCGTACAATTAAATTCATCCTGTCCCCATAGTAAGACAATGAAGCCTCTAATTGTTATGCTGTAAACATTATTTCAACCTCTGGAGTCTGAATAGATTGTTTGGCAAGTCAATTCCAGTGCTTCTAGTATTTCTTGGAGAATAAGACAAGCAATTACTGGTTGCCAGGACAATGGATTGGCAAATGGGTCCTTTTCTAAGGGACCGGCACCATAGTGGCAAATTAGGGAGTGACATCATCTCCCATCATATTCAACTTCCTCCTGCTAAGCCAACAAGAGAGGAACAAAACAGGTGATGCTCTCATTGGTTTTCCTAGCAGGCTTAGCCCTACTGGAGAACTGAACCTAATTAACACTCCAAATATTGCTGGTTTTAAGATAAAAGTTAAATTTCTCTCTCTGATTTTTACCTGGCAAGTTAATCAAAACTAGAAAAAACAGTAACTCTGTAAAAAAACAAAATATACCACTTCTATGTAAGTCAAACATTTGAACAGTGCTTATTATTATTTTTGTTTTTCAGAAGTTTAGAGTATTCAAGTCTTATCGAGCAATAATGTACAAGAGAACATCTGGAAGCATTAGGAAGTGGTGTTCAGTTACCTAGTTATTTGATGCTAATGCTTCTTAACTTGTCTTATCCATAGGTCTTCTAAAAGTTAGGAATAGAAAGCTGCAGTTTTCATTTTTTAACATAAAGTAAATAACATGAAGTAAAAAGGGGAAAAAAACTGAACAACACACATGCAAATGTCACATTTTAACCTGAATAAAAAAGATGTTAAAAAATAAAAATGCTACCAAAATCATAGATCATACACATTCTTTAAAATAGAACTGGATTGACAACTGTGTTTCTATTTCTAATGCCTGCATGGGGCTTGCTGTTCTTAGTTTTTAGAACTTCTGTGTTATGTGAACAGAGAACTTGAGGGGTCGGTATGCTTTGAAGCTTTCACTACCTTTTGTTCACTGAATTTTGTCTTGTCCTCATTTCCTGCCTGTTGTTTCTCCAGTTCTCCACCTGCAATACATATGCACACAGGCTTTGGAAAAATTGGTGCCTTTAAGCAATACCTTATTATATGGAAAGCATTCCTATAAAGATGTTCTGCCAAGACTTAACATTACTTAAAAGATGTGTTTCAGTATTGAATATCTGATTGGAAACTGTCTTGCTGTGTTCTACTTTATATAAACAGCTCAGGGTCCATATTCTGAGGAAGTGCTCTTAGTGACTGAAAAAAAATCTGTGTACTGACACATGATTTGTAATGGAGAAACTGAATGTTATATATTTTAAATAAACCTTTCGAGGTCTGCTTCAGTTTCCAATGTAGATCAAAGATATTTTAACATGATGATGTAAAATAAAATTTTCCTTTGTAAGATCTGGAACTCATTATTCTTAAAAAATAATTCAGTATGTGGTTATAATCAACACCTGATAAACAATATTAATTTATAGGTGTATGAAAACAGTGACATAAATACCTAACTAGGAAATATCTAAGTAGGAATGTCAAGAGAAGTCATTATGGGCTTATATGTAACAAAGTATTTAAGAACCATGTATACCTTGATTTCTTAGTTCTAATATAGAATCTGAAAATCAAATTACTTGAAATTCTGGAAAGAGAAAATGTAAGCTGTGGTTTTTGTACATAGATCCACCCCATATGAATCATATGAATAACTTATATATGTGTATATAGACTTTTCAAATATGTACCGTAATTCTAATTTTAAATGTACTGTAATTCTAATTTAAAAATCTAGGTGAGATTGAATTTTTTAAAAAGTGGCCTGATTTTTATAGATTCTGACCTCATATAACTTTGACTGATCACTGTTATTTAGGAGCCTGTCTGCTAATTATAGGCACCCAGGTTTGAAAATTATAGGCATCCAGATTTGTTCCCCTTTTAAAAAAAACATATTTAATACATCTCTACTCAAATGTCAGAACTCAAGCCTGTTCTTATTACCATTTGGAAATATGGGATTCAAATTACAGCACCTCTATGCGCCCATTTATTTTTTTTTTTGCTGATCATACAGGAATTATATTAATAATTTTTCAAAGGAATATTACCATTTTTTACTTGAGGCAACATAAACATGAATCAGTACTCAGAATTTATCACATTTAGGATGCTTCTGTGTTGTAGGAATGAGATTTTTTTTCTACTTAAGATAGGCCAGATAGAGGCACCGTTAAGTAGCTATTTTCACCATGAGTAAGTCAACATTTTCTAACACCCTTATGAAGGGATTCTATCCACCTTATCTAGACACTTGCTTTTGTAATATCTTTCTCTTAAAGTATCATCATACTCATATTTATTTGTGATCTGCCAGCTTTTGCCTATAAATGCACTGATTTCAGGATTACTCTTTGCAGTTTCTCTTTTTCCTCATAAAATTTATATCCATTTTCCTGCCAATAGAAAGGGAATCTGGATAATCAGAAGTAAGTATGAGGGAGAATGAGAATAGTTTATGCAATAAATAAATAAGATAAATAAAGCAGGGGTGGGTAGACGGGGACTGCTGATACACATGCCAACTGGGCTACTCTAATGTATGTTTCATCTCTCTACCTTTTCATTTTTCCTTTAGATTTAAGTTTTTCTTACAAGGACATTTATATCTTCTGATATTTAATAGTAATAACACCTGCCCTGGAGTGGTGCTTTTCATCTTGATATCTGAAAGGTTTCTACAAAAGAGGGCTCCATTTTGAAGGTGGAGAAGCACACAAAGAGGTGAAATATCACCCAGGAGGCCAGGTGCAGAGCTGGGCATGGAGTTGCAGCCCAGTGTCCTAATTCCTGGCCACTCTGCCTCTTCTCAGTGTTTGGATGCACGAAGTAGATGGCAGGTGCTATCACAAACTAAGTGATAATTCTCTGAGAATGATTTTCCTCATTTTAAGAATATCAGTACCATGCAAGGGTGGTTTTGTTGGCTACAAAGCACCAGCTCACAGGATCATCTTAAAATTCTAGTTTATTGGATAGATGCAAACGTCAGACCATAAAGCTTGGTGCTGATCCCCTCAAACACACATACATTCACGCACACACACACACTCACTGTAGCTAGCTATGAATACTAAGCACCGGTGTCAAGATACACATATCCCCAAGTGCTGGAGTCCGCCGTTGATGGCCAGTTGAGGCCTTTTTCAATGCGATGTTGCTTTAGAAGGGGGCCATCGGCTGGTCCTTCTGGCTGGACAGGCAGAATGCTGGTCAGGTCAAAGAGGGTGCCATTGAGGGTCATTCTTTGCTGCCTTTTATACCTCTCTGGCAGACTTTGGTGACTCCCCAATTCTTGGGCTTATCTAATAAGGGGTCGTTGACCTCTAGGGACATCCCCCTTTGGTAGCTGCTGGAATGGCAGCTGTCAGCCCCAGGGGTCATGTCCGCAGGTACATGCAGTCTCAGGAGTCTGTGATGAATTTTGATTGATTCACTGTTGTGACGAATAGAGCTCTGGAAGTGGTTGATCAGGGGGTATTTCAGCCCTAAGGGTCTATTTCCAGCGTTGATTAGTTCAAACTGGGGCTTCCCCAACGTTAACAGTGAAGTTTCGGGGTATCCAGACTAACTACTATGTTACACAATCAACCTTTCAGGGACCTGCTCCATACAGCGATTCCTGCCCTTGCTAACATGGTTACATGGTACAACTTACTTTTAAACTTAAAGTACATTTGTAAAAGCATCTTCAAGCTCTATTTTCACTACAAGTACACATTATATAAAAATAACAATATAATAAAAGAAAAAGAGAGAGGAAAGAAGAAAAGGTAGAAAAGAGAAAGTATCCCCAAAAGGGGGCAAATTCGGCAAAAAGAGCTTTTGCCATATGGAAGAGTTTCAGATGTTGGGGGGGCGGGAACGCAGGCAAAAAGGTTTCTTGCTACAGTTTTATAATCTTCAATGGTTTTTAATATTATCAGCCATGCTTTGGAATCTCCAAAAATAAAAGGGATTTTAGGATTTCATGTAGACAAAGATGCACTGATCCTGATTGCTGTATCAAGAGAGTAACTTTTGCACTGAATTTGTTTTAATGAAATATTGTTAGATTCATTTGTAAAAGTGTGTTCTTTCAGGATCTCAAATACTTCCAAAGGTGGGGACACACTACATTCTTGTTTTATCATAAGGGTGTTCGCCAGCATTATGGCAGTAACTGGAACAAGAAATATGGCACATCTGTTTATATATTTGAGTTGCTAAATTTTACCATTTCATAGTTAAAAGAAAGTGAGTTTCTATTACAAATTCATAGATTTTTAAGGCCAGAAAGGAACTTTATACTCATTTAGTCTGACTTCCTGTATAACATGGGCCATAGACCCCCTACCCATTATTTCTGCATCGAACCATAATTCTGTTTGAGCTATAACACAGCTCTAGAGAGTTATCCAGTCTTGATTTTAAAAACAGCAAGTGATGGAGAATCTACCAAATCCCTAGATAAATTATTCCATTGGTTAATTACCCTCACTGTTAGCAATATGTACTGTGTTTTTTGTCTAAATTTGTTACCTTTTGCATCAACCCACTGGATCCCATTATGTATTTTTTCTCTTACGTTAAAGAGCTGTCTGTGAACAGGAACCTCTTCCCTCTATACAGAGTTATAAACTTTTCAAATTTCCTTTTAACCTGCTCTCAGATAAACTAAACAGATTAAGTTTTTAGGTCTCCCTATATAAGGGATGTTTCCTAGACCTAGAGCTATTCTTGGACCTCATTTCTGAATGCTCTACAATTTTTTTTAGCAAGTAGAAGGAGTAAACAAATGTATGTATGTTCATAGATAAACACTAAGGAAAGGCAAGGGATATGTGACTGTGTGGCAAGAGAAAAACTCTTTGTGGACAAGTAGTAAAACATGACAGGGAGGGAGATGAAGAAAGGGACAAGGAGAGAAAGGAAAGGAGAAAAAGGTAAATAATGGAGGAGACAGGAGAGAGGCACCTTCCCTAATTATGTTTTTTAGTAACAAGTAGTTTATCAAATCTAGAAAAGGAAAAACTACTAGATAGAATTAAACACTAAAAAGAGAGGAAGAAGAGACAAAGAGAGAAGAATGAGATAAGGTGTATGTAGGCTAGCATGAGAATATTATAGTAGCAAATATATAACTAGAGGGGATAAATAGTAGTTATCCCACTTTAGAACTGGGAAAAGTTGAGATAGAGAAATTAAGGAATGAAAAAGAGGAAGAGTAAGGCCCCCTCTACATGTTACAGGTATTGCACAATTAACTGATTAATTGTGCAATTACCTTGAGACCATCTACACATGTGAAGTACCTATCACCATAAAAAGTTCCAACCAGCTATAATGTTAGACCTTGACAATGTGTACTAGCTTTATAGTTGGTTGCTATCAAGCTTTAATTTACATGTGTAGGAGGGTCTCCCCTGTGGCTTGGAAACCTGTTAGCTGATGAGGCTCCTAGCCGCAAGGGTATCATGCATGGCCAGGGCTGGGAGTCCCACAGCTGAGGGGACTCTCAGCCCTAGCAGCTGTCAACTCGGGGTCCTGGAAGCACCCCACAGCTGCTGGGACCCAGAGTCCCACAGCTGCAGATGCTGGGTCCTCACAATGCGCTGGACCCAACGGGCAGGAGGAGGTGTGTGTGGAGCCCCCGGGGGTGGAAGATGCAGCTGGCATGATCTTCCAGTCTTGGGGTTGATGAAACCCCTGAGGCTGGGAGATAGCAGCATCTGTGTCTCCCAGCCCTGGGGTTGGGTTGGGGACCCCCCTGACTGGGCGCCCCTAGGCTAAGGGGGCTACCAGCCACAGGACCTTGCTACTTGCCAGTGCAGGGAGAGCCTAGGATAAGGCAGTAAGACATGCGGCAGGGCAGGAGGTGCAATTTTGTGGATAACGCATTAGATCCCATCGCACCTTTACCTGCACAGGTAGAGGGCCCTAAGATGCACTAAATTAGTTGCATGAATTTCATTTACTTGTTACAACCTCTGTTTAATTGTCTCTCTCTAAGGAATATGCAACAGCCCTGTTAATTTTGGGAAAATCACTCTTGTCATAGCTTGTGTTCTTAGTGTCACTGATGCAGGTAGGTTGATGGGAAAAGTGTCTTCAAAGTTGCATACCATGGTGCAGGTAGTCTCCCTACCCTGAATTTCAAATCCTATAAAGAAGTCACCTTTTATGGTAGGTATCTAGGGGCGCTGCTCCAATTAGTGGCACTTCTCTGCCTCTTTTGCAAGTTCAGTACCAACATAAACCATCTACTGGAGGACTGTAGACAAGGCTAGGACCTATTGAATTCCTTCCATCTCTAACTTGTATCAGTCAATAAGAGTTGGATATTATATAATATTAAATAAAAAGCCATAATAACCTAATCAATATGTTTCAGTAACATTTACAGCCTAGAATGTAAGTATACTACAATATACAGCATATACTAGACTACAACTTGTAAATATTTTAATACTATGTGTAACTGGATATGCAGGGAAATAATGTTAAGATTTGGACTAGCTTCAACAGGAGAGGTGGAAGGCCCTCTTTGCTTATTTATGGTTTGGGGATTAGGGAGTTTAGCTAGTAAATATGTGAGGACACTGAACTTTAGCTCCCACTCTCAGAACAAGTGCCCTAACCACCAGGCTATTGAACTAAAACTGTGAAAGAGTTCTCCCACTTCCTCTCCACCCCTGCCCACTGAAGTCTGCATAGAGTGACTTGCCTTCCCAAGGGAGAGTAGAATCTAAAATCTATGCAAGTGCCCTGGAATGCCATTTGCTAAAGTTGTCCATATAAGTGACACTTGCATGTTTAAAGGTGGTTGAGATTTGGATTTGGGCCCATGTTTCAGAATTTGTTTCTGTGTTATTTATGGACAAATCTAAAGAGCATTTATTCCTGGTGAAAAATTAATATAGACTTAAGTAAGAGAGGAAAACAGAAGGATTTGTTTTTAACACTAGATATTGTGATATTTGTTGTAAGAAATACTGAAGAAGTATAACCAGGATTAGCGTATACAAATTAGCGAAAGGATAAAGACCCACTTTAATTGTTTTGTTATTGGTCAAATTGTAAACTCTTTTGTCGCAGGGAGTTTCTCTTAGTATGGTTTATACAGTGCTACTCTCATTTGAGGCCTCTGGGCACAATTATAATTCAAATAATAAAATTCTTAATGGAAATAAAGATAATATGGGGCTGTTTTCTTCTTATATCCCAGTAAAATAATTGTGTGTGTTTTCTGTCTGAATGTTTCCTGTCCTGCACTGTCTATATCCTGCACCTTTACTTTGCTCCCTTCCTGCCAAAGAAATGTTCTTTATAATATCTTAAAGCCTTTAGCAAATTTGGGGTAAGAAATATGTTGTAAGACATACTGAAGAAACATAACTAGGATATTGAATGCAAATAAGTGGAAGGATAATTGTTATGCATGATGTTATTGGTCAGATTGCAAACTTTTGTCACAGGGACTGAGTGGGGTTGTAGGATCTATAAATGGGGATGCAAACCATATGGAAATTCTGCTAGAAGTGTCAGGTCTTTACCAGAAAGATGGAAACCACTTCTTTAGCTACTGAGTTCAATGGGGTTAAAATTTCACCCAAACTATATTTATATGCTAACCATCAACCAGAGGATCAATGGTTGCCTACCTAGCCTGCGTTGAACAGATAGTTGAACTAGATGACCTCTAGCAGCTCCATCTAGCTCTGTTTTTTATGATTCCTTGATACCGCCATTGTACCTTGTCTGCTTCATACGTGTATGTATGGTTAGTTCTAGCACAAAATCTTTGCTTACAGGAGTGTGACAGGGCATGGCCCAAGAGCTGAATAAATACCTTGCCCCAGTCTTCAATAAAAAGACTTTACCAATTGAAGATACCTTTGGTTTACCATAGGGCAATAAGGACAGGATAAAGAAATTACCAAATCTGACTTGGCACCAAAATTTAGTCTGCTTGTTGTCCCATAATCTATGGACTAGGAAAATCTCCATTCTGGAAAGACATTGGGACACAAAATAGAAACTAACAGTTTTTCACCCAATGTGTCAGTTCATGGATAGTACTTTATGACTGGGAAATAGCAAATGTAGGTCCTGTTTTTAAAAAGGGGAGAGATTAATCTTTGTGATTACAGGCCTGCTAGCTTGACTTCAATAGTAAGTAAGATCTTGGAACAGATACTGAAGGAAGGAATGGTTAAAGATATAGAAGGAAATGTAAAATGGATCAAAACACAAGATGGGTTTATCAGAGGATGATCATATCAGATATATTTAATATAATACTATGGCAAGGTAAGAGAGTACTCAGATAAGGCTAATATAGTGGACTTAATTTATCTAGTTCTAAGCAAAGCTTTTGATACTGTGCCTCATGGCAATTTACTAACCACAGCGGAGGGTACGAGGATCAATGCTTCAGTCAAGAGGTAGATAAGGGTTTGGCTGAAAAGGACACTATAGCAGGTTATGTTGAAAGGTGAGTTATCTGACTGAGGGTGGTTACCAGTGGTGCTCCTTAGGGATCAGTCTTGATGCCAGTCCTTTTTCAACATTTTTATCAGCAACTTTGGTACTAGAAACAGAAATATCCTGAAATTTGTAGACAGCACTATGATAGGGGATATTACCAATACAAAGGAGGACCGAATTATTATATAGGAAGGTCTAGATATTCTTGTGGAGCATTAGAAATGGAACAAAATTGACAATATTGGGATAAAGATTGGACAGACACATGTTCTGGCTGCCTTAAAAGGAAAAGAGGGCTACTGCTTGGAATGTGCAGCAGCTTTTTCATTCTAACTATATGATCCTGTAGTGAAAAGTGAGCTAAAGCTCCCTAACCTTAACCCTGAATGAAGCAGGGTGTGTGAAGGTTTGAAGTGGCAATATTAAAATCTGAAGTTCTACTGGGCACTTATATATGTAAGCTTATCTGATTTGGGATCAATATCTTATTAAGAATAGATTCCTGCAACTCAAGACAGTAACAACTGTAGACATTCTTAAAGGATCAGGGAACTGTGGACCCATGTATGGTACTGAAGGTTTACCTATCTGCCAGTCACTTGAAAATAAAACTTTTTGCCTTCTGCTTCTAGCAACAAGAGAAGATACTGGAAAGGGCCATATCCAACCACCCATACATGATGACATGTTACAAGGATCCTTCTAACCAAAGCCAAGAAGGACAACAGTTCGGTAATCTTGATAACCTCTTAATGGCCTGATGGAAATAGTTTCCATTGTTAATACAGATGGAAGCCCATCAAGCTAAGAACCCTGGTTTTAAGTCAGCAGTCAGCCTAATCACATCATGCTCCATCAATTCCCAATATCTTCCTTTTTTAGCAAAGCTTCTGAGAGAGGAGAGATACAGAGACAGGCCAATCTTAACCCAATACCTCAAAGCATCCCGATTTCTTGGAAAAAGTATACTAAAAGGACTTTTGAACTTCAAGTAGAAAAATGTTCCAGCATGTTCTGAAAATGTTCATTTAAATATTTTTGATGCCTCATGCAAAGCCTGCTGTTTCACATATCTTTATTTTCCTTACAGATAAAGTCTGTATTTGTTAATCTGGCAACTTTTTAAAGTTATCATGGACACAATAAAGATGGACAAGTTTCTTGCAGTCTGGTGATCAGTTCATGCTATGATTTAATACCTATGAAAGTCTCCTTTAAGAAGTCATCTGTAATGTGTATTTTATCACCTTAACTAATGCAAGATCACTTTGAGCTACTCATTACCTGTGGCTTTAAATTTCTTGATGAAAAAGGCACTTCCCTAGCAGTATTAATTACAGGTTAAAGAGTAAGTGAGCTTCATCCCCTTTCATTGAAGGAGAAAACATGAAAATATCCTAAATTTCTTCCAGAGAATAACATTTTTACTTTGAGCCATTAATCATACTGCCAACACGTCCTCTTGCTTATACTGTTCTTCTCCTTCATACTTTAAACACAAATTTCTGGAGTTTTATCTGGAATGGGTCTAAACCCTCAGATAGGTGTTGTTTAATTAGATGTAGACACAGTATAGAGTAATTTAACCTAGAGTGATGCGTGTAAAGATATATCTTTGCTGAATTTGTTCAGGTGACAGGGTCCCGAGTTTGTGTTTGAGTTAACCTAGTCTGAGTTTGAGCAGGCATACATTAGAGCCATACCTGTGTTTCTCTGTTGTCACTTCTGTTTCAATCTCTCTCTTTCTCTAGGACTTACATGCATTTGATGCGGTACCAGTTTACTCACGAGTAAAATACTCGCAAGTAAATGGTACTGGGCAAGCATCATGTGCAGAGAATTGGGAGCAGATTTACTGCCAGTCTGCTCCTGTTTCTTGGGGCCCTGCAATGGGCGCCTGCTGCCACCAGCTGGAGCTCCAGGCTCCAGTTGCCAGCAGCTGGTAGCCCTCTTCAGAAGCCAGCCCTGCTTTTTGCTTTTTGGCCAGCCACTTCCCTGGCCAGAAGCAGTGTGCCCAGTGCAGGGGACAGCATGCGGCAGTGCTGTCCTCCCCACCTATGCCTCCCCGCACTGTGGCTGCTCCAGCCCCTGCCCCTGGCAGCAACAACTAGTGCCCTGGGCTCTTGCTGGCCACCCTGCTGGCCCACTGCACTGACCACCACTTGGCCTATCGCCATCTTGCCCCTCCCGGCTCCCCCACGCACCGTGACTGCCTGCCTGGACACCGCACACTATCCTAGGGGTGCCACCGCACACCTGCTGCCTTCACCTGATCTGCCTACCTAGCTGGACCCCAGCGGGAGTGCCGACGATGGACTCCAGGATGCCACTGCTGGGACTGCTGTCACCCTCCTGGGCTTCCAGCCCTTCTGCCTCTGGGCCTGCCAGGACAGCCAGGACTGGTGGTGGCATGTCATAACCTGCCCACCCCACAAAGACCACCCTTTCTACAGCCAGAGGGGCTTCCGTTCCATGGTGCTCCAGGCCATCATGGACCACCATAGGGCCTTCACACACCTGAGCCCCAGCTGGGTGGGCAGTGCCCATGGCACCTGCATCTTCCAGAACTCTGTCCTGCCAGGCCTGGTGGAGAGTGGATGCTTCACACTGGAGGTGCTGAACCTGCAGCTGGACATGTGGTGGTCCCACCCCTCACCACCCTCTGCCCACCTCCAGCATCCCACTCACTGCAGACACGTTGCACAAGAACAAGTTTTTATTCCCCTCACATCAAACAGAGCTTCCCTTCCTCCCCATCAGGGACCTCAGCTACCTGCTCCTGCCCTGGCTCATGCAGCCCTACAAACACCTGGAGCCCCACCAGGCCCACTTTAACTGCGTCTTGGGCTGGATCCACACTCTGGTGGAGTACACCTTTGGCTGCTTCAAGGGCCGTTGGTGTACCCTTACCGCCTGCCTTGAGTTTGCTTTGGACAACCTACCCCAGGTCATTGTCGCAACCTGTGTGCTGCATAACATCTGTGAGGCCCCGGGGGGAGTTCTTCCATGAGGCCTGGACAGGAGGCCTGGTGTACAGAGGAAGCCTGGCAGTGAGATCACCAGCTGCTTCAGCAGCAGGCAGGTAGCAGCTGCCCCTGTCCCCTTCTCAGGGTGGAACAGACCAGGCTCCTGGTGATGAGTACCCCTGAAACTTTTATAGGTTTTTTTATACTTTGGGAACAGCTGTATGTTTTGAAAAAGTATTTTATCTAACCAAGGGCATAGAGTAGGTTGTTTAGGCTGGGGGAGATCGCTTGTTGCCTAGTTGCTTAATTGCTGGCCTTGCTAGAGGGAAAGCCATATCAGCAAGGTCCCTAAGGGGTTGGAAAGCGGGGTTACTGGCTGAGCTTGCTGAATAAAAGGTGCCACATCAGCAAATTACACTGTCACGAAG
>NW_005841848.1:612133-618214 GCF_000455745.1 Alligator sinensis | reverse complement strand
TTTCTGCGCAGAAATAAAGATGAAGTTGGATCCTTCACCCCTGTGTGTTTATTGGCACAAGCGCACCGGGCACGAACTCGCTGTCCTTTGGGGACAACACTGGCAGCACCTGCTGCCATGGCTTCAGCCCCCACTCTCTGGCAGGCCAACCATCCTGCTTCGCTGCCACCCAGCCCACGGGCTCAGGGGATGCAGGGCTCCTGAACAACTGGGATGAGGAGCTGCCCACACCCTTGCCCTCCCTGCAGGGGCTTCTCTGGGGAAGTGCCCTGGGGCCAGACCCCACCCCTATGCTGCCACTGCACCCTGAAAATGCCCATGAGCCCCAATGGTGTGGGGGGCATGCCCAGGCTGCCCTGCAACCTCTCCCACCACCTGGAGGGCTGCCTATGGCTGCACTACATGTCCCTGCCCCTCACAGCTGAGGAGGATGACATCACCAGCATCAACATGTTCCTTGGCATGTGTGAGGCCCGTGCCTGCCTAGCTGTTGGGGCATGGGCTGCTCAATAAAGTGTGGCAGTGTCTCCCACCTCCCTGTATACGGGAACCTGGGTCAGGGAGGGGAGGCAGGGGCAGCGGTATAGGGAGTGCTCTTCCTCCAGAGTAGGGCTTACCACATGGCCGGAGCTGGCATGGCTAGTTGCTCTGCATGGTAATGACTGTTGGTGACAGCCTGTAGGTCCAGGTGGTGTCCTCAGACCTCGGGAAGTGGGCGGGGGGGGGCACCCAGTCGGGGGCTCCTCCCCAGGGAAGCGGGCAGCCGGTGGTGTCATGGCGGGCCATGTCTTGTGGCGGGGGCTGGGGCTGTGGAGCTGGCATGGCAGATGCTGGCCTTGTCTTTCTGAGCTATTTGTGGAGACTGCAGCCAGGGAACTCAGCAGGATAAGCTGCTAGACACCCAGGGGTCCTCCCACGGTGACGTATCACCAGGGGTGCCAGGCCAGGGCAGGGGCTCAAGCAGGCTGCCCTTGCTGATATAGACAGCACAGCTGCAGCCTGGGTCCTGGGGTGTGATTATGTATGTCTATTACCACATAAAGGCTATGGTCTTGCAGGCACTCACCAACTGATGATGGAGGTTGGTGATGAAAACCCACTGTGCTCTCAAGGCCTTGACCTTTGTGACACTGCTGCACCAACCGGTTGTGCCACACTCCCATATCTGGGTCAGCAGCCTCTTATAGACATGGGTGTTGGAGTGCCTGCCCCTCTCGAACTGGTGCTGCATCTCTGCCTCATCCCATAGTGCCATAAAGTCACCACTCTCTTCCTGCGCCCAGTTGTGACCCTGGGCAGTGGGCACACCCACAGACAAGGATGACACCATTGTGGGTCCTGTGCCAGCTGTCTGGGGCCCCGCACAGTGCTCCTTGTGCTGCTGGGCCTGGACAGCTGCCTGCAGCACCTGGCGTGGAGGCCTGGCATAGGACTGGCAGCCGCATGGCAGAGACAATGCTCCGCAACACCTGCAGGCTCAGGGCAGGCTGCTAGGGGTGAGCAGCGGGCAAGTGGAGCTGCCCCTGGGTAACAGCAGCTCCTGAGAAGCAGCTCCTATGTAAGAGCCCAGGCTAACTGCAGTAAAGGCCAGAGCTTAAATGGTTTTTCAGTCCATTTCTCACTCCTACAGCTAAACAGGCCTGCAATTTTAGGGTAACTATACATATGCCCTGGGGTTGAGGGGGAATTTTAAATAGAGCAGCTCTCGGGAGCTGCTCTAATTAAAACACCCGCAGCATCTCGTGTTTTCAGCATCCTGTGCTTCAAATTGGTGGCAGAGGCATTTTAACTACAGTTCATTAAACAAGCTTTAGTTAAAGCACCCCTGCCACCATTTTGAAATGTGGGGATGCTGAATACACATGACAGCAAAGCTGCTTCTTTGAGTGTTCTAATTAGACTAATTGAATCTGCTTTGATGCATTCTGCTGTGACCTGTTCTAATTTGAACACATCAGAGTAGGCATCCTGCATGTGTACAGGCACCCCCGGTGCCTAAATATTTCATTTTTATTGAAAAAACATTGTTTTGTTGTTGGAACTGTTATGAGGAGTTTTGTTGGCAGCAGTTACACACTGGGAGAAGCAAAAACTTGCAATGTTTGTGGTCTGAAAAGCACTCTGGGGATAACAACGTAGGAAAGTAGCTCCCTTCCAGCTGGCAATGAGATAGAAGATGTATTTCCTCCCCTCCCTGAAAGGTCAAAAGCAAATCCCAGTTGCACATTTTCAGAGACCTAGAAGTCTTTGGAACTTCATGGAACTACTGAGCTAGTTGTGAACAGAAAGGGTTACCAGAAGACAGTCAGGATTACCTTCTTGATGCCATGGGGCAGGTTTTAAGTACTAAGTGATTTATGTGAGCTATGGCATAGGGAACCTTATGTATTCTCTTCTTTTAAAACTAGATTAGGAATAACAATTAAATAGAAGAAAACCAAAAACAAACTACTGTGACATATGTCTTCTATAACCCTGATCACTAGGCTTGTATGCTTTATCTTTCCCATTCTGAGTATTATTTTAGATTGTAATCTCTTTGGTCTGAGGACATTCCTTCTCTTAGATGCATACTATGTGCAACACAAAGAAGCCCCAGTCCTGATTTTTGGTCTTGTTATGCTACTGTAATAAATCTACTAACAAGAAATTCAGGCTGGGCAGTGGGAGTACAGTCCCTGATTTTTTTGTTTGTTTGTTTGTTTTTTGTTAATCTGTAGCCATCTAGATACATCTTGTCAGTAAGGCTGTGCGAAATTTCGCCACCAGTTTTGTTTTGATGCTGTATCGACCTGTTTCGAGGTCAACACAGCAAAATCAAAATGAAACAGATATGGTCAAAACAGCCTTGAAACAAAACAAATCAAATCGAAACATTTCACTGTTTCAACATTGTTTCGACATTTCGCCCATAGGCTATAATGGGGAAGGCTGAAACAGCCTATAACTTTGTTGTTTCTGGCCAGATTTGGATAAAACTTGCAGAAATGGTAGCCTCTTCTGAGAGCATTAAATGTGCCAAATTTCAAGAAGATAGATGCAGGGGTTCAGAGAAACTGCACCCCAAAGTCTTGAGAGCCAAAGTTGTGTCACGTGTATGTGTTAAGCCACAGTAGGGTCCAAACTACAGGAATGCTAGCCCCTGCTGAGGCCACAAAACCTGACACATTTCAAGGAGATAGGTGCAGGGGGTTCAGAGAAACTGCACCCCAAATTCCTGAAAGCAAAACTTGTGTCATGTATTTGTTAAGCCACAGCAGGGTCAAAACTGCAGGCATGTTAGCACCTGCTGAGGCCACAAAGCCTGTCAAGTTTCAAGGAGACAGGTGCAGGGGTTTGGGGAAACTGCACCTCAAGCTGTGGACAAGCAAAACTCATGACATGGGTGACACTGTGTGTGTTAAGGCGCAGCAGGGTGAAAGCTGCAGGGATGGTAGCCCCTGCTGTGGCCATTAAGCCTGCCAGCTGTCAAGGAGATAGGTGCAGGGGGGTTCTGGGGTCCTGCATCCCTAGCTGCTGACAGGCAAAACTCATGACATGGGTGCTTGTGCAACTGTTGCCTCTCATCAGGCAGCAGAACTGAAGTTCCCCCATCACTTGCCACCACAGACCTGGGGGTAATAATTGACCACAGTATGAACATGATCCAGCAGTGCGGTACTGTAGCCAGTAGGACCAACAATACACTGGCATGCATCAATTGATGCATCTCCAGCAAAACCATTGCAAAGAAGTGATGCTTCTACTTTACTTGGCTCTTTTCAGCATTGGTGAGACCACAGCTGGAGTACCATGTCCAGTTCTGGTCTCCGCACCTTAACAAGGACGTGGTAAAGCTTGAGAGAGTCTAGAGAAGGGCTACCCATATGATCAGAGACTTGCATGGCAACCCATACAAGGAGAGGCTGAGGGACCTTGGACTCTTCAGCCTGAAAAAGAGAAGGCTGAGAGGGGACTTGGTAACAGCTTACCGTTACATCAGAAGCGTACATCTAGGGCTCGGTGAACAACTGTTCACCAGGGCACCCTTGGGGAAAACTAGGAGTAATGGTCACAGTCTGGACACCCTAGTTGTGACATAGTTTTTCCTAATGTTGAGCTTGAAATGAGCCTAAAACGATATTCTGGGAGTTTGTGACCATTACTCCTAGTTTTCCCCAAGGGTGCCAAGGGGGACTCAAAACAAAAGTTGAAATGAAACACTGTTCTGTCAATATGCTGGTCAAAATGGAACGCTGCCGTTTCGCACAGCCCTACTTGTCAGTTGTGGCTGTGACACGTTACAGCTTTGCAATGTACCTAGTTGGGGTTGCCATAACATCCATAATACAGAAGCTTTATATCATTGTGTTGCAATATAGCAATTTTGTCTTGGAGAATAAAGTTTAAAGGGTGTCAACCTTTGACTGTATGGAATCACAGACATCTTCCCAACAATACCTTGTTTGCAGAATTCCTTATTAGAATTCCTTAACTGGAGGAAAGTGTAACTTTAACTGTAACCTGGGATTTCATGGATTTGTTTTTCTGTTCTATGCAAAAATGCCTGAAAGCCTCTGCCATGCAAAATGTCTGAAAGCCTTTGGAAATTATAGATGTATCCTTACAGCACATCAGTGAGGTGATGATTTTATTTATAAGTTGGAGTATGATGCATAGAAGAGTTAGCAACCTAGTTTTCAGAGATACTGGGCAACAATAACTTTCATTAAAGGTGGAAAGCCGTAGATGATTATCCCTTCTCCAAATCATGCCCAAAGTCATTTTTCCATGAGAGGTGTAGGACAGAACTCTGTTCTTTTGAGTTCCAGTCTGGTGTTTTAATTTCATGGCTAAGGTTTAGCTGTAGGCACTGGGGGAGGTTATACAAATGCATTTGATTTGGCTGGATCAGGCTCAAAAGGATTAAAGGAATAGTTGGAAAATGCTTTTTGGTAATTCTCATATAAATTATGTTTTTTTTTTACATTTTGAGGCAATGTGAAGCTTGCATTTCAAGTTTATTCCATTTTTTTCAAGAAAAATATTTTAAAACCATAATGTTTATGACACAGAATAAACAATACAGGATACATAGAAATATTTCTCGCCTCTTGTTTTTTTTTAACTCTGTGGAACACTACAACATAAGGGATAAAAACCTTTCCATCTTCCATACTAATCTCCAGCCACCCCTGCAGTATTTTTTGTCTTTCTGGCTGTCCTGTGACTATTGGGAGGAACTTTCTGGATCACTGGTGGTCCATGGACCATACATTGAAAGCGCCTGCCAACTAACGGTCCAACTTATGTCAAGCAACTTATGTAATTTTGCTCCCCAAAATGAGCAAAGCACAGTTTAGAACAGCTAAATAGATTTAGAAATATTTTACATAATGAGGGAAGATAATGCTACTCACATCTTCTTTTAGCCCTACTTAGATCTTTGTGAGTAGACCCTGTGCCCAAGCAGTCTCTCTACAATACAGCTTGCCCACATGGTTTCAGTTCCAGGATTGTGACCTTTGTATATGAAGCTTGGAAGAGAGGAGGAGATGTTTTCATGCGGAATAAAAGGATAATATTTATTATTTTTCTATAGCATTAAAAGGAGGTTTATTGAAAGTCTGGGGAAAAAGGTTAAATATATCTGAAATAGGGATTTTTCTGACTACCCTTCCATTGCTAGCAGAAAATCCAGAACAGAATTATTTTCTTTTATTCTTTTTAATGATAAATGTAATAATCTTCAAAGCAAAGTAGCATGGGGAATAGTGTGTATTTTGAAAGAATCGTATCCTTCTTCCATTTATTTACAAGCTCTTTTTTTTAACCTTGAAGATTTCTTCAAATGGCTTAGTTTTCTTTAAATGTTTTACTACCTACTTAGTATTTATTAGTCAGGTAATGCTGTATAACTAATTGTTTAATATCCTAAAAAGCCACACTAAATTGGTAAATTCTTAATATTATATATTTCAAAAGGAAGGAAGAAAAATTATGTGTTGAACGTATGAAGAAGAGGATCCTTACAAATAAATTATTATAAGAAGAAAGTTCAGTATCTGAATAATTTTATTCTGTGATACAATTTTTTTCAAC
>NW_005841848.1:584352-612102 GCF_000455745.1 Alligator sinensis | reverse complement strand
GAAAGAAAAATGCACGTTCTAAAAACTGTTTTCACCATTTTTCTTATGCTAAGGTTTTATCTGCTGTTTAATGGGTAAACTTACTGTGAAGTGTAGTTGCTTGTTTAACTTTACCCCTATTCAAGTCTTTGATTTTGGCAGGTTAGTTAATTCAAATAAAATTTGTGAAGTTAAGCACTTTCAAGAAAAGGCATAGGAGAACCTAATTTAACCTAGAGTGTCTCTTTTATTCTTGTGTTATTCATTTGAAGTGCCCTATCAGCTTGAACTGACCAACTTCAGTCATTTTTACCCTTTTATTTTTTTTCTCTAATGTAAACTGAAATTCCCTGCTGTTCGTGGTATTTTAGTGTTTAGCATCATTTAATGAGCAGGTATCATTAAACTTAAAAGGTCCTTTTCTGTATATCTCTGATTAGTTAGTGAAAGAACCAAAGAATTCTTCTAATTTATCTTTGCTTCCTTGTTATATTTTGATGTTGGCCCATTTTATGTTTCAGTGCCTTTTTATGAAATAGGAAATTATAATTTTGGTGTGGAAGTAGGGCAGAATCTTTAAAAAAATCTTTGGTAGTGATAAAACCTGTAAGATAGTATATCTTGTTTACAAATGAACTCTTGAAAGCTCATTCTATTTCTTTTTCTTCTTTTAAACTACTGCCTTTTATATACATTTTTCTTCTATCAAAAGTATTCTTTAGATTCTTCACAAATATGCCTATTAACCCCTGGCAGTAACCCTTGCTTCTGGGTGCATATATAGTTGGGGACTGATCCTTCATTCTTTCTGCACCCAAAACTCCCACTGACTTCACTGGGAATTGTAATGCTCAAGGAATGTAAGATCAAAGTACAATTGATTAATGATGCAGAGTTTGTGGGTTTTAAAGAATAAATGATATTTGATACTTAGGGTATTGTAGGCCCTTGTGATATGCATATTTGGCTATATTCAAAATACTTATAGCAATTCTTTTTCTTAAAAAAAATACATAGTTATTCTAAATGTATAATGTATTTGGATCTTTTGAGCTCTTATTGAAGGGAGTAGTCATGTCATTAATCCCATGACTAGAAACTATTTAAGTGAACAAAGGTTTGCAATATCAGGCCCTTAGTTGTATACTCCATCGCAGTGTCTTATAAGATCTTAATGCAAATTAAAATTCTTTCACTAATAATGAAATGATTCATTTCTGTGAGCTAGCTGTTTACCTAAGGTCATTTATCACACTGATATAAGCATTTAACATGTAATTGTTGGTTTTGTTTAAAAAGTCACAGTCATACTAATTGATAAATTAAATCCAATAAACCATTTCCACCTCCATTTCCCATTTCTGATGTGCTGAAAATACTCCTTAGGCTTTTTGGTATTCTAGAAAAAGAAATAAAGAAAATCTGAGAGATTATAACTATTCTGAAGTGAAAATAATGAGTCTTGAATACAAGTAAAGGTCAGATAATGTGTAATAAGTTACAGATGGCACAGTATGACATTAACATGGCTAACGTCTAAAAAGATGTAACAGTGCTGCCTACTGGTAAGATACAGTAGTATTTATATCAGTACTTTGAGATATAGGTAGTAAAACTAAGCTTTACCATATTCTTCTTCGTAATAACACTGTTCTCTGGGATTTTATTCACTGATACCTATTGACATGACTTTTTGCTGAGTATAATGGCTTATTCATATGTCTGTAATTTTCATGAAGTCTTGCCATGGGAAACTGGAGATCTGAACTGTCTTCAGGATACATGTGAAGTTTTGATATGTACTACACACTATGGAATCCAAGAAATGGTTTATTGTCAATGTTGTCTCAGTTTACAAATGTGAAGCTCCTTGACAAAATTACTTTTATTTTTCCACTATATTTAAAAACTTATTTGCAAAATACAATGATGACTAATATTCTTAATAATAAATATGAGCATATTTAGAACCTACAGTGATTTTCTTCCAAGCATATGAAGATACTTTATAAAAACTAGGGATGCACCAAGACAGATTTTTGGGACTGATACTGATAGCAGATTTTTAAGGAGGCATATCAGTCAATACCGATCTGATTTCTAATACTAGCCCCTCAGCTTGAAGATCTGTGTGCAGATGGTAAGTCTGGCGTGGTGGATGGGGAGCAGGGAGGGAAGGGGCAAGGTCCCTACAGTGAGAGAGGAGTGGGCAGGGTCTGGGGCAAGCACTGCACAACTGGGATGGGGCAGGTACAGGATGGAGCCGTGGCTCATCTAGGGGGGGGGGGGGGCGACTCCTGCATCTGCACACCATTTGTCTGGGAGCCACTGGTTTGGTGGCTCACACGGCTCCCACTGCTGCTCCTGCCACTCATCCAGGAGGGCATGGGGGACACGTGCCCCCAGATCTGCACGGGGTGGGGTGGGCTCTTTCCGGCAGGGTGAGGCTGTGCTCAGGACAGATGGCACCAGCGCTGGGGGGAGGGGCTACAGGAGGGCTGCAGCCACCCCAAAATTCACCGTAGCCCTCCCCAACACCCCTCCCAGCACCGTTGCTGCTGTCTGCCCCAGCCCTACCCTGCCAGGAAGAGCTTGGCACAGCCCCAGCCCACCCCATACAGATCTGGGAGCACCCCCCGCCATGGCTTCTCAAACGAGCGCCAGATGAGCCACCAGACGAATGGCTCCCAAATGAGTGGTGTGCAGCAATGGGAGCCACCCCTCCCGGCACCCCCTGGATGAGCCGCGGCTCCATCCCTGCCCCACCCTGCCCCAGCTGTGCAGCATTTGCCCAGCCCCTGCCCCAGCCCCACTCCTCCCTCATTGTGGGGGCCTTGATCTGCCCCCCGCCATGCCTTTTCTCTTCTTCCTTCTCCCCTCCCCTTACACCACACTAGACTTACCAGCTGAACGCAGCTCTCCAAGTTGCCCAGCGGTCCTCCTTGCCACCTACATGCTGCGCTGCAGCTGTGTGCATGCACGGGCCATTTATCAACCAAATTATTGGCCACATCAGGCCGATTTCTGATACAAACAGTTTTCTTTATATTGGTGCCAATTTGATATCAGACTGAAGTATCAGTGCACCTCTAATAAAAACACGGTGATATCTGTTTTATAAATTGAAAAAATTGAGATATGAGGAGTCGGAGACCCAGTGTTTTTAATTTCATTGTCTACCGATAGAATCCTAAATTCATGGTTGGGTTTCTAAATAATAGCCGCATTTTCCTGGCATTGAACATTTCATGAACGGCGTCTGCCCCCGGCGGCTAGGGGGGCACAGCTGCACCAGTGGCCACACCAGTGGTGGCGGAGTGCGACAGTAGCAGAGGGGAATGCAATGGGGGTGGGAGTGTGATGAGGGGGGAGGTGGCAAGCACCGACCAGGGGTCGGCGACCACCCACAGGCACCACTGGCAGTGGCGGCCAAGAGCAATCGTGGACCACCTACAGATGTCGCGAGTGGTGATCGCCCACAGGCACTGCCAACAGTTTTGGCAGTGCCTTTTTGCACGGGGTGCACCACCACACACAGGGGGGTGCACGTGTATCCGCGTGTACCCCCTATACGTCACCCTGGAACAGTCTCACACTTTTACAAACTAGCAAATTGTGTTTAAATATCAAAAGGAATTACACACCTATTTGTATGTTTTCTGCTTTGGAAACGTGTTCGAACTGTGATCTACTTAGGTCTCTTCCAACCCTACATCCATGAATCTATGAACCACACTCCTTTTGACTGTGAGGTGTATATGCTGTAAGCTCCCTGAGCTCACCAGCTGGTTGGTACAGACTCAGACTGGAGCTCTTGCTTTGACATGGCTCTAGATCAGTGGTTCTCAACCTTTTTTCATTTGAGAACCCCTAAAAATTGTAAGTATAAATTCATATACTTCTGATTGATTATAGTCATCTTTGCAGACCACTTGGACCAGGAATGGGCAATTAGACAAGAGGGCCACATAGGGAGTTTCGATGAGATTTCATGGACTGAGTCAGCACCCAAAAACTCACCAAAACTCCCTACTGGGCTTTGGGCGGGCAGGGAGCCATGTTCAGGAGCAAGATGGGTGCAACCTGCTCCCCACACACTCTGCCTGGGGGCGGTGTATGAGGGTGTACGGGGGGGCCTGCATGGGAGCCAGCCAGGGGTGGGGGGCAGCAGGGAGCCTGGGCCCTGGCCAATGTGTGCAACTTTCTTTGGAGCCATTCTCAGTGTGGCTGCAGCTATCCGGGCACTGCTCTGCTCCCTCGCCTCCAGCAGTGGCTCCTCCTCCTCCTGTTCCTGCACCTGCTGCACTGCTCCAGGTGGGCAGGAGAAGGAGAAGTTTCAGCCAGGTGGTTCCCACTAGAGGTGAGGGGGGCAGAGCAGCACCCAGCCGGATGCAGCTGCAGCTGAAGTGGGAACAGCTCTGCCAGAAGGTGAGCACTGACCAGGGCCCAGGCTGGTGGGTGCTGGTGGGAGCATGGTGCAAGCTCCCCAGCAGGAGCAAGTGGGGCTTGGCCCCTTGCTGAGCACCGTAGGGGCAGCCACAAATTCAGTCAGTTGGTGGGTCGCATCTGGCCCACAATCTGTATTTTGCCTACCCCTGCTTTAGACAAAGTCTGCAGACTTCAGATTGAAAACCACTGCTTTAGAGCACTAATGCTATTCTCTCTTCCCCTCCCACTTCCTCCCTGCTGAGTTCAGCAGCCAGAGAAAAGAGGGGATGAGCGGCAGGAGTAGGCTCCAAAGCTTTGTGAAAGCAGGGGCTCCAGTCAGAGAGCTTACAACGTATGTAGTGCTGTGGCAGGAGCTGTGCTGACGTGCCAGTGATCTCAGAGAGCTCACTGAGCATGTAGCATACAGCCAGAGGGGTGGGGTGTGACCACTCCACTACATAGCCTGGATCTGCCCCCTGCACATCATTAAACATAAGACAACAAGACAGCAAAATTCAGGATCTTTGACTATAATTTTGTGCTTTTTCCAGTGATGCAAGTAAGTACAAGTAGGCCAAAGTCTTCCTTTGTATGTGTGTGGGGTGCTCCTTGCATGCTTGCTGCATACTATATTGCCCCAAAGTTGGTATCAAATAGAGTTTATTTCCAACAGTGTACAGAGGAGAATGCCCAAGTTTGCAAATAAGCCTGTGAAGGAATATGGACTAGGAAGCAAAGAGTCGGGAGGAATCTGTGATGATCTCTTTGTGGAATATTTTACCAACAAGAAGGGATTACAGAGCACTGAGATCATCTCTGGTCTACAGGGCAGGACCTGTCCACATGGCTAAGTCCTCCCTTTCCATTCTGAGGCCCCTTCTATGTGCTCAAATGTAGTAACTGTGCAATGGATTAGGATTGTCTATAAATTGTCAGCAGAAGTCATGGGGAGAATCTGGGGAGCTAAAGCTACTTATAGCTTTAGTATCCCCTTCCACTTTGTTGTCTACAGGATAAACAAGAGACTTGCTGCAACAAGCCACTAGTCTACTGAGAAGCCCCAGGTTCACAATGTGGGCACATATGAGATGCTAAGGAAAAATAACTAGTCCTAAGGAGATGTGCCCACTGTCCTGGATACTAGGGTGATAAACTAATTGTGACTATTTAATTAAACTCATATCTTGTTTAGAGCATGAAGATTGTGTATAACTGATGGGACATGCCAAATGTGTTCATACTGTGCTTGAGGAATACAGGGGTATTGTAGTTTTGCTTTCATTTATGATAAACAATGAAAGCTGAATGTTTTTTTTGGAGTTAGATAATTAATCCAATTTTAGCAACATTTAGGAATGAGATGTGGGCTTGCATTATTATTTTTGATATATAAATATGAACACTGTAATTTAACATGCTTGCAAAATGATTAGCTGATAAAATCACTATACATTTGTTTATACAATTCTCTAGAAGAACGTGGTAGTGTCAGTATTAACTAGGATTATAGGAAAATATTTGGTCTTATGCAATTGGGTCTGATCCTTAATTGGTGCAGACCTTATAGCTTCATTGAGATGGTCACTGACATGTCTTGCTACTGACTGTAGAAAGTAAGAGCCAAATTGCTACAGTAAAATGGCAGGTACATAATTGGGCCATGAACAATAAGAGGCACCACAGCACGTTTAACATATTTGTGCCCAGTTAACAAAGATCTTGTATTACTCCCAGATGGTTATGTATCCAAAGTGGTAGGTTTCCAATCTTAGTACAGATACATTTTTGCTCTTAATTGTCTATGTTATACCTCTGAGACAATAACAAATTTAAGATTGAGATGAATCACTCAAAGTGATGTGTTGCAACTCCTACCACACCCCCAGACCAATCACAGTATTCTTGCTGAAGACAGGAGGGCCTTTTTTTTTTTTTTGTACATTTTTTAAAATCACTGCTCTGTCACTCCTGTTCATGACACAAAACCTTTTTCTCTCAGTGGGAATCCTGTTAGCTACATTTGCTTTATGTATGAAAGTAGATATTTAAAAAAAAAAGTAACACTGGACTGATGCAGCTAAAGAGAACTGAAATCACATTTGTGTTTGAGAAGTACATTTTTTATTTCTTGTAATTTCGTCTGTCAGAATCTAAACAATTGCATCCCAGAACAGGCAGAATACATGCATCACAACATATTGACTATAAAGTATTGATGCACTGTTATTCTTGTAAATTAGGCATATATGACAGTAGCATAATTAGAGCTTGTGACTGAGGCACTAGTCCCAGCACCGACATGGGGGGAGGGCAGGGGTGCACAGAAATTGCAGCTATAGCTGCAGCCCTTGCCACCTCTGCCATTCAGGGAATAGAACCTGCTTGTTCCATCTCTGAAGCATATGCAGACTGCATTTGCCTCATTGTAGCCATTTTTGCATTGTACTTGCACGATGAATACTACTAGCAAAGTGCTTCTTTAGATCATGGCTTAATGTTCTTAGAGGTCTGGAACTCATCTGCCAGCAACTGGATGGCCATAACAAGGGCCAGTACAGATTTTGGGAATTAACACAACTTTTTGTTTTGGCTTTAGCCCTGACCTAGAAACCTGAGAAAATAATTTGTAACTGAGTGTTCTGAAGTGAACAATTTTTTGCACTCACAAGCAGTATTCAACTAAAACAGGATTTATTACAGGGGAAAAGGAGCACAACCTTAAGGAAAACACACAACTTCAAAGAAAACCTTAACTATTGCCCGAAACAGTTAAGTGCCAGTCATTAGTGAACCACCCCAAGGGAGCTATTGTCCAGCCCAGTCATTCGGGAAGGGAGACTCACCCATCGCTGCTGTCTAGGACCTCTGCCACTTATGCTGGCCAATCATGGCAGATGCTGGGTTGGAAGGTATATCCCAGAGGACCCTGCTGCTCCTTACTACCAGAGGTTGCTGTTCTGCTCTAGGGATCCACCCCGCTTCATCAGCCAAAGCAGGAAATGCTGAGAGGGGAGGCCCACACTGTTCTGCTGCTGTTGGTGATCACTACTCTACTGCCAGAGTTCAGTGCTGCTCTACTTTTAGGAGTTGCTACCAGTCCTCTTCAGGTCACCCATGTAAACCCAGCTCTTTTAAATCCTGACCTTAATATCAGGCTTGGAGGTTTTAGCTATTTTACAGATAGTGAGTATCAGCACGTGCTCACAAGCACTTCCCCTTGAAGGAGTTGATAGTCCACATGGACATCCAGGGAGTAACTCCTGTCCAGAGTCTTTCCTGCTTCATATACAGGTTTCCCTTGATTTATGCAGGTTCTGTATACGCGAATTTACTCTTATGCAATGACCCTTTTTATACCCAAAATTCATTATATGCAAGGTAAATTCACTCATGCGATTGGCATAGGCACCCCACCCCAAGCAGGTGGGGGGAGGGGAAAGGACCATGGAGCTGGGGCCCCACTCACCCCAGCCCCTACTGCAGCAAGTGGCAAGAAGCGGAGGCCTGGAGCTGCAGCAGGAAGCGAAGCAGAGGGAACTGTATGTGGGTGCGAGGCGGGGGTGGGGCATGGCTTTTGCTTTTTGTGTGCTGCTATGCACACCTGGGAGGTCTGATGGCTGGGAGGCTGTGCTGGGCTCTTCCCAGGGGGTGCATGCCCCCAGATCTGTGTACGGGATGAGAGTAGGTCACTGCTGCAGGCAGTAGTGGGGGGCTATAGCGAATTTTGGGGTGGCAGCAGCCCTCCTTCCAGTGCCACCACCTGCCTCAAGAGCCAGGAAGAGTCCGGTGTCACTGCCAGCCCCAGCCTGCAGTGGCAGCCTGCTCGCAGCCTGCTCTCATCCCACATGCAGGTCCGGGGATACATGCCCCCCTGGTAAGATACCGGTGCAGCTCCCCAGCCTGCAGCCCTCCTGGGGTGTGCATAGGAGCAAGAACCATGTCCCTGTGCCCCACACCCACTTACAGTTCCCTTTGCTTATCTCCCTGCTGCATCCTTGGGAAGGGTCAATGGGCTGCCCTGCACTCCTCCCCCCTCCCCTTCCCTAGACCCAGCCTTACGTCCTCCTTCCCTCACCACCGTGGGAAGATATCCCTATTTCTTACATTGTAAATTGGGTTCCCTTTATGCGAATCCGATTTATGCGCAGTTTTCTGGGAATGCATGTACCGCGTAAATTGAGGGAAACCTGTACACACTATTTTTGTGCTGGAACTGAGGGCCAGCCCCCTACAGACCTCTGCCCAGGTTACAGTGACCCCTCAGTCACCTCTGTGCCACTTTCCATTTGCAACATTTGTGATTCGTCAGAGATTCTCAACCAGGGTGCCAGGGCCCCTTAGGCTGTCAGTGGATGCTTTGAAGGGTGCCACAAATGTGAGAAGATTTGTAAGAAGTGAGAAGATAATCAGATATGCTAAGCTTATAGGCTTGTCCCTGCCTGGACAATCCCCCACCCCTATTGCCCATTCCCTGCGTAAGAAGGTAAGCACTATAATATATAAATTATTTTTTTAAATTGAGTGCCATTCAGTTCATAAATGTTATGGAGGGATGCCTTGAATCCAAAAAGGTTGAGCACCACTGGCCTACGGTTTTGGAAGGGAGGGCCTCTGAACTCAACAATCTGATCAGCCTGCCCTTTACATTGGCACACATTACTTCCAAATAATAAAACAGGCCAATGAACAGTAAAAACAGTCACCAGTAGCCCCTAAAACTCCAAACACACATATTAGTGAGGGTATGGAGGGAAAAAATATACAGTTACCATAGCAGTCATAACCATAACAAGACATGAGTAACATAATCAAGGCCTAAAACTGCAGGAGTCTAAGAAATTCAGTCTAGCACAATGTGCTGAAATATAATACAGAGCAATTTCAGAAATTGCTGTGAAAAAGAATAGAAAATGCCTCAATGTATGCTTAATGCAAAAAAGGTAGAGAGCATATTCTTTTCTCTGGTGGTAAAATCTAGAGAAAAGGTCCCAGTGTAACTGAGTGGAGGTGACTTGAGCAGTAGCTGCAGGTGCTACCTTTAGGGAGGCATGGAGTTGCAGCTGCTGCCAGCAACCAGCTAGGGCTGCCCCATGCTCTGCCACTGCACACAGCATGGAGCAGCCCTGCTATGTGTCTGGTCAAAGGAACAGCAGGATTTACTTTGTAATGTTTTCATGGAATGAAGGTCAAAAATAGAGGGGTAATTCTGCTTGGATTGGTTTTATACTCTGGCTCTAAAACATTTCAGATTCAAAGAGGTTAAAGACATAGATTATAGTTATTTCTAAACTATGCTTTGTATACATGAAGCCAAGGAGCTCCAGCTAGCAGAAAACCGTATAAGGGACTTCATAGAGGCATTGCTTTCCTTGCCGCCTTCGAGCACTGTGCTATTTAACAAATTTATCCTCCCTTTCACTCATTTTGCTCCTCTGGCTGCTTGGCATAAATGAGCACAGTGATACTGTGGCATTTTGGATAATCTGTCAGTGGAGAACTTGTGAATTTTGGGTGTCTGCATTTATGTACGTTTAAGCAGCTCTATTTTAATAGGCTCTGTCTCATCTGTACCTCAGATGAGGTACAACAGGTACAATGAAAAGTTGTTAACTTAAATATTCCCCTATTCAGAAGGAAGCACCAGAGAACAATGTGATTGCTGCAGATTAGAGGGAACTGCTTCTCCCTAAGGTTGTTACGTATATCCAGTAAAAATTCCATATAATCAAACCAGTCTGCAGTTTTCATTTAAACATTCTTTCATACATTGTGTGAATATGCTCCCTCATGATCCCATAAGAAGGGTATATGTGGGAACAATTGATGAGGCTCCATGTATATTTTGATTAGCAGGGGTCTCCCTAAGAGCAGGTCTTGACCCCATAGTGCCTCTGTTAAAGGTACTCAGTAAAGAAGTAGCTTCCCACCTTCCTCACAGTCAAGTTCCCTTCTTCCAGCCAGCTAAGGAGAGGTGAGCAGGATTTCCTTCCACATCTCTCATAGAGCCTAATTATATGGTATACTTACATCAGTGGAATTTATACTGATTTTTGTGCCACACTGTAAATTATACTGGGCGCGTCTGTATGAGATGCTACATCTCCATTGTGATGAGCTATGTCACCATACCTCATTGCTATGGTTACGTAGCATTGGTGGGTATGAACCATGATGCTGATGCTACTGCGTAATAGCAATGAGCTACTCTGTCGTAGGGTCAGAAACAACCTGTGCTCCGCCGGGACTCAGCAGTTATGGCGATTACTGTGCAGTCATTTAGTATTTGCTAAAGCAAGTACTAATTGACTGCGCAGTAACAGCTTCACAGTCAGGCACATGTGTAGACATGCCCACTGGGATCCAGGCAGATCTGGAAAAAGTTGCTCACTGTAGCTGTTATTATAGCACCGTGCTACTAGGTGGCAGGGATCACATAACAGTGTGGTTTTCAACCTGGTCCTGGTTTTCAAAAAATGTACCAGGACCCATTTGTAAACATCAATGGCCAGTCTCAGCCCAGTGCTCCTCATTCCTAACCCACTGCCCCCAGGCCCCCAGTATGTGGAGCAGGGGATGAGTGTGCGGGGTAGGGGGGCCCCCAAGCAGCCCCTTGCAGGCTGGAACTCTGCCAGCCTGCAAGGGAAAATCCAGTTTCCCATGTTTTTCTCCTTTAAAGGAGAATCCATTTTTTAAGTTTGTTGATTCATTTTTAAGGTTTGTTCATGAGCCTTTCATATATTGTTGCGACCAACTTTTGAGTCATGACACACAGATTGAGGAGCGTTGACCTAATAAACTTTTTCCCATAGCAAGCAGCTGCCCTGGGACAGAAGCAGACAGACAACATTCATGTTGGTGTCCTTTCACTACAGATTTTTCTGAAAGTAACTTGATCCCAGGTCCAAGACACTAACACCAATTTAGGACTGTACATTGTGTGTGTACTCTGTGCTTACACCAGTGTAAAGGTTGATTACATCAGGTTCTTTTACATTTTGATGGAGCAATATTCAGCTATAGACTAGAGAAGACATTATCTTCTTTCTTAGAAAGAAATGCTTTCTTTGCATTTCCCTGAGCTTTTGGTTTATGCTTATGTGGAAGTTTTCTTTAAAAAATCCTCTGATAGCTACTGTGTGTCTTACACTATTCTTTACCAGTATCATTTTTCCTTCTCCCAGAGAGGTTTAGATTTGCAACGTTTTTCAATTGTGCCTCAGTTTCCAAGTTTTCATGAGGCACTTTGAACCTAACCATGTCCTGAGCTGTCTTCCTTATCTAGTTGAGGGATGGCAGTAATCTAGACCTTAGTTATCAGATCTGGCCTTGCCAACTTTGTAACTGAACTATCTTGGCTCAATCCTGCAATATCATTACCCCTCAGAAGGAATATTCTCTAGTATGCTCACTATCAGAATGTAGAACCACCTTTGGTGACCATAGGGATTCTGGCCACAAGTCAGACTGTGTATTTTATAATAAGAACCTTTATACACTTTCCTTGTCTTCCAGCGCCTATATTGGTTGCACTATGTATGTTTGACAAGAGTGCAAGCCATGTCAGTGTTTCTCCTTCCTTCTTCCCTGAAGATTGATATATTACTACCCTCTGTACAGAGTAGGGTGTAACTTCTGTTTCCACATACAGAGTGTGTCCCTTTGGAGTTTCCAGTTTCATGGTTTGTCAATTGCACTGAGGGGGGGGGGGGTCATTCTAGAGCCCCTTTGGCCAGGGTGCAAATCTATTATAGTTCAGGGCCAGTTCCCTGGCATTTTGTCACTGGGTAGTTCACCCTTTTTCTCTTGTCTTCTAGAAGAGATACTGGTCTAGATCCTGGAGATCTTCCTTTTTCTTGGAACTGTTACTCCCCCTGATTTGGGCTTACCTGCTTCCATTCTGTAAGGAGCAACATCATGTCGACACTCCTCAGTTCTATACATGGACCATGTCTTTTGAGCTTTCTTTCAAACCCACATTAACTATCTGAAAATTCAACATCTTATTTCTCTGCTGTTCAAATATCTTCAGCATTTAAGTCTATTAATCTAGTGAACAGAGTATACAGAACTGCTCCAGGCTCATCAACTCATAGGAGTCTTCCATAGTGTAAGTTCCACAACCATTCCCCATTTTCACAGATATCCCTTAATTTGTGTTGCAATTTCCATATTACCACAATCTTTCTGACCTCCAAAGTGGCTTCTTGCATAATGTGTGTGTGCAGCACAAACTGCTTTCACTATTTATAATTGTCATAGTTTTTCTTAGGTACTTCCATTAAGGCTTTCCTATCAAATATCATACCTGGTCCTTGATGGAAACTTTATTTAATTTGCAGCCATACTGAAAAGGGTTTAAAACCATATCTACACCTTCCTCCTCCTTACAGTATGTCTGTAAGGATACTACATCCTTCTATGGTAGGATACAGGAAGGTAAGAGGTATTTAGGATCCATCTCCACCTTTCACATCAGGGTGCTCCTGGCATTCCCTCCCTTTCAACAGAAGTTCATGGTACCTTACAATAGGGGAATGGAATAAGTTATAAATGGATGAATGAACAAGAAAACAAAACAACCTAAAGGACATCTACAGTATAAGCATAAAAGCCAGATATCTCAGCCTAGCTCTATTTGCTAAATGCCTGCCCAAATATGAAGGCCTTATAGTCTTGCATCTTCCAAATGATGTATAGAATCAGGTTCTGACAGGTCTCAAGGGGCAAGGAGTTCCAGAGCTGAGGAGTGACTGCTGAGAATGACATCCCATGTATTTTCACCAAGAAGACTTAGAACCATAAAATCATTGAAAATTAGGGTTGACAGGGACCTCAGGAGGATATCTATTCCAACCCCTTGCTCAAAACAGGACCGTTCCCAATTATATCATTCTAGTCAAGGCTTTGTCTAGCTGGGTCTTAAAAACCTCCGAAAATGGAGATTCTACACTCTCTGTTGGTAGCCTGTTCCAGTGCTTTACTACCCCTCCAAGTAAGAAAGTTTTTTCCTAATATCTAACCTTAATTTCTCTTGCTGCAAGTTGAGAACATTCTTCTTTCTTCTGTTATCTGCCATGACTGAGAACAGTCTAGCTCCATCCGCTTTGGAACCACCCTTCAGGTAGCTGAAGGTTGCTAATAAATCCCCTCTCAGTCTTTTCTTCTCCAGACTAAATAAGTACTGGTCCCTGGTCCTGGTTCCTTAGAAGTCATGTGCCCCAGTCCCCTAACCATTTTCATTGCCCTCTGCTGGACTCTTTCCAATTTGTCCACATCCTTTCTGTCACAGAGGGCCCAAAATTGCACATAGTACTCCAGATGTGGCCTCACTAGTGCTGAATAGAGGGGAATAATCACTTTCCTCAACCTGCTAGCAACACTCCTACTAATGTAGCCCAGTATGCCATTAGCCTTCTTTGCAACAAGGGCGCACTGTTTGCTCATATTCAGCTTATTGTCCAGTGTAACCCCCTAAGCACAGCTGTTGCTTCATCATCAGTGGTCCCTCGAAGTCAAGCATGACATCCGTCAGGCTTGATTGGTCCTGAGGTGATTGAGGAATCTGATTCTGGATACACACATTCTTCAGCAATGGGGATATGTTGTTACATGGGAAAGTGGGATTCACAGCCATGGGTTGATCTCCTTCTCCTTTTCTGCTGCCACTGTATTGAGTCATTGGGCCTTGAAGTGATGTGCTCCTTGCTAGACCAGGTGGCACCACGCCAAATGGTCAGCAGTCGGTCCCCAGCCTGTACTGCTACATGGGATTCTTCCATCCTAAGTGCAGGACTTTGAAGCCTTATTGAATCCCATGAGATTTCTTTTGATCCAATTTGTTGAGGTTTCTCTGAATCCTAGCCCTATCCTCCAGTGTATCTACTAATCCCCTCAGCTTGTTGTCATTTGTGAACTTGTTCACTCCATCCCATCTTCCAGGTTGTTGACTTAGCACATGGATGGTACTTATAGGAGGTAGCTCTTGTATGACCTTAGGGATTGGAGTGGGATGCAAATGAGAAGGCAGTCCTTTAAGCATGTAAGGCCCAGACAGATTAGGGCACCTTGAATTTCACTCAAAAAACTATTGGGAGCCAGTGCAGGCTATGGCATGTTCCTGGCAACCCACTCCTGTTGGAGATGGGCTGTTATATTCTGAACTAGCAGCAGCTTTCTGACAATTTTCAGGGGCAGCCCCATGTAGAGCCAGGGTTGCATCCAGTAGGGATTTGGCAGCACAGTTAGACCCCCCAACTGTCTGGGTTGCATGTGAGCTCTCATGACAGGGTGTTAGAGCCCCTACTTTCATGCAGGTCCATAACCCAAAGGATGAGCACTGCTACTGTTGCCAACATTCATCCTTTCCTTTCCCATGCCACTGAACTCAGCAGAGGCAGTGGGGAGGGGTTTGGGTAGGTGCAGGAGGTAGGGAGGGGAAGGGCAATACAGTAGCAGCACTCACCCCATGGGCCCTGAACCAGACAATCATAGACTTAAGAATGCCTGGCATTCTGCCCTCCCCAGGCCACAGTGGTTCCTGTCTCCCCTGATTGGCATTTACAAGCCAAGTCACTGTTATTCCACCAAACACATCTTCTACATCAAGAGCAACAGTAATTTAAAATGATCCCAACTGGGACAAAATTGATATCCCTTAGCCTGAAACTCTTGTGCTGCAGCAAAAGTGGTGGTCCTGAAGCTCACCTGGATATGGGCAATTTTATCTGCAAAGTAGGCTGGAAACATGTCATGGCAGGCTGAAAAGGACTTGTTCTTCAAGTAGAGAGAAGCTGGATTAACCAGGTCATTCGCCACCCTTTTCAAAACCCATTTTAAGCTCATGTTCCTTTTGTTTTAATATATCTCCTCACTTTTTCCAGTTACCCAGCTTCCTAGACTCCACATGCAGCTTGTGTCTTTGAGACTCCAGCTTTTACTTCTCTACCTGTAGTATTTCCCAGCCCAGCCTACTCTGGACCTGTAACTCTAACTGCTGTGTATGTGGATGACCACACACAGAACCATTTGAGACATCATCCCTGATTCAATCTTTTCTTCGTTAATCCCTGACTCTGAAAACAAGCTCCCTTCAGCCTGATCAGGTCCAACAGTGAAAAGGTTCACTCCATTTGGTAAGCAAGCCCAACAGCTTTTTCCTTTGTTCCTTCCCCAGGATTCAGTACTCAAACCAATGCTTTTTAACATGTTCATGAATGTTTTGGGCTCAAGTGCTAAAAGCGGACTGGCAAAGTTCGCAGATGACACCAAATTATGGGGGACTGCGGTCATGCTGGAGGATAGGCTGGGGATGCAGGATGACCTGGACAGGCTCGCAAGGTGGGCAGATCAAAACCTTATGATGTTCAACACTGAAATTTGTAAGGTGCTCCACCTGAGGAGAAACAACCCACAACATACTTACAGGTTCACCAATGCTACACTTACCAGCACCACAACTGAAAGAGACCTGGGGGTCTTAACAGACCATACAATGAACATGAGACACCAATGCAATGCCATAGCCAGCAGAGCAAACAAAACATTATCATGCATCTACTGATGCATCACAAATAAGACTAAAGATGTCATCCTCCCACTGTATTCAGCCTTGGTGAGGCTGCAGGTAGAGTACTGCATCCAGTTCTGGGCACCACACTTGAGGAAGGATGTGGAGAAGCTTAAGAGAGTCCAAAGGAGGGCTATGCATATGGTTAGAGGTATGGAGAGTAGGTCATATGATGAAAGGCTGAGAGACATGGGTCTCTTCAGAAGAGAAGACTCAGAGGGGACTTGGTGGCAGACTATCAATATATAAATGGTGCATAACAGGGACTAGGAGAATGTCTGTTCACCAGGGCTCCCCAAGGGAAAACTAGGACTAATGGTCATAAATTGCTAGAAGACTGCTTTAGATTAGACATAAGGAAAAACTTCTTTATACCTCAAGTGTCCATGGTCTGGAATAGACTCCCCCCAGAAGTGGTACAATGACCTACTTTGGATAACTTCAAAAAATGCCTAGACACTCACCTTGCTGGGGTCATCTGACCCCAGCAGTCTTTCCTGCCTAAGCTCAGGGGGGGCTGTACCTGATGATCTCAAGAGGTCCCTTCCAGCCCCTAACATCTGTGAATCTATGAAACCTTTTTAGGATTTATTCTAGGACAATGGACATGGATATCTGTTCCATTGTACTTTGTTCCAGGATAAAATTGTATATCCTGGGACAAAGACAACATCTGTTTGTAGACTCACTGTTCTCTAGTACTTCAGCCTGAATGGAATATTATTCAAGTTAATGACTCTTCAGTTATTTCTATACCTTCACTAAACATGATCTCTGACGTACACAGGCACGTGCCCTACTCTGAGATTGGCCGCTGACTCAGCACTGCTCAGGATGGGGCAGTTACTTTGCTGCGTGGGCTGGCAGCATGTTGTGGGGGGGGAGGGCTCTAATCCATGGCACAAAGTATAGGAGTGGATATGGGGTTTTTGGCCCACCCACAAATTGTGCCCCCCCCCGCCCAGACTCAGGAGGCACCAGTTACCCCTGCTGATATATTTGACACTGAGATTGTTACAAAATGGCTGACAATACACAGGGTTATTTTATAACGTAGTAATTTTTAAGAGAACTCAGAATTCCCAAGTTTTATATAGCCAAAATATCTATATTCTTGCAAATATACAATATTTTGAATGAAGGAATGAAACTGAATGCTAGCTGTAGACTTTGCTTTTAGCGATTTGTATGTTTCGCCACTGAAAGCTGAGGTAATAATTGTAGGAAAATTTGTAGCATTTTTTTATTTCTATTTGGAAGTGTTAATATGTTTTGTTTGTTTTTTTAGAAGACATTTTCCATACATATTTATCATCTGCATGGGGAAAAAATGTCTTTGGATAACCTGCTTGATCCACATTAGGGATTTGCACCTGGGTGGGTGCCCTGACATTCAGGCTTCTAAGTGTTCTTAGGATGTGGACAAACCTAGCACTTGAACCATTTCAAGAATGTCACCGATTGGAAAGTGGTTCACAATTGGTCCTGGACAGAAATACCTTCACATACACTGCTAATGGTTCTAAGTAAGATCTTTTATTTTAGGGATTGCACTGCTGCTGAAACACCACCGGGGATGGTAGAGTATTCAAACATCTGACATTCCAGGGAGGAATGGAGGGTTTGCCAGGTGCTGGGGGGAAGCGGGGGGCTGTGTAGCACTCCTACTTGTGCTGCCTGGGGGGCTGCATGCTCCAGGGCCTCCCAAGATAAACATGGCTTTTCAACCCTTATTTTGAAAGCTGCACTGTCAGTTTTACCTCCCTCCTAGAAGGGAGGACACTAAGCGGGGGAGGGGCATAATTCTTACCCTAGTTGGGAAATTAAAAACAGTCCCCATTTCTGCTCCCACCATTTGATCTGCCTGTCTTGATGGGGGAGGGGAGCAGTGCAGCTTGGGATGCCTGGAGGACTGACCAGACACTAGGCACAGAGGCTGCTTACAGATATTAAACCTGCCCCCCTCACCCCCATCCCCCCAAAACACACTTTACCATAAGAAGCAGCACATTAGTTCAACTAGCTCCACAATGTCTGTATAGATTGGACACTTGTGCACGGCTTTTTAGTGCTTTTATCTAATAGCTGATTTAATCAGCTATTAGATAAAAGCACCAAAAAAGCCCCACTAAAGCACCTGATCTATACAGTTTTTGGGTGAGTCAGGTCCAACTAATGTGATAACTCTTCTCAGCATGTGCTGGGCTTGGTGTGGGAGTGCATCAAACTTAAAGTATGTTTGTTTATTTGTTTTAACGTCTGTAAGCAGCCAGAGTGCTCTGTGTCCCCATGTAACGTAGAGATGGTTCATGAAGGACCGGCTCAAAATATTTCTTGATTTTTCTGGTGTGCTTTTGAAACATCCAGGAAGTTTAAGCAGGTCTTAAGCAGCCTGTATATCTAGACTTTTGAGTTTTAAAGTGCATTTAAAATATTCTAAATGTTGCATCTATTCACTTCCTTAATCTCTTTTCTCTATTCACTCTTTTCTTCTATTCTCTATTCTAATCTCTTCCTTAATCTCTAACTGGACCTTTTCCATTCCTATATCAATTATTATTCACTGGGGCTAACCAGGACTTGAACCTGGATCTCCCATATTTCCAGTTTCTGCTGTAGCTGCTCAGTGAGGAAAGGGGCGTCTGACTTTCTCTTGTGCTCTGATTTTTCAAGAAAAGCTTTGAAAGGTCTTGGTTTTGTCCCAATGTAGAATGAACCTGTTTTTTATTTTGTGAGACAATCTGCCGAATTGAAAGAACTGTTTCCAGCTCTACCGTGCAATGAGAGATTCCAAAAGGAAAGTCTTTATTTTAGTAATGAATTTACAATGAAGGAAACAGAGCCACTAAGATATTAGTGGCATTTACAGTGATTTCTTAAAAAAAGAGAAATATATTTTACCAGTGGGATAACTGTGCTGCCGGTACATTAAAAACATTAAGGCATTCCACTTTATAAATATGTATGTAAGTTTACATACAGTTTTAGTCCGATTAAAGGTAACGGGGCTATTCAGAAGGTTTAAATTGGATATGTATACAACAGCTTTTCAGAATTAGGCCTTAAAATGGGTATGGAACTGCTATTATCTACCAGTATAGCTCTATGATTAGAAACTTTTTTATTTACCAAGTAAAGGTGAAACATTGTATTTCTTCATTGTAATGGCCAAACATGCACAAGTTGTTAGGCTCACACTTTTAAATCTAAGTACCTTAAAGATAAATGTTTTCCTCATTACCTTAGTATCCTCTGGGACACATGGGACACTGTCTCATGAACTTTTGCTCAGCTTCTCATTTGAAATGAAATAAGGATTCATCCTCTTCATCAAACATACTGACATAATATAATATTGTGTACAAAAATATTGGAACATATTTTGTAAGCCACAAGAGTGGGGAGTAGGATTTAACTTTACTATAAACACTGTGATTCTCTCTGGCAAGTGTAGGTGAAGGAACGATTGGACTAACATACTTAAAACTAGGCAGGGGAAGGATAAAAGAGTCAGCTTCAGGGAGAAAGAAAGGTTTTGTTTTGCTAGTATTGGTTTAAAAATTTATACAATCTTTACAGATTCTTTAGGCACTGTTGTACGGATGACACAATTTGCTTTGGTGGCTACGGCAGATATCCTTTCAGCTATGACTGCCCCGCGATGCACAAGAACATATTGCATCTTCTGTAGTTTGGTGGTATGTTGGATGTTGCTGCTAGCCTTCCTCTGGAGTGTGGTGCTCTTGGATGTGCTGTTTTTACTCTTGCAATGGTGCATCAAAACTTTTACACTGAGATTATACAGATTGAAACATCTTTGCTACTCACTTGGGATTGGGCACAATTTTTAAAGCTAGAAATGTAAAAAAACTAAATTTGTTTAGTATACTGACACACATGGAACAATACCAAGCAATATTAATTTAAACAGAAAGGGCTAAAATTTCAGGAGTGTATCATTCCATGTTCAAAAAATGATGTAGATACTTCAGAGCCTAAAGTCCCACTGATTTTCAAAGAGACTTAGATTCTAGGTGCCAAAGTTACTTTTGAAAATGGGAATTAGGCTTAAGTTTCTTAGATACTTTTTGACTACCCTAAATTTGATTGTTTTTGATAGAATTAAGGATCCAGTGAATGAAGAGAAAGATGACACAAGATTTTTATTGAAATGTTAGATACAATATCTCATGAATATTCAATCCCCCAATAAATTAAAATTACATATGTAAATCATTTCATATATACAGTAAAGGCCATGTTATCCGGCACTTTATTAACCGGCATGCTTTATTAAATGGCATTCTGATTGACACAGCAAAAGTGAAACTGGAAGTCCCACTTCACCAACTTCAAGCCATGGCCTGGGGCAAAGCAGCTTGTGCAGAGCCTCCCTCCCTGTCCCCCAGCACACTGACGCCTGTGTGGGGCCCCCCTTCCTGTCCCTTGCCACACTGATGTCAGGGAGTGAAAGCCTGGTGCACTGGACATGGCGGGAGGGGCGGCGGTCCGACCAGGCAAAGATGCCTCTCAGGTAACTGGCATATTTGGTTATCCAGCACCCCCCATTCCCCGCGGGTGCCAGACAACAGAGCTTTTGCTGTAGTATCAAAAACGTGCTGAAGATTGAAAACAGAATTTTGTATACATATTAATGTCTTGAGGTGTCTAAGACTGCTGGGAGATCAGATATTATTTAGTGTCTTAATTTAATGACACTTAACGACTAAACCTCATATTAATGAAATGATAATATTGTGCTGAATTAGGAGGAGTACTTAGCACTATTGATCAAAAAGGAGAAATATGTCAATAAAAGTATCCAACAGAAGGATGTAGGGTAAACTGTGTGTAGGAGTAGGTGGTACAGGTGCTTATATTATCACCACTTAAGTTTTATCAGAGATTTTCCATTTAATCTTTTTAATATGATCTGCTTCAGCTTTTATGTTGCACCCATCACCATAATATTTGTGTATGTAAATAAAAAAAAAGAAAGAAGCAACATGAGGAGAAAATAAGATTTGTTTGGTTGAGAGGCAAGTTAATACACTTGGAAAAAAACTACTCAAAACACAAAAACCTGGACAGCAGAGACATAGAGGTAAGTATGGACAGCAAATCAGAAATGATTCAATAACAGAGAGGCAGTTACCTACTGAATATAGCATGGGATTGGAATATGGGATCCCTGGGTTTTGCTCCCAGATTTGGTGGTAGTTTGTAGGCTGGACATGTCACTTTCTGCTTTTTTCCTCAGTCTTCCTATTTCTAAAAAATGGGAATAATTATATAAACCTCCTTTGGACAGTGCTTCAAAATCTACTAATGAAAATTGTAATATGGAAATTAGGTATTGCTGTTTTAAATAGACCATTAGGTCACAGGAGTGATAAATCCAGTAATCAGTGATTCTTATATATATATATTCCTTAGTATAAATGGGAGCCACCTAACAAAACCATTGACCACTGGAAGGGAATATGACAGCATGCTAGGGGACTAGAGGAACTGATTGGTGTGGGGAGATTAAAAGACACAGTATGTATGCATAGTTTGATATTCATTCATATTGTGTTTTGTTACTTTAGTAGCCTTTGTGATGGATGCAATATGAAATCCAAAGGAGAGAAACTGACTAAGGTAGTGGCATCTAAGTGGCCATGATACAAATAATACGGCAGCAATCTAAAAATATTTGAGAGCCTTTTCCTCAAGGTTGAGGGGAATAATTTAGTAAAGGAGAGTTTAGTATAGGAAAAACTGTAAGTAATAAACTGATATTAGGAAAAACAAATACATTGACAATTCCCATCTGATATGGTAGAAGCTCCATAGTATAAATGTATAATAGGGAAAAATCCTACATAAGCAAGGACACAGACTTAATAAATTATTAGATCTTTTCTGTCTCTCTGTTCTTTGATTCTTTTGTATTCTTGCCATCTCTCATATCTTTGGCTGTGGTAGAAGTTTGTTGTGGCATTAGTTCATTGTGTTCTTACAGCTTGTCCTGAACTTGAATACATACAGTGTACAATACAATGAGAGTTAGGACAGGAGTATAACTACAGTATAGAGTTATGGCTCTATGTTTAATTTTAAAAACTGTTTTTGTTTATGGAGAATACGTGCACTCTTTCTCTCTCTACATTTTCATTATTCAAGGCCGTGACTAGTCTGAATTGTTTAAACCAATATTGCTCAAAGGATGGCTTGCTGCCCAGATTTGATCCTGGAACCCAGTCATCCAGCCCGTGGGTCATGGGAATTTGGCAATGGGGCAGTGGTGGCTGTATTAATTGCTGTGGCTCTAGAAGAGCCACAGCAATTAATGTTGCCATCGCTCCCCTGCCACTAATGTTTTGGACACATGGAGAGCCCCATGGGGTGGATGACATGGCTCCATCTGCTGGATTGACCAGACCCAGTGTATGAAGTGTAACCCACTTCCACGCCTGATCTGACAGATGGAGCTGATCCATGAGGGCAATCCGTGGCCTTACCCAGCACACAGGATCAGATCCAGTCCACAGTCCCAGGCCTAGCAGACAGGATTGATCTTTGTGTCAGATCTAGCCTGTGGACCAGCTGCACCGCTCATCCAGCTCATATACTGGAAAGGCTAAGCACCACTGGTGTATACAAAAACTATATATGACTTGTAGCTCTCTGGCTTTAGCTTTATATGAAGTAGAAACTAGAAATTCAGTTTGAAAAGTAACGCTTTTTTCCTTATGTTTGGCCTTGAAGCTTCAAAAAGATCCGTATTTTTAGTTTCCTATTCCTGCCTGTGAAACCCTAGTCAGTGGGATACTGAGTCCAGTGAAACTTAGGACCCCATTTACTTCTAACTGTGCAGATCTAGTGGTAGAATAGGACCATTTGTGAACTGACTAGTTGGCATAGTCTGTACAGCTAAATCAACATGAACCTTGATGCTGTAGCATAATATACATTTCCACTTAAAGTTAAACATTAACCTTTAAAATACATATTTTCTATACTCTTCTGTGTTGCTAATTAAAACAAAGATTTTCACCCCCTAAATTATTAGTTAAATTGAACTAAATTTACCAAACTGTTTAGAAATGCTGGGGTCAGCATATGGCAAATCTTTTCGTAGCATAAGCAGATGCAGTGAAATTCATCTGGTTATGTTAGGACCGAATTTGGCCCAAGTGTCTTAACTCAAAAAACAACTAAGAGGACTGTTTCAAATACTCTTGTTCCAAATCCTGTCAAAACATTTTTGTTTCTGGACATTATCATTATCCATTTATGGCTGTGTTGCCTTGGGGAAATGAGTTCTTAGTTAATTACAGATGTTGAACCTGCAGAGGGAGCTCGAACCATTGTTTATGTGGGCCTCACTAAAATAGTGTTTTTATGTTTGTTGGGAATTAAGTGGCTGGATTTGGCAATTTAGGCATATATATATATATATATATATACACACACACACACACACACACACATTTTGTAGACATTTCCTCCCTAAAACTAACCCATTCTAAAGGATTTTACATTTGGAAACCAGCTAATTCTAAGGTATATGTGAAAGCAAAGAATTTGAGTAGTGATGGGAAGAGAGGGCTTATCTGGCCTTTGTAAGGTAGGAAGGTATAAAACTTCTAGGCTCAGGACAGACATTCAAAAGCCTGAGCCTGAATTGATTCAATATTTGCATGTTAGTCTAACCTGGCTAGGCTGAATCAGTTTGTAACTGTACAGACATCCCAGAAATGCAGGAACATGACTGCAGTAGCTCAGGCTAGAAGCCGGGTAGCGCTAGAGCAGCCCTCCCTTCCCTTCCGCAGTGTTGAGCTGAGGGGGGGCATGGCCAGGCCCCTACAGGATGCTCTAATTAGAAAGGGTTCCCCCCCTACTTCTGACCAGTCCAGGAGGGAATTGATAACAGCGTTTATCACCCCTAACTCAATGTTTATCACCTCATTAAGAAAACAAAGCTACCTGTTGATTCTTCCCTTGTCCTGTCTCCCACAGCAGGGACCCATAGCCAGCATGTGGTATGCTAGCTAATGCTGAGAGCTAATACTGAAACTCTGTTCTGTTACAGGTTTAAACCATTTTCTGATCACTTAAACCAGTTTGTGTAATGTCTGTCCATAGCCCTAGAGTGAAATAAACTGCAAACTTTTTAGTTTTTCTCTTCTAGATATCCAGGCTTATTTCTAGTGGAACCTGTATTCCATTGGTCTCTCTGTTCAGTTGCCTTGGAACCAGCATGGTGCAAAAAAAGGTGCAACAGAACCCTGGAAGTCGCAGGAAGCTGATAAGTGAGGGGAAGACAGAGGGGAGGTGGGAGCAGATGACATTGCTCCTGGTTGAACAAGATCTTCAGAACTTAAGATCTAGTTTACTTTAATAGTTGTAACAGATGTCAAAATAGTTTAAATAAGAATAAGGCTGCGTGCAAGTATGGTTGGGTAAAATGAGTAGTATTTCCACTTGGTCTTGAAAAAGTTGCAAGATACATACATGCGACTGAGCAGATCTACTAATAACCAAAGGTAGATTAAAGTGAAGATCAAATGTCAAAAGCTCCCAACCTTTTTCCCAACTTTTGGCTTGCATCAATATGCTACTACTATTAACAGGATGCTATCTATGGACTCTGCTTGAAGCTTCATTGTTTCAGTCAGTCCCTGGCTAGTTGTCAAATAAATTTGAATCTCCTCTCATGTGTCTAGCTGCCAGAAGTGAAAATGAACTCTTAGTCTTATCTTTCCTCTCAACATTACAATAGACAGGTTTGTTTGTTTGTTTGCGTGGAAGATGGTAACAATTCCACAAAATGATTTGGGTGTTGTGAAAAGCAGGACGTCTCTTCTATTTTATCAATATTCAAGAGCCTTTTAGCTGGTATCAGGTGAGGTAGATATTTGTTTTGTTATTTGACAAAGTACTGTTCAGTACTGATGCTCTCTCTCCATAGACTCAGGAAGTTAGCACGCAGTTCATATTTAGGAGGTTATCTTCACAGCCATAATATTAGCCTTATTTTATCCCACTTTCGTTGAAGAAGGAAAATGGTGATACTTTGGCAGATTTTCTTTCAATAAAGTACTCATTACATGTTGGAAACAAATTGTTGCCAACAAAAACAAACAGAAAACCAAAGTTTTACAAAGTCAGACTAAAATTTGCTTTCCATCTGTTGTGACAATGTTGTAATTTATAGTCCTGATATGTCATGAAAAATAATCTGGGTGGAGGATGGTTGGGGGACGACCATTGCCAAAAATGTTTTAGGCTTTCTACATACATCATTATAAGGAGGTGGGGGGTGGGACCCATTTGTAATCACTTTAACATTAGCCTTTCCCCTTTCCCCTCTGCCATCTTTACCTCAGCATTGGAGTAGCTGTTGTCAAAGACTCACTTGGCTTTTAGGTTCTTTTGTCCATTGTGGTGTGGATTCTAGCATGTCAAACGTGACCTCTTAGATGTGCAACAGACACATAAGTACTGAAATTTGTATTACACAGTTGGGTACAGAATAGGCAAGCAGTTAACCTATTTTGGTGAATTGGATGAATTCCCCAATACATAAAAATTACAAAATAAATATTTGATTCATAATATGTAGTTCAAATTGTAATTGTCCAAAAAGTTATTTATAACAATTAAAAGCATTTGAGGTAAGGAAAAGCATAAATATTTACAAACAAACAAAAAAACACCAGTTTTGGAGCAATATTAAAAATGATCATTACTGGAAGCCACAGCCCTTCTTATTCATTTTTATTCATTAATTCACAGAAAAAAAATGGCAATTTCAGTAAAATTCAGTGTGTTTGTAAGACATGTGCAGTGTGCTGTCAGCTTCAGTTAGGCCATATCCAATATGGAGAGAAGTTGGGTTTTCTCAGTGACTATTTGACTGCCTTACTCTTTTAAGTCCTGTGGGAATTGAAACTCCACCTACTAGTGGGATCCACAGCTGTGTGTTTTATACAGTATACGCTGGAGACCATGTACCTGACAACCCTTGAACGTACATATGGGAAAATTGAGATACCTATGTGTGTCTTAGAAAGGGCATAAGGGAGTCTCCTCCCCCCTGTGCATGCACATAATTCCTACTAATGTTAATGGGAGTTGAATAAACACATTGGGAAAGCCCCTTAAGCTTCTGAACTTTTATAAAGTACATTCTTTATTATCAGTGTAGAAATCTAGAGGGTTCTGCTGTATAGTTCTTATATTTTAAAGATCTTCAAAGATCTTATATTTTAATTTTGTTTAAAATTCTTGTCATATTTTTGTTATTAAAATACAATAAAAATAAAAATTCTGCAAGAGTTCTGGTATCTAGCTGTTGCACCACGAGTGTGTAAATGCAGTGATTATTATTTTTGTACCAGGAAATAATTAGCCATATTTAGACTTTGAAATCTACTTATATTTTATTTTGAAACACATTTGATAGGATTGAACTTACTTATGTGTGTTCCAGGCCAATGGAAAGTGTATCAAGTACTTCAGTGTAATTTAAAACTGAGAATTGTTCTATAAATATAAGATGCTTGATCCTTCAAACTCTTACTGAATTTCTCATTGTTTTCTTACATGAGAAAAGGTTTTGTAGGGTTAAGCCTATCATTTATAGTTACTGGTGTTGAAACCCATGCAGGAGTTAATTAAATATTTTAAGTGTACTTTGGTATTATATTTTTTTATGATGATATGCATTGGTCACATTTCTTCCTGTTAGTTCCTTCTGCAGTGTTCAAGACTAGTATTAAATCAGTACCTTGGCTCATCACTGCAGGCTTGGTTATAGAAACGTGCTGCACTAGAGATAGTATCCAACTGTTGCAAGAGCTGACAGTTGTCCAGAGGATTACAACTGTGATCATATCGAGTTTGGGGGTGATCCTGACCTGTTATATGTTCTTTTGCATAATTGTTTCTGGAGGCAAAAGGGCAGAAAGGGTACAGAATTAGAGCAACGCATTTGACGGGAACTTGTCATTTGAAAAACAGTTTGCATTGCCTGTCATCTTTTGTTTGGTAGAAAACAGGCTGTGACATAATACCTGTCACTGCCAGCGGGTGTTTCTGTGCACCCTGGAGTGAAAAATCCCAAGCAGTAGCAGCCTTAGGTCTAGGCTACCTATGTGGCTGCATAGGGCTGTGCTGTTCTACAGGTCTGTTTGTGTATGCCTGGCCCACCTGCCACAAGTGGGGAGGGAGGAAGTTGTGTGGGTTCTTGTACAACCTGGCACTATATCTGTTCCCAAGAGAGAAGAGCAGGGAGTGTCTATTGGACTTTTAAGAATCCATGAGGAAGAGATTATAGCACATTTTAAAAATGTCAGTTTCACTCCTCTGGTTGCTAATAAGTGTCTATTCTGAAAGCAATTGTGGTGATTGGGGAATTTGGCATAGAAAACTAGAAAATACTATTAAGCTTTGCACTGTACAAATAAAGAGGGTAAGGGGCTAAAAGCAAAGAGAAAGAGAAGGAGAGAGAAAGATCACGTAATGGTGCGCTGCTAAAATCTTTTCTTGTTTATTCTATTGTATTCATTGGTATAGCACCCACCACTGTAGTATCTAGGGAAAACATGTCTTAGATGGTGCTAATTTTGATCTGTGTCAGAAAATACATTTATTGAATAATTTTCCATAAAAACCTGAAGTAATTTTTTAGGAAATGGTGAAAAAGTGGCATTGCTAACATGAAAGATTATAGGGCATTTCACAAACAAAGGAGTGTTATAATAGTTAAGCAACATAACCTTCCA
>NW_005841848.1:571852-576852 GCF_000455745.1 Alligator sinensis | reverse complement strand
TTTGTTGTCTAGACAAGCTGAGTTCCTTTTGGGCATTCACCAGAGCTTCGAACTCTCGCAAACAAGCTCTTGTGGGCTTGTCTTCAAAATACGGGCCTGGCAGTTTATTCATGGGTTAGGCTTTGCAATAAGTTGAAGCCAGTAGAGGAAATCTCTTTTGGTGTACCGCCTCTGCTGTGGGCCTTCCAATGGGAAAGCAAGAGGTGGGTCTGATGAAGAGTAGCATTAAAGGCATCTTTTGCACCAAAAAAAAAAAAAAAAAAAGATAGCCTGGAAGTAAAAAGTGCTGCAAGGTCAGAAGACTGAGTATCTGTGGGAAAACTGCATTATGGAAAGGAAAAGCAAGGGATTCTTGAGTAGCTTTGAGTGGGAAATTGAAGAGTGATGTAAAGTAAGCATGAGAGTGAAGGAAAGGAGTCTGTCAGGCAAGGTGAAAGTATTGTCTCGACAGAAGCAAGCACTTGGAGCTCCAATGAGGAACGATATCAGTGAGGGATGTCACAGGTTCCTCAGCCAAGGGAACTGGGTATAAAAAGTGGGCCCCGTGTATATTAGTTTGCAAGCCCCACAAACTCAATGACAAGCTTGCTTGCTTGCTTGCTCTTTCTTTCTCTCTTTCTTTTTTTATAAAGAGAATTTGCCTGCTAGGCAGGTCTTCCCTAGCTCTCACAGTTCTAATTATTTCCTACTGCCCTAATGCTTTCTCACTATTAAATTCTCCATTGACCGTAATAAAGTCTCCCTACTCTCAAGAGCTTGGAGAGCTTCTCTTTTTTTTTTTTTTTTTTTTTTTTTTTGAGACAGAGAGAGAGAGAGGAGTTTGCTCACCGAGGTGGGGTTTCCCAACTCTCATAGCTCTAATAAGAACCTTATCATGAAATTGGCTATTCATTTGTGTGTGGGATGGAGGTAATGCACTTTAGCAGGTTTTTGCCATTATCATTCATGTAAGGCATGTATTTTACAATACTAAGCAAACTACTAATGTAGATAACATTTGGTCTTTGTATAGATTTGTAAAGAATATTTCTTTTCAAATTAAAATAAAAAGCAAGTTGAAATTTAATGGAATGTTGCTTATTTTTTTGGCAGATGAAATGTTTTATGATGAGCATTTGCTATGGTATGTTCTTGAATTTCAAAAATCAGATAAATGACTGTTTAGGACTGGCTTAGGATATTTTTATTAATTCAAATGAATTTAGATAGAAAGATGGAATCTGCTACTGCAGATTAAAACATGAGATACTTTTAATATTGAATATGATGCTATACTTTGAATACGGCTGTTCATAACAGTTTGAAAAAGTAGTTCATTGGAACAGCAGCTATCATATACACACACACAGTCTATAGACAGCAGGAGAATTTGTGACTCATAGTGTTGAGATAAATATATTGGACAAAATATTTGTACTGTTAGCTCTTCATAACTTTAAAAGCAAAACTAATTCATCTTAACTATAAGTATTCTAATCTCTGCCAAGTTCACCTGTTAAGACAGCAAGCAGCAAGTAGCTATACAGTTCTTGAATATGTATTCTTAGTATACAACAGAGATGCTGTATACATACTTGCTTCTTATCACCTATAATAAATCTTACTTAGTGTTAATTATATAAACCAAATTGTCAATTTTATTGTAACAAAAAATTCAATACACAGCCTTAGTGACTCACCATACAATTGCTTAGTTAAAGTTCACTGATATATAGGGCATGTTCTTATACCATAATTATTTTCCATTTTGTAATAGCGATACTGTATATCATAAAACTGTCTTGTTTTCTGCTTCCAGACTTACTTTAATCTTTAAAATCATAAATCAGAAAGATGGTATAATTTTAAAATTACTTTAAAAGTATCTTTTTGCCTTTAAAATTCTCAGTTATTTTTTCATAGATGACGCCGTGACGGCTTAATGAAGCATATTTGTTTGTGTTCTTTCCAGTTATGCTAAAATAGGTACCGTGATACAGAACTTGAAGTTCAGCTTGCTTGGAGAATCTTTGAACATAGCATGTGTTGACATATTCTGCCGTTTTAGAGCAAAAAAAACCTCTTCAAGTGTATTGTAAAAGTTAAAACATTTTAAAAGGCTTTATTTTAAACTATTTCAGGAATAATTGACCTCCTTAGTACTTTAATAGTATTAATTTACTACCTATTTAAAAAAACTCACTGAAGTAATTTATACCCATGTCTAAATTGTACTTTGAATGACAACATAGTTTAGTTAAAACAAACTACAAAAATCTTTAAAAATTTTCACTATGCATGTACAATTTTTATTCTTATACATTCAGCTATGTCCTTCATATTTGGCATTTTGATTTATTAGTCAATCTAAAGTATTAAAGACTTTTAGCATACCAGTGCAAGACTTCGAATGCATTGTGCCTGGTGTCAATGATGAATTAATTCCAGTAGAGCACAAAAGTTACCATTATTTTAACCCAACTTTTCCCCCTTTTACATCATAGTCAAGTTTTTAAAAGGCAGAAATCTAGTAAAGATATTATAAAATAGAACAACAGGAATTCAAAGTCACCATAGAGAATTCCACATAGAATGTCTATTTCATGATAAATTCTACTCTAACACCTAAAGGTGCACTGTGTGTGTGTGTGTGTGTGTGTGTGTGTGTGTGTGTGTGTGTGTGTACGCACACATGTAAACAAAGCCTATTTATGTTATCATTGGTATTACATTTAAGGAAAAGTTGTTGCTGTCAGTTGCGGCCTTTTATAAGTTAGAAATACTGTAGTTCTAAAAGCCTTTGGATATTAATGCATATTTTCCCAAATGGAAAAAAAAAAGTTAAAATGTGTTGCCATTTTGCACAATTTCAACTGTGAGGGAAAGAAAATCTTTCCTATTTTCTAAAAATATAGTGACAGATTTATATATGTCTTTAGTGTCTGCACATTTTCCTATCTGATACAGTAGTTTACTGCATTTCCTTCTCTCTAACTCTGTGGATATGGTGTCCTTTCAAGGGAGGGAGTCACCTTCTTATACAGAACTATATTTTAAAAATATTGTTGTTAGAAGGTGCAAAAAATAAAGGCTTTGCCCCTGTAATCCTTAATCCATCAAAATTGACAGTGGACTGTAGGATTAAGGCCAACATATCAAGCGTCTCCCACATATAAAAGTGATACGAATAACTTCTCTCAGAAAAGAGGACCCCTAGTGGTGGTTCAGATATCTCACATATGTGTTTTTTATTGAAAAGTTTGAGATGTACACCTGAACATCACAGGGAGCACAGACCTGGAATAATGTAAATGCTTTGCTGAAGTTGCACAAGGAATTGAATATTTCACACTGTACAGTTTTACACCAACAAAACCTATACCTCTTAGGGAAAAATAAAACAAACAAGTCTAGCATTCAGTACTACCCTATCATAAAGTAAGGAGGTCTAATTGAGCTATGTCTTTATATCCTGCTATTTATACAAATAAAAGACCACATCTTGATGCAAAATAAACACAAAAGCACTGTTGTGACTATAACAGGGAGTCATATACTAATTTATATAATAAGTGGTTGTGCACGCTTTATTCAAGATTATGGCTGCAAGAAATGGCATGAATTGCTGGGTGTGTGTAATGCTGGATTATAGCAATTTGAAACATGTCAAACACATGGCTAATGCCTCATGCTTCACTCATTCTTGCGTAAACCTGCATAGCCACCATCCATTATACCCTTGGTAACAACACAATTCTGCAAGTAAATATTGTTACACTAAGTAACCTTTCAATTCAAGTTGTTTAGGAAGAGAAAATGCAATCTTGTGCAGTCAGTTCCAGTGTCAGTTTAATGTTTCAAAAGGGAAGTGGTGTAGAGAATAAGTATCTGTACAGTGACTTGCTGGTTTAAAAAAACACACACACAGAAAACTTGCAATTTATTGCAAGGGAGAAAAGTAAAACAGTATCCTCTAACTTCGTTGGATGAATGTTCCTTTTTTTCCCCCCATGGCCTGTGTATTATGGCAGAATTAAGAATTCAACCTACAGTGCAAACAAATGCTAACATGATAATATACAATCTTCTCTCTTCTAGTGAGCAGCAAAGGTTTTTTTTGTTGTTGTTTTTTTTTTTATCCCTCCTACCTTTGTTTGAAACATCTAAAGGCAGGGCTTCCTATCTTACTTTTAATGACAAGAGTTTCAGAATCACAGCAGAAGAGTGCGTGTGCGTGCACGCTCATGAATGAGAGATTACGGGATGTGTGTATGTATGCATGTGTATGTAGATGGATAATTTTCTTCCCATTCTGTTTGCAAATACTAAGCTTTAAGTCTTAATTTTTGACAGTCCTTGTAATTTTTGTTTCTTTTTATTTATTTATGATTGTTTTATAACATATATTTATAGCTGATTTAAACAACAAGAGAACAAGTGCCTTAGTCTGTCTGCTAAGAAGTTTAAGTTCAAAACAATCCCAACAACAATACAGGCTAAATTCTTGACAGATATTTTCAGTGCTTTAACTAAAGGGGTTGCACAGCGATGATATGCAAAAATATACACTCCATCCCCTTCCCATGCACCCAGTCTTGTTTTGGTTGTTTTTTTTTTTGCTTAGCTAAGACCCCTCTCAATTTGAGCAGCACAAATTTTTAAATAATGTCTTTAGCTACCTGAAAGACATTTCATTTTTTAACATAAACTTCAAAGGATTTATTCTTATTCCTATAGATACTTCATTTTTTCTTCTACTTCATCACGAAATGAATTGCCCATTGTAATATTCATACTGTATACTTGCCCTTCTCTGCACACTAATGTTGGGTCAGATCCTGTTGTTTTCAATTGCATGAGTATCATTACTGGTCATGTTTTGTTAAACCTGATTCTGCTGGCTCACAGACACTTTAACTTAAAATGCAGAGCCTGAACTACACTCTAGGGCTTTGCAAGGATACAAAATCCACAAAGCATAAAACCCTTTGGTTAATATGACCTCGAAGATGTTTAACCCC
>NW_005841848.1:549352-561852 GCF_000455745.1 Alligator sinensis | reverse complement strand
CTGTAGCTTGAAAAAGAAAAGTGAAATCTACTGGAAACTAATACTTATGACCATTTCATGCCTGATCTGCTTTGTGGTGGTGTTTAGAACCTAGGTGGAGTTCATAATACAACAGGTAAAAAAAAATCCTGTAATTCAGATGAAAAGTCAAAATATGTTTATTTACCGGCAATTTCATGCAAAGAGCTTTATTTTATAAGGACTTTGTAAGTCCTGATTTAGCTGTCTCAGTTGTTTAAAATACCCTGGACTAGTACCACTCAATATAGAAGCATAACTTTTCATGTTATTTTAAACAGAGATTAACCAATATGCCTTGAATAAATACCAGCAATGTTGTATAATATCCATGCAGGTTTGTTTCAAGTTGCAATGAAAAAAAATATTAAAATTCACAAAAATCTCACCCTTTAGCACAGTCTTTAAATTAAGGACTTAAAAATTAGATGGAGCCTGTTTGGGCTGTCTTCTCCCTGGTTGAGCCATGGGATGTCTAAATCTGTGCCTCCCATTGTATGAATCTGAATTTTCTTAGGTATTGCACTTTAAGATGGTTAGTTCAATATACATTGAACTATTTCGTTGACAACCTTGCAGCATGGAGAATAGAATATAGGGCCAAAAGTCAGACTTAAGAGTCCAACTTACTTTCATATAAATTGAGATTGCATACTCCCAAAGTATATTTGTCCTATAGTTTTTAAAAGAAGAAAGAGTGCAACTGCAGGTGAAATTTGAAAATAGGCACAGTTGATGAGAGGATATAAGAAGCCAGAAATAGTGAAGAGATTGTGTGAATTGCTAGGTGAGTAGCTGAAATAGTTATGGGTTCAAGAGAATCAAGACCTGTGTTACAGACTGGAGCTAAGTCAGAAAGACACTTTTGAGCAGGATCTTGAAATGATTAGGAAAACAGATATGTTGTCTGAAGATAGAAATGACACGGACAGCCTGCTTTCATATGTATGTACAAGAAAGAAGCATAAGTCTATACATATTGAAGTCTGGAAAGCTAAAACTGGGGTATAGAGGCTATAGAGAAGGAAATTGCATTGTTTTAAGCAAAAGGAGGCAATGTCATGAATAAAGATTTCAGAAGTAGAGTCAAAGTAGCTGATAGTCCTTTGATTCAATGCCCAGTGAAGTCATTGGAAAGTTCTTAATAACTTTACTGAGATCGCAATGGGTCCTAAAAAGAGTGGTGATATAAGTACATTTGTAGATATGAGAGTTGTGGGAAGGGATTAAAAGTTCAGGGTCAAAGATTGATGCAGCAGACAGTGGAGATTAATGGCAGGACTGAGTTGGAAAGAGAGAAACATGATATAGTTGTATTAAGGATGCTGTCTTTGCCCATGAGAAGTACTTTACTGTTTCAGGCAGTTAGTTGAATGAAAGACAGAAATAAACTTGGGAAAAGCAAAAACACAGAAAAAGGATATTAGAAGTGTCAGAACATCTTGGTTCTTGAAAAACAATTTATTATCAGTGTAAAATCCAAGGGCAGAACTAAAGGAAAGATGACCAAGAAGGAAGATAGATAAAGAAGAGCTAGAGTTCTATAACTGAACTTTATAATATTCCATAGCAGAGGGCTCATGGTAATAAAGAAGTACCAGCAGATACATTAACCAAGGCAGCATTTTGGTAGGTAAAAACAGAAGAGGAGGGAACTTTGTGGGTGCACGGCAACGGAGGTCCACAGATAGGATGATACACATTGGGCGTCTCTACACATGCACTTTAATGCACAGTAGCGTATTTTACTGTGCATTAAAGTGTCACATCAAAAACCACGCTAGTATGCTATTGCATAGTAAAATAGGTTACTACGCATTAAGCATCACTAAAAAAGCATACGCTTTCACTACTGCTCAGTAGGGCAGCCTAAGGTGCATTTATTTAGTACCTCACATTAGAGGCATTAAATGCAATGCCTATTACCAAAAGCACATTAATGAACGTGTAGATGCAGCCCAATATAGAGGAATGCAGTGAAGTAAAATAAAATGAGGGAGGTGAAAACATAGAAAGAGAGCATACCTTGAACAATGACACTAAAACTCTATTTTTCCCACTCTTGTTTTAAGTAATTTAAATGCTATCTTAATTTAGATAAAGTCAAAGTGAAATAAATAATTTTGGACTTATAATTTGTATACAGCAATGACAGTAAACTGATACAGGTCTTTGGTACAAAGGAAAGTTTTATTTCATGTCTTCTTTGTATATCTATGAATAATCATTTCAGCTTCCTGTGCTGTCAGTATGCTGAAAATAGGCTCTTTTTCATTACTCTATCTTGAAGGGTCTCAGAGCAGAAACGAACAAGTCTTTTATTTGTGAAAGTGTGCACAGAAAGTCTTTCTTGAAATAAATTGAAATTTCCTTACAAATTATATGAGGCAACCACCTTCCCAGCTTGTAAACCCAACCAATCTGTAGAGAACAAACAGCTAACTGTGCTTAAAGTTTAATACACTCTCCGAGTAGGACAGTCAGTCAAGGAAGAAACCCTTCTTTCCTTTTTCAAATACAACCACCCAAATACAATAGGATGTCAGGAGACAGTGCAATGGTCTTTTATTGTGGAGTCCCTGGAAGCCAGGTTGGGCAGAGTTGAGAGGCTGTGTACTTGAGAAGGCAATGTCTGTGTACACACACAAGGCTAAAATTGACTTCACATGTCTGCATTCTTGCAGGGCCATTTCCCCCTTGGAATAAAGAGCAACTTCTATAGGTGTGGCGCCTCTGCAATTATAGAAATGATTTAAGGCTGGCTTGAGCATGTACTGTTATTACTTAATAGGAAGTGTCTGTATGTTTCCTTGATTCATAATGCAAGGTCTGATATTGGATATTAGAGATTAATTCATAAAATTTATATTGACTAGCTCTAAGGGATACTAGCAGTAAAATGTTGCCCAGAGTAGCTCCAGGCCCCAGTTGTAACCATTTCCCCAAGGGGCAATAAATGTTATTGTTGTTGACCTCTGAATCGCTTAGTATTCAGTTTATTAATTTAGGGATTTATTTTCATTTTGCAAATTAATTATCTTCTCTTCTTCACAAACATACCTTTCCTCCTGCTGGTTTTGATTCTTCCCCCGCACACTCAATCTGTCTCCCGTTCTCTCTCCCTCTCCATGCTGTATCCCCTTCAAGATGGGTTCAGTTCCTTTATCCTCTCCTTCACTTCATGTTCTTTTTTCCCATGGCCTGGGTTTGAGGTGGTTTCTCCTTCACCTTTGCATATCAGCTCTGGCTTCTTTCAGCTAAAACGTGTCTTTGGTCATGTTAGTGCTTCATGTAGTGTTAATATTTCCATGAATTGGCTGCAAGGGTTGTTTTGGGGGTGGGTTTTTTCCTTCTTTTTTGTTTGTTGGTTTTGTAGAGAGACACTTTAATTTTATAATCATGTATTGCATCATAGCACACGCTCTCACACACACACTGTGATGACATTAGGAAACAATTTACCTGATGTGACCAGCATAAATTCCTTGTACCAAATGTGATTAAACTCACAATTTTCCTTGAAAAATTCCAATATTACTAAAAGTAGCATCAGCCATTGAGTCTATGCTAGGCTCTGCACCTAAGCTAGAAAAAATGATCAATAATTACCCATCCCTGGGAGCTTAACAGCTGGTAGGATTCAGTAGCTGGATTCCCTCACAGCAGATTGGAGTCTGTTTAGAAAGTAGTATTGGACCAGGTTGTGATGGGCAGCATTAACTCATTTTTAATGACCAGTCTGACAAAACATTTGGAAATAGCTGGACCAAGAGAGAAAGCTAAGCCTGAGTGTGTAAATATTTAGGACGTGATACAATGCCTACCTTTTTCTCAGGCTATTCAGATAGGAGTGAATACTCCTATTGGAGTATTCAGATAGGAGTGCATACTCCTTTGGTTGCTGAACTGAGAGTAATGGAAATTCCTGGGAGAGTCTGTCCTAGATGCTATCCTTTTCAATGATTGTAGTCTTTATAGATATATCTGCACTAGATTTAAATCTGCTGGCTCAGTTATAGATGTTGGTATATTCATTGGCATAGAACTCAGTGTGGGTGGGCTTTTGAGTGGGTTATGTAGATCATCCTGAGGTCTGTGCTGTCACAGCTATGCTACTGCTGACACTTAATCTGTCTTCTGGATACATCTACAAAAGCTGCCATCACAGGACTGATTATATCATGGACATTCTTTGTGTGAGAAATGCACACACACACACACCCTCTTTAGAGACATCAGGTGGACCATATAGGTGCACACACACCATAAAAAAGCTATAACTCAGAGATAGGCAACCCCCAGCACATGTGCCGGTGTGTGGCACACAGAGGCATTTTGCTTGGCACACGAGTCTCAGGATGTATGGTAAGGGAGCCACAAGGAGCCCAATCCTTGTTGTGGCAGTGCAGCCCTTGCCCCTTCCCCACTGTCTTCCCTAAGACGTGTGTGCACCCACCGACAGCAATGAGCTTGGACCCTGGTGCAACTGTTTATAGCCTCCTCGCTGCCTGCTGCAAGCAACTGTGGCTCCATGGCAGGCAGCAAGGGCTGCCCAGAGCATGGGCCAGTTGTGGCAGGCAGCTGGGAGGCTGCAAATGGCTGCACCAGGGTCTGCTTATTACTGGCGGTAGGTGTGCATGTGCCTTGGGGAAGATGGTGGGAAAGAGGCTGGGGCTGCACTGCCACAGCAAGGATTGGGCCCTTCACAGCTCCTCCACCATCTGCCCCTGCCATACCAACATCTTACAAGTCAAGGTTGTGGGTGTTTTTGGCACTCTGCCCAAAAATTTTGCCAACCCCTGCTTTAGAAAACTAAAATATATATAATAATACATAATTGTAGGTGGTAGATAGATGGAGCTTATAGAAGAAAGCTTAAATAGTTATAATAAACAATATGTGTTAAATATACATATTATATATTTTATATATACTAAATAATATATGTGTATAATAGTTGTATATAATAACTATTGTAAGTGTACACTAGTTATAATATATACCAGCCAATTGCCCATCAAGAATGACGGGGGCGGGGGAAGAGGGCTGGGATGGAGTGCCGCCACCTAACGCCCCATTCTGCCACTGTTCTGCTTCTTGCCGGGAGCGGCGTGAGGGAGCCAATGCCAGCAGCAGCCCTCTGTCCGGTCCTCAGTGTGGCTTCAAAATCATGGCAGTGCTCTCCCACGCTTGGAGCACTTTGATTGGCTGTTTCTGTCAGCAAATAAAGTGCAAATAAAGCGTTACGGACCGACAGACAGACAGACTTAGGCTTTTATAATATTAGAATAATAGTTATATATAATAAATAATATATGTGTATAAATAATATATATCTATATATATCTATATCTATATATATCTATATATCTGTGTACCTATATGGTCCACCTGTTTTCCCTATTAGGACTATGAAATCTTTGAGCATGTGCTGAGTTTTATTACATGTGTACCCTTTGCCCAGTAAAACAGCACCTTGATTCTTTGATTGGAGGCTCAAGGTGATATTGAGATACAAATAATAATAGATCTTATTTTATAAATCAAAACAAATAACCACTTATCTTCCTGAATGTAACTGACTGATGTAGGGTGTAAATCAGAGGAGGCTACAGGAGCACAGGTTAATTTTCTGTTGCCTCTTTAAATAGCTACTTAATGGACTGTGATCTCCACCTCTTCTGTATGCTTAAGTTTCATTTGTAGCTTTGTGTTCTCTAAACCATATGAATATTAAGACTTTAAACTCTTTACCAGTTGTCACAGGTAAAACTCTCTATACCACTTCTTTTTTTGTCTCCACTACAGTTGACAGACTATCTAATGATTAGGAAAGAATTAGGTACCACAAAGACTTTTATAGGGATAAAGAACCTGGGTCCAGGGTGTCCTAGTTAAGGGAAAGCCAAATGGGATTGCTACTCCATCTGTATCATATCTCCAGGCATCTTTTAAACCATTAATAAGGTTAAGACTTTGTTAGGATAAGAATAAATAAAACAAGAAAATAGTAACAGAGTTCTCTAAGTCACTAGAAAGGGAAAGATCCTTTGTATAGCTTATTTTATTCACTCTAGATACAAGATCAAGTAAATTTCAGCTAAATAGTAACCAGTTTTGAAGTTTGCCACCAAAAGAAAATCCTGTTCTCTTGAATGGAACTTTGGTCAGTCCAGTCACAGAGGTTTGGAGGAAACCAAAGTTTAAGCTTTCCCTTGAGCCTATGATGAGCTCTACAACCATCTTCCAAGAACAGCAGAAAGTGGCAGTGATCCTAGAAAACTTAACTAGCAATTGCAAGGTTGATTCAGAAAGTAACTTTCAGAACTCCTCCATTTAGATGAAAGCTTTTGATTCTTCTTTGGACTGTAAAAACAGAAAACTGCCAGAAGAGAATAGTATGATAGGGACTTAGATTGCTATATGTGACTTCCACCTTTCCTTTTGTGTATTGAAGACCTTTGCAAACAGTTAGAGATTAATGTCACTTGTTTTCCTTGTTTCGCTTTTAAGATCGATTTCATTCTTCTTATAACCATTTTGAAAAAAAGTGCTGCTGGAGATTTGATTAACAGGCTTGCCCCTGGTATAGCAGGCAGTGTTGTAACTTGTAATTTCCCCTGGCTACATTTACAGGTTCATGGCTTTGGAGATATGCTTTCTTTGTGTTATGTTTTCAAGGAAGAAATAACCATAAAAATATGGTAAAACATTATTTCTTGTAAGTAAGCCTAAAAATTTAGGGCCTCCTCAGCCATACCCTAGAAGAATTGGGATTGGCCTTTCGGTTCCAACTAAAGTCAGTTTCCAAGCTACTGGAGCTGGGGCAAGCTGCATAAGTCTTAATAGACTGCTTCTGAGCCAGTGTTTTTCTCCATCTGGAAACTTCTCTAGGGAACTGAACCCCATTGTTTTAGGGGGAGTTGGAAGAAAATCATTTCAGGCAGGCTGTTCCTATCCAGGACTTAAAATGACTCATCAGACTCCTTTTATTTCTTGGAGTCTTTGCTTGGTCCCCTCTTCAATTCCTTGTCCTTTTGCCCACAGAAAACACATAGTGATACATACCATATGTCATGTACTAGAATTAGAAGCTTAGCTATCTGGTTCCTCAACAAAAAAGAGGAAAAAGGAACCTATTCTTTCTGTTTTATAGTCATCCAGAGATTAGGGAGAACTGTTTAGTCCTACACTGTGATAGAGTCTGAATTGTTTCACCCCAGAACAAATCCTTTTAATTTGACATAGTTGCCATTTGAGCAGTGGATCTGAAATCAGTATACTAATTCTGCTTTTACTTCTGCATTTCTAAGAGTCATGTGGTCGTCTTCAGCCTAGTTCTGCCCCTTCCCCCTTGTCCCTTCCAAAAAAATGCAAAGGCATTAGTAACCCACAGTGAAAGCAAGATCTAGGTAAGTATCTGCCTTGATCAGGATTGCTGGCTAGGAAAGGAATACCATAACCAGGTTGTCATGACCTGAGATGCAGCACCCCAAGTAGTGTGTGTCTGTCTAGAATAAACATGGAAAAGAACACTAACTCCATTGAACTTAATGGGGTTTTTTAAACGCACGGGAAGAGAAGCAAAACTCAAATCTACAGAGTCAGTAGTTGGCTAGAGAGAGAAAATTTCTATGTTAAAGTACCTGCTGAGGAGTTCAGACAACAAAGAAAAATGTACTAGTGTGGATTTTGAATGTTGTAGAAGCCTAATTTTATGATTATTCTTAAATCAGTGAATCTGCCAAGGATTTAAGGAGATCTGCAGGATAAGGAAACCCTATTTTGGAGTAGGACTATATTTCTCAGTAACTCTTTTATATACCAGAAGAATTTCTTAGAATTTTTGTATATCCAAGTTAAGGTTCTGTGTCCTGATATTGGAGTACTCCATTGAAGAAGGTGTCCTAATCCTAGATTGTCTCAACCCAGATTGGTACCACGAACTACAGCCGATGTGAAATACTTGCTGCTGTGATCTCCTTCTAAAGACTGAATTTGCAGTAGAGTTAGGAATACATCAATATAAACCTGAACACTGGCCCCAGGTTGAAGAGCTGCATGTTAGCTTCCTGACCCAATTTCCTTTCACTTCACCTGCACAAAGGTCTCCACATGACATAATTGTATTATTTCTATATTATGTAGAATTTGCATAATAATAATTTATTGTGTTATAATTTAATTTTTTCATTCACATATGCAGCATTTCTCAGAGCTTCACACCTGGAAGAGAACCTTGAAATCACACATTTAATGGTAATATGAACAATTTGTGTTAACATTAATAAGCAGAACTACACTTAATATATTTGCTTGTAGTGTTACAATATGTGGACACAGTATTGGAGTTGTGGCCCTGTTTTTTTTAACACGTCAGTGAATCTCTTAGAGTGTAGTTACATTATATGTATTAATGAGATTTTGTTTTTCTTTAGTAAGTACGGTAGCACTGTTCTATATCCATTTGCAGTGTGGTTTCTGAATTTATTTATAATATACACGTTGGGAAAATTCTCTTGCAGTTACAGATAAGTTTTGGAAGTTTAAAAGAAAAAGTATATTCAAGATGCCAAAAAGATGAATACTAGAGAATATGTTCTAAAGATCCAAATTAATAGAAAAAGCAAATAAAATGATAAAGCTGATGATTCCAACTGAATATTATATAGTTCCCAGAAATCTGTGAAGTCGCATATTTCCCATACTGAAATACCTACTGTACACAGAAACTAGTGAATTAAAATTTAGAGGGGCATGTGCTTAAATTTTATATATTCTTGTACGATTAAATCACAACAATTAACATTTCTTTAATATATCTTATTGGATAAGCATTCAAATAAAAGTTATTTAAAAAAAATTATGCTGTTAATTTACCAAAGAAAGTTTTCATTTAGAGTGAAATAGGTTGCATATGCTTCATAGACACGTATATTTCCTTAATGTATTAAAGATTTTAAACTTTTTATCCTGTTATTGACTGTTATCAAGTTTTGCATTTTCACTTCCCTAGTCAATTACTTTCTCTAAAAAGATTTGTCATTATACCTGTTGAGCTAACATGCCCTCCTATACTTGTAAATTGAATAAATATGAAGCGAGTAAGTATGCAGGCTTGAGATTGAATATGAGCTTGTTCTAATTTGGTCCTGTTGCCTGACCTAGAATCTGTTAATGTTTGAATCCTTGTGAGTCAACATTAGCAATATAAAAGATAGCTCCTGAAGCATCCTCTCTATAATTTTTGGTGTGCTAGGTATATGTGAAAATGAATGATGAAGAATGCCAAGTTTTATCAGTATACAAGAATATAGTACATGTAGTGCAGACAGATTCAGCTATTCATACTTCACAATATAACAACTCTGAACCAAATTGCCATATAGCAGCATTTATTGGTATGAAAAGTCCTAAGCAGTAGCTTCTTTCAAACACATTGGTATTTATGGCATTTTTAGGAACCTAGTCCATCATATATAATATCCTGCAAAATCAATTTAAAAATAAAAGTTTTAAATTGGTACTGCCATAAATACTTTGTATCCATGTTGACAAAATGGTTTTGTTTTGAATCTGACAAATCAAGCAAGCATACTCAGTATTTTACTTGCAGTGCAAGTTTCTCTTGAAAACAAATTTAATTAGTGATTTTTTTAAAAAGTTTTTCTTTACAATGAAACTTTAGAGGAGGTATGACAAAATACACAATGGACATGTGTACACCAGACACTTTACTCAACATTAAAACAAATTACTCTGCAGTAACCAGTACCATCTACATGTGCAGATACTTGCTGCACAGTAATTTGCAAATTTACTCAGGAGTAATTACTGCACAGTATGACATGTAGATGCTGACCGGGAGAAAATGTGCTCTTAGTCAGCCAGGCAGCATGGGGTGGGAGATTGTTCCCTGCCCCCGGGAGCTGCCTGCTGTGTGGTGCTCCATCACTGGAGCCTAGGCAGCAACAGTGCCCCAGCAGCAGGGAGCTCCCAGCCTGGGCTCTGGTGGCAGAGCCCTCCCCAGCAGCGGACAGCTAGGTGCTAGCCTAGCACTCCCCCGGGCTGTTACATGGGGCCAGTGCAGGGCCTGTGGGGGCATAAGCAGACTGCTGCCATGAGCAGCAAATCTGCTCCCACTTCCCCACACATGTTGATGCCTGCCCAGGGTGGGTTTACTCTAGAGTAAAATACTCTAGGGTAAACCCACCCCAGAGCATGTGCATGTGTAGACACACCCAGTAAGTATTACTATTGTATATTCAAAACAATAAATCTATTTTTAAAAATCCTTGAAGGGGTAAGTTGCATTGACTTCAGTATGCACTGAAATGCTTGATCTAATAGATAAGAGAGAAAGTAAAAATCCTGTATAGCTGCTGAAAAATAATAATAGCCTACGGTCGTTATAGTAGTAAAAACATTAATGCAAAAGTTAAAGTAAACCTTTAGTGTTGATTTGTATTATTGGCATCCCATATTCCCAACTGGTAAAAAAAAACAAAACTATTTAAGCTTAAGGTCCTTATCTTGTGGCCCCTTCTTTATGTGGGAAATTACATTAGGTGTTTCATTTGAGTTCTCCTCAAATTTTAATGACTTAAAAGGTGTTGCTTTTTAATTATAGACATGTTCAAGGGAAAAATGTATTTATTTTTTAGTCCATTGAAGCTTTATGAGTATGTTCCAGTGTCATGTACTGCATTTTAAGCACCTGTATTATTTTTGGTCTTTCAGTGGATGAATACTAATATTTACATGTTTCAAAATGTCAGTACTTTCAATTTCTTTTGAACAAAAAAGCTTTTGCTTTAATTGCTTTTGGTTTCAGTTTGGCTAGCAGGTGCAGAAAGTATATCATCTTCATTTGAACTAGTTCATTCAGAGGTAAAAAATCTAATGGGAATCGAAAAACCAGATAAGCTTGTTTCTACTTCCAATCTATGGTTTTGATTTCATTGGGATTCAGGTACCTTACTTGCTTAGGCACTTTGAAAATCCCTGTAAACACTTATCTGTGTCTTTTAGGCACCTCTAAAAATATGGACAAAAGTGACCAGAATCAGTTGGCAAATCTGTACATGCAGTTAATATTTCTATTATTTAATAATTCAATTAATTTTAAATGCAAAATATGTTTTGATAAACTTATATTTCTTATGTATTCATTACTTAGCCTAACTAATACAAATACTAATACAAAACTAAATTTTAACTAATACAGCTAAATGCTACTGTTTTTATATTTTTAATTGCATTACGATGTCTTTCCAAGTGTACCTTGAGACGCATCCAAAGCAAAGCATTATTATTTGATAAATAAGCCTTTATACTTAGTTAAAATAATAAAATGAAGAATAAATGTTTAATAACATTGCTTTAATAAATGTATGTAGATTGAGGCCATCTCATAACTATCTAAAACAAGTACCATATTTTCTGCTAAAGTTTGTTTGTCTGCAAGTCCCTATATACCAATGGTTAAATCAGCTAATGAAAATGAACCCCTCCTTAAAAATAACCCAAAAGTGCAAAATTAGATTAAAAATCAATGATTTAAATCAAGGTTTCCTGCTTGCAGATTTAAATCGTGATTGAAATTGTGATTTAAATCACTTTTATTTAAATCAATCCACCCTGCTTTATGGATGGATGAGTTTTTTTGTTAGGAAAACATAAAATGCATAGCATTTACCCAGGAGACCAGAACAACTCTCTTAGAGCTATTATGTTTTTTCAGATAAATATATGGCCATTTTTAAAGTGCATTATTTACCTGAAAGAAAAAATATATTCCAATAAATACAAAATGGATTGGTTTTTCCTTGTTTTTCAGTGCATAATGTATACCCTGTAGAGTGGAACAGTTGAGCTAAATGTTTGTTTAGGCATTTTTAAAAAACAAAATCTTGTGTTGTGTAGCCAATAGACTAGAACAGATATATTAGTTGAATGCATATTCATAAACATTTGTGCAATTCACCTCCCAGTAAAACTGAAAAGCTCTATTTATGATTATACCCTGTTGTTTTGGTGGAAGCAAATGATACACTAGTTCTAAGATTCAGCTGAAGATCTGGGTCATTAGCTGCTAAAAAGTGGTTTTTATTAAAGCATGAGCCAACCTTTAGTTACAATGCAGTCATTACAAGCTTTTCATCCATATCATCTCTTATATAAATTAACCCTTCATGTGGCTGAGAAATCTCATGAACTTGTTTATCCAAGTTGCCTTTGGACTCTATAGAACTTACATGATTTTTTTGGAGGCCACAATCACCCTCATAGAAGTCCTGCATCTTTAGGACTTCCTGTTTCCATGGCATCATGGCTCCTCAAAGACGTATTTAAGAATACAAAGTGGAACCCATCTAAGTTAATGATGTTGCAATTAGTACTAATTTGGATGTTGAATCCCCACAGGATTGAGATGGAACAGTACTGCCTAGATTCGTTGTTCTTTGAGCCCTATCCAGCCT